>NC_061780.1:12685065-12989787 GCF_022458985.1 Mugil cephalus
CAGAATTCGAAAAACCCCATTTCCCAGGATCCCTCTGCGCCCCTTGCCCGAGGTGACGTCACGCTGTCTGCGTCCTCCTCCGTGTTGGCTTTGTGAGAACCGACGCGAGGCTGATTGGGCGGATGAACCAGACTAGGTAACCTAAAATTCACATCCTACTGCTTTAATACGGATATGCGGGCTTCTCTATTAAACGCTGCAGGCGCATTGCGTGTGGAAATGTAGCACATTTTGCGCCTCAATTGGGCGGAAATGATGATTTTTCGCTACCAGATTTTACCGCAAACCAGTGACTTAGGCTACGCAGGCTACCATTATCTGTTGTTATTACGGAGGGGCTTCACAGGAAAGCGAGCAGCATGTTAAAAACGCGTGCCTGCAGTACATTCAGACATGTTGAAAATGGTTTCTAGTCCAGGCTCCAGCTTCTCTCCGTACCCACTTGCCTTTCTTTTGTCATTCAAATGCTCTCTAAGCCTCAAGTCTCACTGAACCTCCAGCTGCCACAACAAAGATGCTGCTCGTTGCTCTTGTAAAGATGTCCGTTTCCTGTTAATACGCGTATAATAATAACAGCCAGTCTCGTTTCCGTGTGATACCTCACTTCACAGGCTGATATGAGCTGGTGCATTTGAGGAACAGGAAGCCATGCAGAGTCCGACCCAGGCGCACAGCGGGTCAAACACGGACCCACCGCCGCACGCCGAGCGGGGTCTGCCGGCGCAGGGTGACCCGGATCTGGGAAGACAGAGGAGCAAAGCAGCTGCCACCTCCGCCACAGTAGTCACACCAGAAGAAAGCGAGAGCAGCGTGCTCACGGCAGAAACACCTTCGAGTATGGCAGTCAGATCACCAGTGGAGAACAAGACGGCGGACATCACTGCAAAAACGACTGCTGGTCCAAACAAGAAGTCTGAGATCGGGGGGCTGAAGACGAACAAGCAGGAGAAAGGTGTAACTGATGGCAGGAAATATGTTCCTTCCAAGAAGGCCATGATCGACCCTCTGAAGATTGACATGTCCAGCCCAAAGGACATACCATGTAAGTATTTGACTTTGCATGTGCAGCTTTCCACATTATATCCTCCTGCATTAGGCTTGCACTGGGGGGGCCAGCTTGGTGTCATGTTATTAATTCAAATTGCGGACACACACACTTATTCATTAGTGTTACTTAAACTTTCCTTTAAATCACATTTGATCTTTAGGTGGTGTTCTGCGTCTTATGTAAAGTGCATTACTGTTGTTGAGAGTGAAATACACAATATTGTAGAAATATTTTCAGTAATTAACCATGCACATTTTTATAGTGTGCATTTATAAATACTTTCAGCTTTAGTTGAATCTTGTGGTTTCGTCATGAGGTTTGGTTATATCAGAGTTTGGTCAGTATTTTCATTTGACTAATATATGTAGTGCTTACTACAGACACACAGTGATGTGTTGGTTATGTACTTTGTGCATGTATTTATGTGCATGTTCACCAGAGAGCACAGAGGATTAAATGTTGTGGTCTCAATTTATTGAATATAACAAATTTAATGCACCAGATTCTGTAATAACAACTGCGTGTGGCAGTTAATAAATTCAGCATAATGTTGTTACTAGAAACACTATAGAAAACAAGCAGCAAGTATAAAAAGTGTAATTAACCCAGTTAAATTTGTAGGTTTTTGTGTGATTAAAAAAAAAAACAAAATACATCAATAAATCAGAACTGTTTTCCATATCCACAGTGAAGGAGCTGCTTTTCTTCAGCTGGAACTGCGGCTTTAGCTGGAAGTGCCGCGGCACTTTCTGGTGTCTGCTGTAAAACTAAAATGAAACATGACCGCGATCCAAAGCACACATCCAAAACCAAAGAATGGTTTTAGCCATATAATGCTGGATAATATTTTTGGAGCCCAGCCAGAGCTTAATCCTGCACAGGAGATGCCTTCACGATTTGACTGATCTGGAATTCTTTTGCAAAGAAGAGCTGGAAAATATTCCCATGTCAAAATGGGCCAAGCT
This sequence comes from Mugil cephalus, assembly GCF_022458985.1. Taxonomy (NCBI): domain Eukaryota; kingdom Metazoa; phylum Chordata; class Actinopteri; order Mugiliformes; family Mugilidae; genus Mugil; species Mugil cephalus. Next base: position 12,687,079 of record NC_061780.1, read on the forward strand.
GATGGATCGAGAGTGCTTCAGTATTAGTTTGGGCCTCACACTTATTCACCCGTATGCAGTTTTTTTTTTGTATTTTTACATTTCTTTGCTGACACATTTGACACGTTGGTTTTTGGTGTCATGGTGTAGGGTATAATTGGTAACATAAAGTGTTGATGCAACTTGCAGATTTAACATAAGCGTTTACACTTTTTATAAGCATATTTATCTTTTTATGAACCCTTATACTTACTCCAAGGATATGGATATGCTTGTTACATCTCAACTTTCTCCTGCTCTGTTTCCCTCTAGCATCTCATCTCTCCCTGCAGTGCTCCGAGTGCCATATCATCTTCAGAGATGACAAGAGCAAAGAACGTCACCTGAAGCTGAACCACCCTGTAGAATACGAACAGTGCATACTGAGGAACTCGCTTTTTGCCTGTTATGTTTGCGACCGCCAATTCACAAACTCCTCAGAGCTATTGGTCCACCAGAAAGGCCACACAGAAAAGAAGCCGTTTAAATGTCCGTTATGTGATCAGGCCTTTAGAAAGTCATCAGAGCTCACTGGGCATAAAAAAGTTCACTTTGGCCAGGACGGTTATGCCTGCACCGAATGTGGCAAAGCCTGTAAATCACTGACACTGCTGAGGTATCACCAGCGCACACACACTGGAGAGAGGCCATATGTTTGCAAGGAGTGTGGAAAGAGGTTCACCATGTCCAAAGCTCTGCAGAAGCACGTGATCTCACACTCGACGGAAGAAGCTAAGGGAGATGGAGGAGGCGCCACAGCTAAAACGCCCCGGAGGAAAAGCGATGGTAAGACTTTGTTATTTCACTCATCAAAAGATCTGCTTGCATTGGATATGGAATATGTTGCAGGCATTTGTGCCTCCCTCAGGGTGAATTGTAATCTTATTGTTGATCCTTTGACATTATTATCGGGTCGTAATTAAAATGTGTCCAGTGCTTTAATTTATGGCTACAGTTTTCCACAATTGCACCACCCCCCAATTGGACTGTTTATAGCTTATTAATAAATTTAACCTCGCTAGTATGCTAAACTAAGATGGTAAGCAATAATACCTGTTGACTATAGCATTTAGGACAAAGCTGTACATACAGCTTCACACACCTATGAGACTGGTTCTAGACCAGGTGTGTCAAACTAATTTTAGTTCATTGGCCACACATTTTTATCAAATGGGCCAGATCAGTAACATAATAGCATAATAAGCTATAAATAACTAAGGCTCGATTCTTCCATTTATTTTAATGTAGAAGTACAGGAACATTATGAAAATGTACACATTTAATGTTTTTTTTACAAAACATTTTATGAAATTTCTTAAGAGAAATAAGTGCAATTTCGGTACATTGCTGCCATCTGCTGTTTAATTTTAAGTGTCAGTGTTGTGTTATGTATGCAACTTTTACTAAGGTTGCATACATAAGGGGCAACCCCTAGTGGTCAATTTAGGATTAGATTGAACCCTCTGGTGAGCAGTTTGTTTGTCACCTCTGCCTTCATCACATTTTCTTATCCAGTTACACATTTTTGTATTTGTCATCTTATAGGAAATTGTTTTCCTGGTATGTCACAGCGCATCACATCTTTCTCCCCTTATTATCTCTAGGTGCTTCTACAATAAAGTATCCTTGTTCTGAGTGCAAGAACACTTTCAAGAGTCTCAAGAACCGGACAAATCACTTGAAACTGAAGCACAATATATTGCTTGCTCCACCCAGTTATGCCCATAAAGATAAGCAGCAAGTGGAACAAAGGACACCGATTATAACCCCTATATCCATTTGTCAATCGGCACTACTGCAGGTGGAGCCAAATGGACCTCTGCAAAAAGTTGATGCCAATATTGACACAGAACAGATTCGGAGACTTATTGAATCTATGGGAAATGTGCAGAAAGTGAACCAAGTTGTTATTTTGGGGCAGGTGCCACCTGATGCCCCACCACTGGAAGTGCAGCAGATATCACAACTGGCAGGGGCAGCAAATTTGAGCCTGGATCCTCCGCAAATAGATTTTATAGGACCAAAACAGACAGACTCTAAGATAGCTGAATTTGGGGTCTCGAACAACCCTTGCGACTCAATGGAACAAACTATTATACTGGAACCTATTACTCCTGAAGGTCAGCTGGAAAACCCTCCTTTCTCAGAACTAGGTTCCCATATAACAGCAGGTGAAAGTATAGAGCTAACACCTCAGGCTGAACATACAGAGAGACCTGAAGTAGAACTGAGGCATCAGGAACTTCAACAATCCAGTATTAATGTAATGCCTTCTGATCCTATGAATGGAATGGTTTGTCCAAGCGAGGTAGATCATCTCAAAGAAAACCTTGAGCAAACAGTCATATTAGAACTTACTCCTGCTTTGATACCAACCATGGAGCTGGAACAATCCCAGACGGTGCCACAAAATGAAATCCCTTCCTCCTCGGTGCTAAACAATGAAGTGGAGACTCCTGATCAGACTCTAATAGATGAGCAACAGACCAATGTGCCAGTCCCACCACTTATGTCTACAGTTGAATTAGAATTGACGTCTTTACAGCCAGAACAACCTTTTTCCTCTTGCTCTTTTGTTTCACCAAACACATTTACGCAAACTCCCAGTGAACTTCAATGTAATCCAAAAGAAGAGGTTGATCCCCAGGTTCAAACTGTAGGTCTGGATCAGGTCCACCCTGTGATGGATGGGGATGCACTACAAGAGTCACAGGAAAAGACAGAACGAGAAGCAGCTAAGAAATTGCTGGTAGAAAGTAAAAATAACCCGTCTGAAGTAGAGGCTCTGTCATCTTCAGAAGAGGCTCCATCTCAATTACATACTGAACGGGTGCCACAGATCTCAGAGTTACCTGTAAATTTAATGTCTGCTCAAGAGCTGGTGAAGGTGCGCAAAAGAAAGCCTGCCAGGACGTTTATCTTTCAAGAATACATGCAAGACCTGATTGGATCCACGTACAAAGATGATTTGGAAATTGATGCCAAACCCACAAAACGCCAAAGGACAAAAAAGTCTCACCTTGTTGTTAAATTTGGTCCACAAGTCAAAGAGAAGACAAACAAGAAACAGAAAAAGCCCTCGCAGCAGCATCTACCGATAGAATACACAAAAAGAGGTGAAATGCCAACAACAGATCCATCAGAAAATAAGGGACCCTCTCTTAAGAAGGGAAGACATGGAAAAAAGGACAAGACCGTGGGAAATTTGTTATCTACAGCTGAGAGTAAATCAACTCGGAGCCCACAACAAATCAAAGAGGATAAAAGAAAAAGTCCAATGAAAAAACAAAAGGATGTGGCCAAGGGGAATGTAGCCCACATAAGTGAGCGCAGCACTGTAGCTTCATCGAAGTTTAAAAAGAAAAAACAAGCAAAAATAATGCGAAAGGGTCAGCCAAAGAATGGAAAGACAAAGAAAAATGTGGCACAACAAGAAAAAGTCAAGAAGGCGGACGTACCTGGCCCATGTATAACGCAAGACTCACTGCTTCTACTGAAAGGTCACAAACAGCCCCAGCTGAAAGTTTACAAGTTAGACCCTTCCAAAGCACCAGGCCAAGCACTGGAGACCTCACCTCAGAGCAATGAAAGCAAGTTCAAACATCTAGCAAGTCAGTCTACAGATAATCTCACGGCAAAGAGTAAGAAAAAAGGGGGGCGGCCCAAGAACCAGAAGGCTCTCTCACTGTTATCCTCGATACAGGTGCCTCCTGAACCACCTGAGAATCAGCCCGTCCAGCCAAAGGCCACAAGGAAACGCAAAGCCTCCCCGAAAGTGGAGACTGAAGGAGTGATAACCTCTTCTCATTCCAAGCGTGCCTTAGAGTGTAAGGACTGCGGGGAGAGATTTAACGAAGTCTCATCCCTTCAGAAGCACAAGACAACGGTACATATTGTAGAGAGTCCCTGTCTCACATATACGAATGGTAACATCTTTGAAGGCGTCTCTAGAATGGACCTTTTCCGTCTTCCAAAAGGCTGTGAAAAGGTTGTTGGGGTGATGGCGGCTGCTACAGACTGGGATACTGAGCCTGAGTTAGTTGAAATGGCATTAGAAGACAGGGAGCGAAGTGTCTCATTTCCAGCTTTAGTTCCATCACCATCGCTGCCAGTTCCTCCTCCGGGCGTCGATGTCAATGCTTATGAAGTTAAGGGCGCAAGTAAAACGGCAGCAGATAATCGGTCTCAAACATCCTCAGAAGTTCAGCCATTATCTAATAAAGTGAAAAGTGGTGGAACTCCAAGTTTTGCATCTGAATCCACTTTAGGTGTCTCTACTCAGACAAAGACTCCTGAGACAGGAGAGCCATTGTCATCAGATGAGGACAAGCGAGAAGAAGCTACCCTAAAGAACTCTGACTCTGAAATTCAGGGCGACGAGGACATTAAGGAGGATTTACTTCTCGAGGTAGATTTAGTCACTGTCGGGGAGCAGAATGAGAGAGATGATCCACCTTCTCATGAAGACCCAGTTCCCCAAAGTAAATCGAATGGAGGCGCTGGCGCACAAGTTATCAACGAGACTTCTGAAAAACGTATAACGTCGCAAACTGTGTCTTGTTCAACTCAGCAAGTGGAGGTCAAAGAAGAGGATGAAGAAATTTCACTGCAAAAGAAAAAAGAAGGAGGGAAGGGAACGGTTACAAGGAATGCAACACGGGGCAGGAGGAGAGGAATGGGACGTCTAAAAAGATACGCGGCATCGAGGAGAGTTTCTGTTGTGGATATTTTCAGAGAAACCGAATCAGAGAAAGAAGAGGATGAGTGTCAGGTAGTTTACGAAAAAGGTGCTGTCACCTCAGATTCGGAAATGACTGATCATGGGTGTAGTACAAAGACGCCAGAGCCCAATCTGAAATTTAAGGCAGACAAATCCACTGCTCCTGTTGCAGCTCTGCCTTCCATTCCCTCTACATTAGAGGAATCTCCTGAAGAGCAAGTTGTTTTGGAGCAGGAATCCGTTACCAGTAGTGCTAACAAAGCAATGAGTGAACGAGAGCCACTGGGAGGAGAGGAGCAAGACAGAGAGACTGACCAGTCTCCAACCATCATATTGGAGAAGGTCCTGACCTCGAGACAGATGTCAGCGGGTGACAAGGAGTCGTGTCTGATGACCGTGAGGAACAATCCAAGACAGGTGGGTGCTAATAAAGGAATAAGTACCATGCACTGACAGTGAATTCAACTCCGTAGCTTTACAACTGTAGCCTTGTTCTCATTCCAGGCTTCGAACCGCATTCCTGAGAATGAAGTTCAAGTTCTTGGGAGCCAGGAGATCAAAGTTGAGGAGAGTGGCTTAGATCAACCACTGGTTCCAACCTCCTGTCAAAACAGACAGAATTCGGGTGTGCAGCCACAGCATCATCGGGAAATAAGGACTGTTTTGGTGAAGGAGGAAACCAGCCTCCTGCAGAGTGACGCTCTGGCCTCACAGGGCAGCAAACACATCCGATGGAACGTGGAGCCAGTTGACCATGAAAACACCGCCAACCCATGTAAGTATTAAGGGAAACTGTAGGTACTTTTTGAAGTAAGAGATCAAGAGCTTGGGAAATAGGCCGATTTGCTCCCAATATCACTTTGATCTTTGTATGCTCAATAAAGGCAGAGACCCAGGAGGTGATGACTCTACATTTAACATACACATTTAACACAACATACAATGTAGTACTAACAAATAGGGTCTACAACAGGGAGGCAAAAACGTCTAGACTAAAGTAGTATTATGAAAATACCTGGAATTTATGAGTAATGTCTCTAAATGGGAGAAAATATGTTGGATAATTCATGAGTGCTTTCTATTTCCATCTTTTTTGGCAAATTTATCAGTGTTATTTGACCAAGTTTTGCATATCAGCTCTTGACACAAGCTCTGCATTTCTATTGATCTCTGCTATCAGTTTAAAACTCCATCGCAAATCCATACACAGTCAGCAGAGTTGTGTAATTTTAGTGTGCATTTAAATGCTATAAATAATTGAGTCTGTGTAATCACGTGTGTTTCCAGTAGTGCAGAGTGAGGATGCAACAAACGAGTGTCGCGTTTCCCCGGAGTTCAACACCAACCAGTGCATCTTTTACCCAGTGAAGGAGGAGGAGAGGGAGGTCCTGCTGGGAGCCGCTCAGGACAGAGAGATGCTGACCCCAGAGGAGTGTGGTGCTGCACATCAGACAGAACATCCAACTGCAGATGTTGACATACGTGAGTAGTTGTCCATTCATCGTCACCTCTTTCCAAAGGTTTTTGTAGATTTCGGTTTTAACGTTGTCTCTGTTAAAGCAGATGTAGGTCGCCACTCTTCTCCAAACTACCAGGAACCAAGAGTCAGAAGTCTCATGTCACAACCAGGAGTCAGTGACTTTGCAGAAGGACAAGGTGTGTTGTTTTCTGTTTAACGTCACTCACACCTACTTCGTTATCATTCTTGAAGTTGTCTTTATGTATATAACTGATGGTTTTGTTGTGTCAGACTTTGAGTGCCGGCATCCAGCAGCCCTGCGGCACTTCCTGCTCCAGAATTCTGACGAAGAAGACAATGGTAGTGATGAGCTGTCTGATCCGCAGCTTGACTCGGAAGCAGAAATCATGGCCTATTTCTACAAGGACAGCGCACAACAGCCAGATCCAGCATCGCAAACGTACAGTGAAACTTTCTAAAACATTTAAACAATACTGTGCAGATCCTGTTTTCTTAAATGGGACAATTAAAGAGGAATCAAGGATTTGGTAGATTAATATTTAAAGGAAACTCATTGCAAACACTGTTCCGTATGTGATGTCACACTTTTGTTTATCATATATACTGTATTTTTTTTCTTTTCTCTCTTAGTTCGCCAGCTTCAACGAGCCACCTCCAAGCACTGGGAGATGAAAACAGGACCAGAGAGCCCATTGATTACTTCACCAAATATTTTGGTTGGGATACCTGGGTAGAAATCGCCAGCTACTCCAATAAAGTGTCCAACAAGCCTAATCCTGTCACGTCCAGAGAGGTTGCATGCTTTGTTGGGATCCACATTGCAATGGGAACCTTGAGGGTTTGTATTCCTGTTTGATTGTCAAGTGATTATTTGGCGTTCAGTTTAATGGAAGACCACTAAAAGTTGCGATTTATTTATTTATTTTTTTGTTGTTGTAACTTTTTAGTTTCCCTGTCCGAAACTCTACTGGGAGGACTTGACTAAGGTGCCCTTGATTGCCGGAGCCATGCCACAGTCGCGTTTCCTTGAGCTGTCTCGCATGTTGAAGCTGACCTCTCAGTCCAAGGATCCGGGCAGCAGTAACGTCCAGGAGGGAACGTGTGACAGCCCAAGCAGGCACAGTGTAATTTCCCAGCAAAGTGACAGCCAGTACCACGGAGACAAGACGGATGACTCAAACGGTTCACAGACGCAAACTGATCCCCTGTGGAAGGTTCAGTCGTTGTTGTCCCGTTTCAGGGCAGGGTGTCAGTCCCTGAAACAGGAGGGTGATTACGCAGTTGACCAGTACCCTCTTCCTCTGACTGGGAAGATGCACAGGAGCAAGCAGTCTCTCAACTGTACTGCGTTAATTGGATTTGGTGGTTCACTTTTACATGTGGATCTTAAACTGGATCTCTCAGACAAAGAAGATGCTGTGGAAAAAATGGTCCCCAAAGGTAGCATGGTGTTTCTCTGCAAACAGGAACTCTCCACGCCCGCGATGCTGGAGCGACTGTTAGTCGCTGGGGTTCATGGGGCGGGCAGGGTGGTCGGAGCGCGGGGACAGATTGGGGACGAGTTCGTGAGCTCGGACGGGAAGTTGATGTTGCGCAGATCCCAGTGTGGCTTCATACTTTCCACAGCCGGACACGGCCATAGGAACATGGCTTCTCTCACCGACAACTTCGAGAAGGCTCAGATGTCGGCTCGTCTCAACAGAGATCTGCGAAATCTTTACTCGATTCCCCTCACCGCCTCGGCGCCAACCTGCTGGCCCCAGGCGGTGCTCTGGTACCTGACAGATCTGGCTTTGGTGAACTGCTGGCTCCAGTACCGACAGGATCACAGGGGAGTGTCCGCACCTTTGACTCTCATGGCCTTCAGACTGGAGGTGTCTAAGGCTTTGATTCTCTCCAGCGGCTCCGATACCCAGGACTCGGTTCCACCTCATCCCCCTGCTGAGAATCCTCATGCGACTAATGAAACTCCCAATCCCGTCCTGGTGGAGGAAAGTCCTCTGCCAGATGCGGCGGTGCGATACGATGGCTTGGGCCACTGGCCAGAGCAACTTGAACAGGGTGAAGGGGGCAGGTGTCGCTTCGGGGACTGTCAGAGAACATCACGAGTGCTATGCCTTAAGTGTTGTGTCTTTCTCTGTATCTCGCGCAACCACAACTGCTTTTTGAATTTTCATAATCAGAGACATTCAGAGGAAGAATAGTTTACATAGAATTTTTCAACATGTTGCTTTCTGATATACTGTAGAATGAAACTGTGTGTTTTCGGTGTAAGTGTATCCAGCTCCTCCAACCGTACAACTTCATCGGCAGCGTCTTTCTTCTGATTAACAAAACAAAACAAAAAAATGTATTCTGTCATTTAACAATTTCTCAAATGAATTTGCCTTCAAAAGAAAATGTGTAAAGACTCAGCAAATACACTGTGCTGTAAAAGATGTGTAATTTACCGTTTTAAGATTGTGGGAAACATGATCCTTTTTTTTGATTATTTATTTCATCCTGAGGTAGTTTACATTTCATGATGAGCTTATTTTTTTGTTCTATGAATTTTAACATTTCAGAAAACAATAAAAGATAGATGAGAAACATCATTCAGCGTCCGTTTTTGAAGACTGCTGACAAATGCCTGCTCAATACACCCTTTACACGTGTGTCACCAGTAATTTCAAAGATAGATTCTATTTAATACCCAAGCATTTAGTATTGCACATTCACCGTGATGTGATTAAGTTCACCTTTAATGATCCACCTCAAGGAAAATTCAAAAATATACTGGGGCGTTAACATTAAGAAAGAAAATGACCACAACCCCATGAATAAAAAAAAGGTATGATCAAAATAAAACAAAACCGGAGCAGCAGAACAGGAAGGTCATTGATAGTAAGAAACTTTTAATCCATATAATAAATACAGCCAGTTACTGAAAGCCTCTAACTGGAATTATATTGTTAGTCATTTATGCCTTTACTTTTCCTGCTATGACATAAATGCCTCCCATTAAAAAGCGCACAATATGGATTAATGCAGATTAATATTGTTTTGAAGAGGTGAAAATAAATAACATGTTACAGCTGAAGTACGTAGCTAAAAGATACACGCTGATCAATACTATTGATTTGAGTAAAGTACACATTGTGAAAATCAAAGTGAAGCGATTGAATCAGTGAATGAGGACTTTTTTTTAAACCAGCGAGTTGTTTTGGGTCACGTGATATAGATCAGCCATAGAATCAGACTAAATAGAAAAGGGAGATCGCAAGTTCAAATTCATGTCCACGAGGCTGGTGCCGTCCATCATTTTATTGTTCAGTGCTGTCTATAAGCAGGTTACGAACAAAAACAGTTGAAATTCAGACAAAAAAATATATATATTGTAATGTATATTGTAATTCATGTGCAAATTGTAAAACCGTTGAATTCTGGTAACTCGATATGAAATGTATTTGTTCCTATATGGGATATAGTGTGCTGCGCTATAATCGGTGATGCAGTCAATGCTAAAAACACGTAAATATGTGACATTTGATTGCTTCGCCTGGACACTGATCAATAAGAGCGCAGAAAACTCCCCGGCGGCCATCTTAGTTGTCCCAGCGGCTATCGTCACAACAAGGCCCCACCAGGAAGTGTCCGATCTAAGTGTTGTACGTCTAGGGTCAACTCTCTCAGTCAAACTACCTTCAAAGAGCGGGTTAGAGGTAACGTACGCGTCTTCTTACTTTTACATTTTTTTTAATACAAATAGCTCGCTTTGGGTACGCGTATCCACTCGCCTCGCATTGATTAACTGCACACGTGTGGAAGCGTCAACTTGAAACTTGCTAAGCGAAAAAGCTCCAAAGTCTGCGGTCTTCTTTGAATGGCAGACCAGTAGCATGCTAGCTGGCGTTAGCCTGCTCCAGTCGCTTGGTAGTTTGTTATTATTGTCAGTTGTGTGCACAGACTCTGGGTTAAACGTGTTAAATATTATGCGGATAGATCCGGTTCATGCGCTGTAGCACGCTTGGCATTTGAACCGGGTGATCGGATGCTTGTATGCTTTGCATGGAGCTAGTTAGCTTAGCCAGCGGCCTTAGCGTTAGCTGGTATGAGCTAAAACTTGAGTGATCCCCGTAAAGTAGTAGTTTTCCAACCCCTGTGTTATAGTCGAATTGACTTCTTAACATAATTTTTAGACTAGCTTGTCTTAGTCTGCTTGTTATGTTGATTTTTGGGAGGGTATGTGGTCATCTGTTGAACGTATCTGACTCTTCGCGTAGCTTATGATGGTTTCATTTCGGGGGATTATAATGGTGTAGTTTAGGTATCTCCCGCTGCTAATCAGAGTAGCCTCAGTTCCACGTGATATGTCACCTCTCCTTCATTCATTGTTTCTGGCTTGTTTCTTAAATGTAACCCAGGGACGTCAGTGTAAGGAGTGCCTGCTACGACCGCCCCAGTGTATCAAGATGGACTCGGATATTTTGAACATTGAGGACATAGTGATGGGAAGGGGCTTGCCTGACCCTCCTCCTGAAGCTCCCCCCGAAAAGCCAGTGGAACCGTACAAACCCAAAGCTTTGAATGGACCCCCAATACCGCCCGTTCAGTCCTGTAAGTGGAACCGGTGGTCTCAAGTTCGCCAGGTGGTTAAGCTCGTCTCTTACGGTCTTTCTGATCTTCTGCTGTCCTTACAGACCAGCATGAGAACCTGCAGTGTTTCCAGTGCTTCATCACGTTCTGCAGTGCCAAAGCCAAGGAGAGGCACATGAAAAAGAGCCACCGGGAAGAGTATAAGCAACAGCTTCAGCAGGTACGGTTTGTTGATATCTGGTATTTTTTTAGCAAGAAATGAAGATCGTTAATTATTTTATCGGGTTAAATTAGGTTTTTAATTCTTGCCTGCCTTTTATGTTTCAAGAGCACAATCAGTTATATCCATTATAAATATTAGGGTCATGGTACGTGTGGATTGCGTGTCCCTTTTATTTGCCTCTCCAATCTTGTAGCTTTGAAAATAAGGTGTATTGTTTCTATATTTATGACAGCATTTTTTCCATTACTATGCACAAATTAGGCCATATAATATTATAATTTTTTATACTGGTGTTTGGTACCAACTCCATCGACTCCACTAAAGTTCCACATTAGTATGTCTCTCCAAACAGTGGCGCACTCGAACACCTGTTGCCATATTCTCAACCCAGCAGAACGGCAAACGTCCCCAAGCCTAAAAGTGATCATTGCTATATAGATATTAGATTGCAGCCTGACTATAAAATACAACAGTCAAAATGACTGAAATTAGAAAGCAAGCACGGCTATTATGGATGCCTGGACCTGAAAGTATTCACATAAAACCTGCGTCATCCCTGGTTACTCGGCCAGAGGTGACTCACACAAAACAACCACCAAACAAATGTTTCTTTTCCAAAGCAGTGCCACAACTCCAAACATCAGAAATTCCACAGATATTATCTTGAATTATTGTGCTCAAAATTCTGTGATGTTTATGGGTGTTGTTACGGACGCACTCTTGTCCCCAAACCACTGGCTCCACAACTTCTTTCACTCGTAGCTGTACAGCTACTCGGTTCCCACAGCATATTGGTCTGAAGGCAGAGCCGGATTCATAAAGGGCTCAACATGCTTTTCAATTTCATCTTTGTCCATTTCCAACGGGCGGGTATTCAACATGGATCAACCTTGTGACGTAGTCAGTAAAGTCACTGTGAAATGGCAACTCGCTAGTTAGCAAGCTAGGCAGAAATTAAGAAAAATAAACTTCTTTTTTTATATATATATATCTGATTTTAGCAAACATTGTTTTTCAAACAAAGTTCACTGTACCAGGACCAAAACACGCACATTTCGTTTCTCCTTTCACTGCTCTAACTTTGGCTCCTCTTTCTTATTTGTTATCTGTTCGCAGGGAAACACATTGTTTACATGCTACGTTTGTGACCGCACATTTCTGTCATCTGAGGAACTGACACAGCACCAGCCAACACACAGCAAGGATGACAAGCCCTTCAAATGTGTTCACTGCAAGGAGAGCTTTAAAACCTTCTCTGAAGTGAGTGGAACTGCTGCAAGTAACATGGCAGAGTATTAAAACTTGCACGTAGGAAACACGGTGGCCGTGTATAATGGTGTTTCTAGTTCTTCGTGTTAACGTCTTTGTTTACCTTTCCACCTTTTGCAGCTCACATCCCATAGAAGACAGGTGTGTCCGGAAAAACAAATGGTTTGCAAAGATTGCAACGAAACCTTCCGCAGTGCTGGGCTGCTGCGCGCTCACCGCCTTAGCCAGCACCCACGTCCAGACGTAGAGGCCGGAGAACAGCCGGAGGACACCACCACAAAAACCCATCGCTGTAAGAAGTGCGGTCAGGGATTCGAAGCGGAATCAGATCTGCTGGCGCACCAGGAGAAGTACCCCGAAGGTCAACAATGCAATGGCAGCACTTCGTCCGTCAAGAAGCGCGGACGGCCTTCCAAAGTGGAAGAGCCGGCGGTCGCTGAGAAAAAGGGAAAGCGGAAAAAGAAGGACGAGGCAGAGGCGTCCGAGGAGGCAGCGAAGGCCAGCAGCGCGTCGGAGTCGGCAGCAGTCCCAGCGGAAGAAAAGGGAAAAGCGGGCGTAGCGAAGCGCGGGCGTCCCTCTAAAGTGGCGCCAAAACCAGAAACGGAAGATAAAAAAAGTCCGGAGGACGACAGTCAAGGGGCGAAAGAGGCAAAAGAGAAGAAACCCAAAGCAGATCCCGCTCCAGCCCGTCAGCACCCCTGTCCAGAATGTGACCTCGCATTCTCCAACTTGATTCAGCTCCGCGCTCACAAGAAGGAGAAACACACTCCGCGGAAAGCCCATCCCTGTGAAGAATGTGAAGAGAGCTTTGCCCGTCCCGAGCAGCTGGACGCCCACATGTCGCGGGCTCACGCCGTCGGCCGCTTCGCCTGTCCCACCTGCGGGAAGAGCTTCGGCCGTGAGCGCACCCTGACTGCTCACCAGAAAAGCCACGCGGAGGAAAAGCCTGAAAACCCAAGTGCAAAGAGATAATTGAGACATAGGGAAGTTTTTGCAGATTTTAGTAACGAATTGTCCTTTTTTTAACTTTGGAAATGTCATACTCCAGATGAATTTGGTATGATTTTGAGGAAGACGTTTTAACAAGTTTTGGATTTAAAGTTCAGTTTGATTATGAGCTGTTGAAAATTTGGACAAACAGACGCATCTCCTAAATTAACTAACCAAATGTTAAATCCATCTATTACACTATTTGTCACAGTATATAGTTTATTTGTAAAAACAGATACTGTTTTGATTAACTTTTTAATGATTTCTTTTCTTTTTCTTTTTTTTAGCGTGAAATGCGTGTGAATTTATTATTTGGTGTCTTGAGGTGTTCAACTCATTTTGTGGTTTAAAAGATGTTTTTTATGTTTCTTTCCCCCTGTTGTTTTTTTCAAAACCGATTGGGTAAGTACATATTTTGAAGTAAATTAGATGCCTAGTAGAAATACTTTGTTGGAATGTGTAGACAGTCTGTCAAAAGAAATGTGTTCTGTACAGCTTCTGGTTCATATTGTGCATTTTTACACTGAATATGTTGATTGTTACTTTCTAAATTAAATCTCATTGCAGATGAATTTTAAAATAACCTCATTATGTTCTGCTAAAGATTCACTTTGGCTAAGTGCTCCACATACAATGTGGAGTCGTCGGCATGTGGGCAGACAAGATCCACTATAATCATGATTTGTCTTATGCTAAAATGTACTCCTTTATTTTTTCACTCATTAAAACAATATTTCATGTCTTAGGCATTTCTTAAATGGGACTCGTGGCTCTTTAATGTCTTAGAGTCCCTTAAGGAACTGTGTATATCGTGTTAGTCTCTGATTGGATTGTTTTCTCTACCCGCTGCAGTGTGTCTGGACACTTCAAAAAAATGTAATAAAACATGCTATCCCGAGGGAGGCTGCTGAAGAAACAACCTGACTTTTGGTCTTTGTTCTCGCTGATAATTCAGCAACATGACATGTGGAGTTAGATTCGTGGATTAGGACACAGAGGATGTCTTACAGTGATGGTATTGGTGCCTTATATTAAAATATCACCAGAAACACTGTTTTTTTCTCTCTCTCTCTAATTGCAGATGCAAAGTTCTCCTGCAAATTTATTTGGTTTTCTGCTGTGGATCTTTTTGAGCAGGTCAACCATTTGAGCTGTTATGTGAGGCCATAAACCATTCCAATAGCTGTTGAATATTGTGCATTTTCAAAGCTGTCCATATCCTGTATCCAAGACATTATTTTATTCTTTTTAAATTACATTATAGACATTTTTTCATATGCATTTGTTTTTTATTATACTCAAAGTATTGATTTATTAAAACAGTATATATTAATTATGTTGGCTAGTTGTGTAATATTCCTACATAATTGTTTATTTCATTTTTTTCATGTTTTGCAGCTGTATTGCAAGTTGTATTTGAGTACTTAATCTGCCTCTAAAGTATTAAACCAGTAATATACAACATGGTTAGAGCTGACAGTGCATAACCACCACCACCACAACAATAACATAAAATATACTTGATAATATATAATTACAGTATTGAACTATAGAAATTATTACATGCATAGGCTAAAAGTATAACAACTGTACAATGGAAACCGAAACACTATAATGATCAGTTTTGCTCATAAATTTACTGGATGGGTCATTGGGTACATCAGTGGGGGGAAAAAAAAATACATTTTAATGTGACAGCCTTGCACAAATCCTCCTTAGAGACTGATACAATGTTCAGTTGACACAGGATGTAGTTTGTGGTGCTTTTTAAGTTAACTGTCTCTGGTATTTAGCTCTGTTATTAAACCTAGACCATGGGTGTTTTTCAAAATAAGACAATACAATTCTATAAGTACTACAAAGCAGAGCCTCCTAAATGACAACACTGTTGAATCGACAGCTCTCTCGGGTATTTTAGACAAATACTGAATACCATAACATCCATGAAGCTAAGATTTTTGCTAGTGTACCTAATGAAGCGCCAATGCATGTGTTCATTTGCCAAATTTTGCACCTAAATGTATATAATGTTCAGACATCACCCGATCTGTGCTTTTAATTTATTTTATGTATATATTTATTCCATTTTGTTTACTCTATGTTTCTTTATTTTACTTTATTTTATTTATTTATTTACTTATTTGTGTGTGCCCTTAATTGGGACAAATAAAGTTTTCTGAATCTTAAAATGACCTGCGCTGCTGGTTATGAAGTGTAATACTTCTCCAGGACACTAGGTGCGCTGGAGCCTCCATGTGGAGCCCCATTCCTCCTCCTCCTCCTCCTCCTCCTCCTCTGGCTCCTCCCCCTGCTCGTGCTGGTGCTTCGTTTGTTTTCCTTTTTTTTTGTCCTTCTATTCACCGACGTTTGTCATCGGGTGGCTAGCTAATTTACACTTACCGCTTTGTTTGTACTGCCCGGGTTCGGTTTTGGCATATAAATTCCGACTCCAATTATTCCTGTTGTATTTATATAAAAAAAAAAGAAAGGGCAGCATCGAAGGTAAAGATTAGCTGTGCTGTTATCAGTTCCTCATTTCCAGGTGAACAATTCAAGGTGTGTCATAAAGGAGCCTCCATGAGGATTGCACAATTAAACTGTTAGCCAGGCGAACTGTTAGATAGATGTACTCGCTCGACAGGTAAGCTACGATAGATGTCTCTATCAATAAGCAAACTTTGCAACCATAACTCCCTTAATTTAAGACCTGCTCCTCTCTCTCTCTCTGTGTGTATTGACCCCCCCTCTCCCCTCTTTGGCCCGCCAGGCAGCAGCCATGTCCATTGAATACACCATTGACATCCAGCTAACAGAGTTGGGGTTTCCGGACATCCTGCAGCCGCAGCAGACTCAGGCCAGAGACGGAAAAGAAGCAGCGAAGCAGAGCTCAGAGGTTTCAGTGGAGTCCCCTCTGCCCCACGAAGCGCCCTGTAAACAGTCAAATCCTGCACAAGATGAACAGGCTGTGGACTCGGACGACAGTGAGGTTTCAGGCGTGTATGAGGAGGAAGAGGTCGATGATGAAGACGAGGAAGAGGAAGAGGAAGGGCCGAGCGACGGTATGAGCCCAAAAACAAGCACACGTATTGATCTTGGTTTAAGTCAGTATGCGCTCATGTAGGATTGTTGGCAACGCAGGTAACACGTGGGAGGCGCAGACTTGTTTGTAGTGGACTGTAAATCATTAGTCATTTACTCCTGGGATGTTGATACAAAACAACAAAGCCTAATATAAATGGTGAAGGGTCAGATTGTGCTGTGACATTCATTATTTTCCCTATAGTTATGAAACCTGATGCAACTGTTGTGGTTTGTAAGAGAAAAACTAAGAACATGATGATGCTGAATCTATTATCATAAATAATAAATCTGTTAGTTTGTTTTGGTAACAGCTTGTCCATCATCCAGAACAGCGCCTGTGTGTTTTCTCCTCAGATGCTGGATACTCCCATACTTTCAAAGCAAGACGTGTAGCGCAGAATTAATGAGGCAAAACTCTGAATGCGGCCTGGACCTTAATGCTTCCTCAGCGTCATGCTTGTGATGGGATCGGATGCATGCTGATACCAGGCCACACCCAGAGTTCATGCACAGCAAAACCCCAGTTTCTCTTCCTGCGTATTATATATCTCTATAATATCTCAATAAAAAAACTGGTAATGTAAACGCCTACATTTTGAAAAACCTCTCAAATATCACCAAAATATTTTTACGCTCTCTTGAGGTGGTTTTTCAGACGTATCGCGAAAGTGGAATGGAAACACTTTTTTCACATTTCCCCGTCACTGGTTCATTTGAACTTCCTCAAAGCGAAGTTAAGAGGATTATTATGGGATGTCGTGAAACGAGACTTTACAAGAGTGAAGCCTAAGAAACAAACTACCTCCAAGGTTGTTTTCTTTTTAACAACAAAAAAAAATGTAGGGAAATGTAGTAAAAATAGTGAGAGGCATGTACACACTCAGTGTTTATGCTTATGCTATTTGTTAGCATAAACAAATAGCGTTTACTTTTTAAAACTGATCGGCGGTTATGCAACGTATGCTGAGTACATTTTCAACTGTGATTTATTCCCTCTGTTTCCCCCAGAGCCTGGTCTGTCGCGTGACCACCGCTGCAGCGTGTGTCATCTCCAGCTGCCCTCCCAATTCAAGCTCCAGGACCACATGAACTTGCACACGGGAGCGCGGCCGTACGGCTGCGCGGAATGCGGGAAGCGCTTCTGCCAGATCCAGAGCTACCGCAGCCACCTGCGCACGCACGCCAAGACCAAAGTGGACCCTCTCAAGTGTCGCGTCTGTCTGTGGGGCTTCACGTCGCAGGAGGAGCTGAAGGACCACCTGTCAAAGATGCACCTGGAGGATAAATTCTATGAGTGCGATCTGTGCAAACGCGTGTTCACGTGCCTGGAGAAATGTCAAGCTCACGTGCAGTTGCACAAATACATGAACACTTTAGTGTGTAAAATATGCGGCCGCACCTTCTCCTCCGAAACGTCCCTCGCACACCACAGCAAGAAGGCGTGTCACCGCAGTTTTAAATGCACGGACTGCGCGAGGGTCTTCACCAAGAAGAACGCTCTGCTGAAGCACAGCTTCTCCCACCTGGGGCTGCTGCCGTACACCTGCATACGATGCCGCTGCCACTTCCGCCTGGCCAGGCTTTACCGCCAACACAGGTGTCTGCCCGAGCGCATTCGCTGCGTGGCGTGTCTGAGGGAGTTTCTCAGCCAGGAGGAGTTCCAGCAGCACAAAAAGGACACGGGCTGCTGGGGCGACCAGGAGCGCAGCGACGCGACGGATGAGATCCGGTGTTTGGAGTGCGGACAGAGGTTTGACACGTCTGAGGAGCTGAAGAAACACGCCGGGGCTCACCAGAGGGTGCTGAAATGCGCCGAGTGCGGAAAGGGTTTCCGGTCGGCTCTGCTGTTAATGTCCCACATGGGCGGACATGCTGGCCAGTCGCCCTGCCTTTGTCAGAGCTGTGGACTTGGGTTTCCCCATCAGCAGAACTTCGACAGTCACCTCAAGACATGCGGACAAACGCCTCAGCCTGCGGTGAGTGTGGGACGTCACGGTGGCTTTAGAGTTTTAAAAGCAGCAAATGCTTTTGTGCTGCTGCATTTGCGTGTTTCTAAAACGTACCGTGCACGTTTCCCAACTTCCAGGAAGACGCTGAATCATGAAGTTCTGAGTCGTGCCAGGCTACTAGCTTCAGCTTACTGTCATATCCCAGAGTCACTCTTTTTAGTGAATGTTTTAAATGCATTAGGGGACCCTAACATTTGATTTTTTCTGCTTTACTTTTTCACAATAACTAAATTTATGATTAAAGTAGTGTCCTGGTTTACATGGTATTATTAAACCATGAGATATGAAATGTACAGGCAACATTAGAAGTAGCTCTGCATGCATGATCATGAATAGTAGTTTTCTTTGTTTTAGGTGTGAGACTATTTCTTAACATCTCAACCATCATGTCTGTGCCAAATAATATTAATAAACAATCAGAATCAGGTTAAAAGTGCATTAGTTTTGGGTTTTATCCTTGTTTCAGGTGCTCATATGGGAAATCTGGTGGTTTATGTTATTTGTGTAGATGTGTCTTGATTTGTGCACACCGACATCTGGATTAGACATCCTGTCTTACAGACCATCAGGTCCAGGTTAGGCTCTTATCCAGGTGCTTGTAACTGGGATTCAGTGTTCACATTATCAATAACCACAATCCTTGTGTACGTGTGGATGCATTCAGAATCCACGTTTCTGTTAGAGGACTCCAACAAAAGCTTCATATTTACCGTACAGATATAACAGTGATATCAGTTTACTCATATAACTGTGAATATTTCATGCCACACTTTTGCTTTGCACAGCCGGATAAATGACTGTGATGTTTTCGTTGTGTTTCTCCTTTCAGAGTGTGCCCAGGAAACGGACGACCTTGACGAGCTCTTCGCCTGAGACCAAGCGGCTCAAAGCCAAACCGAACACACCAAATGTAGCAAAACCGAGAGCAGACCACATTCCTGATGTTGTAAACAAAGCTGCTGCACCAGTGAAGGACTCCGCTCGTGCAAAGCCGGCGACCAGGGCCGTGCCGTTTGGCTCCGGTCAGTCAGACGGGTTGTGGAAGCTAACCCTCGACAAGCAGCCTCCTCCTGGTGTTAAACTTGTCGTGTTCGTTCCCGTCTGTCCAACTCAGCCCCCGGGACTCGCGCTCCCCTCTGCGGTCTCGCGGACGGTGCCCCTTCTCAATATGCAAACACCGTCTGTCTCAGGTAACCGACACCTCGGGGCGAAAGGTGTCCTCGGAGCGCCGTTGGATTCGTCAGCTGGGATTCAGAACGATCCAGAAGCGCCTCTGGATTTGTCCAAGAAATCCAACTCGTCTAAATCTGCAATAACCAACATTCCTAGTCTTCCTATTAAAAGTGAACCAGAAGAACTTGAAATCTCATGACAGGCTGAGGGTACTTAGACAAAAATTAAATAATGCAAGCCTAGTGAGAATAAGCGGTAGTAAAAGATGAGATGAGACAATGTTGACGTGATTGTTAAATAAAATGCAGGGAATAAAGCCGTCTGAAATGAAGCGCACAGTCTTCTCCTCTCTTAATGTAGCCTGTGATGCATATAATCAAAGACAGAGCTTCAGTCGCCTGGTCCCCGTGTTTGATTTGCAGCGATCAAGGCAACTGACAAACGGAAGAAACAAGAATAAATTTGGACATTTCAAGCCCCGACTCCTTTGATGTGGAGAGTGAAATAAAAGCAGAGCAGAAAACGTCAGTCGGGTCAGTCTGAGATCACATTCCCCACTCTGCAAGGGAACACATTGTATTTTGCTGTAGCTGCAAATTTAGAAGATATAACGCAGACACAATTGTAAACTTGACCGCTGCGAACATCTGTCTAAATCATGCGTTGGCCATCATAGAGATTAATGAGTAGGCGCGATTTCTCTTCAGCTATCACGTCTTTTTCCACTATCGTGAATGGACTATTAAAAGTGTCATTTACACAAAACATTCCAATGTCTTTGTTTACTGACTGTTTTTGTTTGTTTTTCAGTCTGGGTGGGGTTTGCCGGCTGGAGCAATGTGAAATATGAACAGTGATGAAGCCTATGCAACGCTGAGCAGGATTGTATTAAGTAAAATGAGAAACAAAATGGTTATTTTGCGTGATTTACGTTCACTGAATACAATATCCAGGTTTGTTTTGATGTTTTTGTAAAGGAAAATAAAGATTTAGCTTCAATATTTTGTTGTTTGTCATAATTTATTGCTTTGTGTGTGCATGAAAGACAGACCTTTGTCTGTAGTATTCAGTTCAGGATTGTTTGTTTTGTACAAGGATGAACAGCCTTTTTTTTTGTAGCTCTGTCATGAAAATAGTTGGTGTGATAATTTCTCTGTATGTCCATAACAACCACAGATTAGAGCAAAGTTATACCCACAGAACAGCTAAATGTAATAGTTTAGCAAATATCAGATAAAGTTTACACAATTTTATAAAAAAAAAAGTGTATTTTGTGAGGACATTGAAACTACATTTATTTATTCATTTGTTCTTTCCATGTATTTTCACAGAAGCATTATAGACTGATATACATGACAAGCATCACACCAATATTCTACTTGAACTCTTTCTTTAAAATGGCATTATTTACGTTTTTGTCTCAGAAAACAAAGAACATGTTTTCTTAATTAACAATATCCATATTCACTTTAATTGACAAGTATGATCCACAAAGCAACCCCTAGCCACATGTACTTTTTTCTCTCTCTTTTTATTTCCTGCTTTATGAATTGTATATGTATGTTTGTATTTTGTGACTGTGACATATTTTACATATTTTTATTTTTTTTTGTATTATATGCTAATTACAAAAAGACTTTGTGAAGATTGTGTGCCACAGTGTTTTGTAGATGGAATTTGTTAAATATAACAATAATAATATTAAAAGACTACAATTCCGGTCACGTGATTCACAAACCCGGAAATACAACGCCTGGTGACGGGATGTTTTAAGTGGGCTATAGGTAGGGGCGACAGTCGCTATGTGATGGTATTGCAGACGTGTTAGTCTCGTTTATTTTATTTTGCCTGTCGCGCTCGTTGTTTTTACCTGTGCTGTCTGACTTTATCAAAACGTTTCCGCGAGGCCGAGTCGTCGAATTTGCGCCAACGTCTCCGTTTGTTTGAATTCATGGACAAAGACAAGTGTGGCGACATCGTAAGTTAGCGACCATGTTACTTGATTTAGCCAAAACGTGACGTTGTTGTATTTGGGGATTTTTTTTTTTTTTTTTTTTTGAAATTTATTTTTTTGAGCTAATTTCCAGTAAACTGTAACCTGAACAGTTTTCCTAGCGCTACTTCACTGATGCTTCATGTACTTCCCGCAGCCTGGTCAGTGCTCCTGGATGGAGATGCATCAGTTCATCGGTGATCTCATTACATCTGGAAACAACTCCAAAAACCAGCAAGATGCGGTCAAGTCGGCGTGGGGGGTGGCTGCTGGCGGAGGCGGTGTTGCGGCCACTTTGGGGTACAAGCCTGCTTCCCTGGAAACCCTTCAGGTCCCCCGACCCGCCCAGGGCAAGGCAGGGGTAGGGGCAGGGGCAGGGGCAGACCCGGGCAGACACATCCAGTCCGGGGCATCACAGAGGAAAGCGGCGGGCAGAGACAGAAGAGAGGCCGGGGGGAGCTCAGATGTTCATCAAGCTTGCACTTGCCCCGGCTGCCCTTACTCCAACACCTTTGAGACTTTGACGCCCAGACAATCTGGATCGGACGCAGCGTGTCAGCCCAAAGATCTCAGCTGCTCGGGTCTGGTGAGCCTCAGCATGTGCTTGCCGGACACCACCGTACCGAGCAGCACCTCCACGTCCGAGCTGGGGACCGGCCGGCAGCCGAGCGACGACGCCGACAGAGCAACTCGGGCGCAGGAGCAAAACTCGGACGCTCCTCCCACCAAAGTGTCTTCGGGAACTTTCCCTCACCTCCCCGTGTTTCCCTGCTTGTGCGTCCACCGCGGCCTGCAGACCTGCGCCCAGATCCTGAGCCAGCAGGAAGGCGCGGACTCGCCGCTCTCCCACACCCACGCCCACCATCACTTCCACCACCACCACTGCCCCTTGACGTCCTGTCTGACCTGCCCCCACCCTCCGCAGCTCTCCGGTCCCTTCCCCTGCCTGTCCTGCTCTTTGCCCGCCTGCACTCAGGTGTGCCACCACCAGCACAGGCAAACGCAGCAGCAGGAGGAGGGACGGGGCCGGACGAGCTCGACGCTGCTCTCGCTGCATCCCTGCATGCACTGCTCCGCCACCTTTTCCAGGCCGTCCCAGCTGCTGCAGCACCAGCGCTCCGAGCACGCCCACAAGCCGTCCGGCTTCCTGTGCACGGAGTGCGGCCGGGCCTTCAACTCCCACAGCAACCTCCGCATACACCTCAACGTGCACACGGGCGCCCGGCCCTACACCTGCTCGGACTGCGGGAAGAGCTTCAGTCAGTCGGGAGCCCTGAAGATCCACAGGCGGATTCACACCGGCGAGAGGCCGTACTCCTGCGGCTTCTGCGGCAGGGGGTTCCCCCACCTGGCGGGCGTCCGCGCCCACCAGAGGACGCACACGGGGGAAAAACCCTACCGCTGCAACCAGTGTGGGAAGTGCTTCACCCAATCGGGAGCCCTCAAGATCCACACCCGCATCCACACGGGAGAGAGGCCCTTCATCTGCAGCCTGTGCGGGAAAGCCTTCTCCAACCGCTCGGGGATCCGCTTCCACTACCGCACGGTCCACGGGCTGGCCCCGGAACACACCGGGGAGGCAGGGGCCGGGTACCGGGGGCCTGCGGGTCGCGGGTGTCCACCGGGTCGTCCCAGGACTTTACCTTCGACGACCGTCGGGCTCAACATGGCGAGCATCTCGGAGGACAACTCGCACGCGGCTCCGAACTCTCGAGATTCTTCCGAGTTGAACGCCGCTCTTTCCGGCTCCGCTGCCCTCGGTGGAAATGAGCACAAATCTCAGTCGGAGGGAGCGAACCCGGGCAGTCACAGGGAGGGACTCCTGTATGCGTGCGAGGACTGCGGCCTGCGCTTTAAAGACGCCCCGTCCAGGAACAGGCACCAGACTCTGGCGCACTACTCGCACGAGGGGGGAGAGGAGGATGAGGAGGAAGAGGCGGAGGGGCAGAGGAAAGAGTTCCGCACAAATGAGAGGGTCCAAGATAACTAGTTGTTGGTCAAGATCAACAGGCTGACTGTCCGGGCTGTGGAGTGAATAACTTCTGACACGCTGAAATTATTTGTGTAGAATGTAGATTTTAGTTGAACATTACTTCTTGTCAAATCAGAAAGTCTTTGATGGTGCACTTTTTCTTCTTTTTTGAACAACTGTAATGACTTTTCAGATAGATTTCAACGAGAAACTTCTTTCTTTCGCCACAGCATCATAGACGTATCCCGTTCGTGCAGATGTGTCTCTCCTACATGTCGTCCATGTAAGTCCAACCTAACATAACTCGAAGCACTTGCACCAATCACACGCCAAGTCAGCTGGTGTTTTTGTTAATAGAACTGATTTATTGTGCCTTATTCAGCAGCGGGGGAGGACGTAGTTCCCCCGTGTTGTGTCAAGCTTATTGATGCCTTCCTACAACTTTGAAAATTTGAGGGGCATTTAGTAACATTTCCTTGGAGGAATTAAGAACTGCCACCTGAGCTTTGTAATAAAAAAAAAAACTACAAATTTCAAATCTGTTCTGTATTTCACTGTGAACAGAAATGTTATACAAGTTTAAATTATTTAGTAATTTAATCCATTTGAATCTATATTTCATATACAGAAGTCAGTGAATCCAGTGCACTTTGCATAATATAGAATTATATAATTAAAAAACAAAAACAAAGGTTTGAAGGCCCCACACTGGAAAAGTTACACGACTTAAACTTCTAAAAAGGAAACACTGTCTTCCTCTGGTGTTCAATTGAGTACAGGACGTCCCTTGCTCAAGGATACCGGAGTCAGTTGAATCTCTCGTCCATGTTGCCAGCTGTGCCTCTCTGTTGGATTTCAATCCAGCCTTTTTATTGTTGGCATATGTTGAACTGAAAAATGCTCAGATAATCGTCTGAAGAATGACAACCAGCAAACACTAACACACCCATCAGTGATAACGTGCGAAGCTCACCGGAGCCACCTAGTGGTCATAAGTAGTCACGACAACACTCCTTGATACAGCGTACCATTTATAGTGCTTCTTAAATGTTTTCTTTTTGTTACAAAAAGTGTTGAAATTACACACAAATACAATATTATGTGAGGACAACGACATATACAGTCCGTTTTTATGCTTCAACCTGTTAAATACATTTAACAAGTATACATTTCTGTGTTTTCAGAAAGTGCATTTTGTGATTAAACATCAATAAACAGTATCTCTGAGTTGTAATTACTTTGTGCATCACAAGTTAAAAAAAAAAAAATAAAAATACTTCCTGGAAGAAAATATTTATGTCTGTATGGCTCTCGGATCATTGTGTGCTCTGAGCAGTGTACCCTCGCCCTCATCTATCCACAGTGGTCAGGACTCCTGAACCTTGGGTACCGCCGCTCACTGGGAAGTCGGCGTCGGTGCATCCTGGACAGCACTGTCCACTCGAGACCAGTCCTAGCGCTCCTCTTATCCCGGCACATGAGCCCGTATTCCTACATGTCTGTACTTGTTGCATTCACAAAGGCTCCTCGTACGTGTGCTTCCGTAGTAAAGGGTCACATGGCTTGGGCTCCGCGTAGACCGTGCTGACTGGTCGCGGGCCGTTGGCGTGTAGAGCGGGAGTGCAGTAGCCATTGAATAGCATCCTGTGCGAGGGGCAGTCGTACTGACTGTGGCTCGGTGTTGTCCTGACACCAGCGGCGGGTGCTGGGAAACGGGGTCCGTGTGCGTTACTGTGAACGGTCCCCGTCAGAGTTGGTTCGGAAGGCAGCTCGCTGAACGGAGTGGCGTACTCTGGCTCCGGAGGAAGCGGCTCGGCGTACTCTGGGAGATTGCCGGGAGTGTCGTAATGGTTGCAGGCGAAGGGGGTGGTGTAGCCCTCATCTGAAGAAGGTCTAAATGTCGACCCAACCTTCTGTCCAACGGCCGTAACAGCAGGCTCAGCATAGTCTGGGGAAAAAAAAAGAAGCTGACTTCTATTAATCTGAGATGCACACAGGGATACGAGGCATCAGCTACAAAGTATATGTTCAGTTGATGGTGATTGTTTTTGAATGATTAAATGATTTGAATTACACATTTCAATAGGATTAAGTCCAGCAAAAAACAATCTAATCTAATCGAACAACTAACTATTTGGATTGTAAATATTTAATGTATTAATAAGGTCTTATGAAAAACATCTTTAAACGCCTCACATTATTTGACGAGTGAGTAACAAACATTCTGTAATCGTGACCTTGACCTGGCTGTAGTTTGGGAAATCAGGAAGTGATCAAAGCAATAGTAAGGCTGTGGAAAGCAAGCAGAATCTGAAGTGTGGTCATAGTAAATACGTTTATCCTGCAGAGGGCAGTAATGCGCCCTGTAGCGTTAAAACTATGAAAAAAAACTCAAAAGAAACAGAATCAGATCAATCAAATAAGTCTTTTGAACAAACAGGCCAAACCAGAGATGGTTCCTTTGACAAGGAATGTACAAATCTTTATATAATTTGATTAAATGAGTTACGTAAAAACCTACCCACGTATAGTAAATGAAGAAGCTAGCTCTAGAGGCCACAATTTTCTTTTATACCAGACTGTAAAAATTACCATTAACAGAAAACCGTAGGGACTTATCAGTATGATTTAATGAAATAAAAACTAAATAGGTAAAAAAAAAGAAACATAAATTGTACAAAAAGGCAGCAGCAATCCTTTCAGTGATGGGAAAACTCTCAACTCCTCGTTTGCGTCTAACAGAGCAGTTTCTGGGAGATGCTGCAGCAGAGCTGTCTGGTCACCAACAACATCTCTAATCACATGGAGCTTGAAGGCGTCGCACGAACCAACCAGATGCTACACTTCATCCACGCAGAAGAGGCTGTGGGGTGGGAGGCCTCCAACTTCCTCAAGAGCCTACAGGGGGCCTCAGAGGCAGAGCTATTTTAATTAGACAGGCTTTAGAGAGGGCTTTGATTGTCTTAGCGTTGGCCCTCCGTCCTGTTTATCACTGGACTTCTCAGTACTGAAGGGCCTCCCCCCCGCCCCTCCCCTCGCACGGGGGAGGGGAGGGGACGGGGGAGGCAGAGATGGGACCGGCGGGGAGGGGTGAGCCGCCTTTATCAGGCTCCAATTAAAGGGTCTCTTTCAGAGCGGCTCCGTGGACCAAAGAAAGGAATGTTTATACTGCGGCTGGGTGATGGGCTGAGCCGGGGGAAAGAATGGACGGCCCGCGGAGAGAGATGTTTGCCCTGTCAGGCCTGGCATGAGGCTGCTCAAACTGACCGCGGAGGCCGGAGGCCGTTAGAGCGGGGAAACACTTGAGATGACCAGTAAACTCACAATGGGTTAGGAAGGGGGCGGGACGGCAGAGACGCAAAAAACAACAACCGAATTCTCACCGTTGAGAGGGGGGCTAGGTAGAGCGTCATGGACATTTCGCTCCAGCGGGTAGGAGATAAGCTCCGACTGTGAGCAAGGGAGACTCTTTGCCTTGAAACTCTGGCAACCTATTTGAGAAAAAAAAAAAAACAGAGTCATAGCTGGCCTCTTTGACACACACTCTAGAAAGCGTTGGGACATTTCGATAGCATTTCACCTACTTGTGGGTAAGGAGTACTTCATTTCTGAATCTTTTTTCCTGTACGGACAAGAAGATAAACAGTCATGAGACAATTTGAACAAGTTCAGAGAACTGTCAGTCTGAGCCTTGCATTCCCACCCATTCCACCGTCCTGTTAAAACGATACGTATTTTATGAGCATGTGCACAATGTGCTAGTACTAGTGTAGAGTACCTCCGCTTCCACCACAGTCCAGCCAACAAACATGTTCCGCACATTATCAGTCCCAAGACCACTCCCACTGCCACGATGACTGGCTGGCCGGAGCCTGCAAGAGTGCAAGTGTCTGAGTGACTAAACAGCCGAGGAAGGTCTGAGGAAGGAATGCGCTTTTATCGCGACGTAAACGACGCAGAATGTAAAACTGGAACGCACGTGGCGTTGATTTCACTTTCCCTTCCCAGATGCACACAGGCGAATTAGACGGCGATGCAACTACTCACTCAGCGTCGTTTCCACCACCACCGGGGCGCCTGTGGGGGCGGGAGAAGGGCTCGGCCGCGGCGTGCTCGCGTCACCTTTGGCGGGCGGGCTCTCTGCTGGCGACGGGAGAGAGAACTTAACAGTCAGATCAGATAAGAGCGAATCGGGTGACGTTTGCCGACGATAAACCGGGAAGGTCCAGCGGCTGACGCCTACCTGCGGGTGGGGGCGCCCTCGGCGAGGCCTTCGCGACGGGACAGCCCAGCACCTGGACCCGGGCTGAAGCTCTTCCTTGCCAGCTCAGGGGCTGCAGTCGAACGAATCGGGCCACGACGGGAGGAAACAAGCTGTTGAGCACCCTGGGGTGTCCGTCGTTGTACGCGAGGAACACCTGGGGGACGCACAAAAAAAAAAAAAAAAAGATAGTGTTAACTTAACCAGCAACAGCATCTACAACTCCACGTGAACTAACTTACACTTCAGCTCAGGCCGTTAGGGGCTCGGTAACCAGTGACTGAATGTGAAAACAATGCTGCACCTGCCTTTCTTTCTTTGCTCAGCGCTCCTTTGTACGGCTTCCAGTTCTTTCTGTCTTTGCTGAATAGAAGACTGTAGGTTTCTATGTAGTACTCAGCTGATCCCGTTGTTATTATTCCTGAGAAGAAAAAAAAAGATGTTCGTATTTAGGGAACACGGCAAGGCGTTAAAGAAACTAAATGATACGCGTATGTTAGATTAGAAAAGGTTATATTTTTTTTTACACATACACACATGTTAATGCCGACTCTAGCTCCTACCTGTAATAGTGCTTCTATCACTGAGCTCCATCTCCACCCAGGGGCTCGGATCGTTGCCGTCTGCCGTCCACAGCAGGGACTCGTGGCTGCGATCCATGTTTACGGAGGACCAGTACATGCCGTGCTCTTGACCGTCTTCATTCGTGAAAGATGAGGCGTTTAAACCGGAGACGGCCAAGACGTTGTTACATTCTGTTCGGAAACCAGAGGAAAAGACTTTTTTATTCACCTGAAGACAGAACATCAATGAGTATGAGTACGCCTTGTTCAGCATGTCATCACAAATGTCACGTCCGGCTCCTACCTTGGCTGAAAAGCAGCTTCTTTTCCGACAGCGATCCCCTGTTGAAAGAGGATCATCGGAAATCAAATCAGTTTCACTAAAGCGGTTTGTAGCAGACTGGTAGGTTTGTAAAAGTTAAAAGACAAGACACAGCAGCAGCAAACCCACATTTTAGAAAGGATTCCATTGGCGAAGGCGGATTCGTAAAGTGTAAGGCTTCTCTCGCGATTCACAGTGACGCGGCCTCCCAGACTGTCCGATATCGACCCGGCGTGGACTGCGGACTTGCACAGAACTGAGGTCTGGGGCGGAGAGGAAACAGTCCATGCTGTCAGACACGAATTTAATCAAAGCTCACAGCTCGGGCCGAGTGAAATGCGTCCTTACATCTCTGTAGCCCTGGTCAGAGTTCCCCCAAACGTCCCCTGCGACGCTCTTGCATCCGGCGGGGCAGTACACGCTGAGGAGCGGCAGGACAACAGTTGAAGAGACAAGTGCAGCTCTACTAAAATAGAATGCAGGACGGGAGAAGTCGCCGCTTACCTCAAGTGCTGCGAGCTAAAATGAGATCCTCGCTGTAAACAAGAAATGAGATCTGAAAAAAAACAAAAAAAAAACACAAAGATTCATCACCTCCACCTTCTTAAAAAAAATTACATAGGTGGACTACAAGACTATGACGTGGGACTTCTGTCTCCGGCTTACATAACACCCCAACCAGCCATTCACTCAACCGCACAAACACAGGTTCTGTTGGAGACAGTCTAGCGCGCTCCAAGTGCGCTATATCGGGGGATGAGTGGTCATCGCTGTAGATGTGACTAAGCCCTTTGTTACTGCGACTCCGTCGCGGTGCACGGCTACAGTGAATGGTCCCCGTGTGATCCCGGCTAACAGACAGTGGTTTGTGTGTCTGAGCGCGGGCTCCAGACACTGCTGGATTTCATAAACAACCCAGTAGAAAACAGGAAACCGTGATACATACTGTACAATACCAATTACCTCATGCAGAGAGAAGAAGAATCTCTAAGTATAGACTCCACAGAAAACGCTTCGAACTCAGGAAGGGCCTTTATTCAATTAGCTGTTGAACATAAACTATGAGGGATCCAGGACGTTCTGACTTCAGTCCGCAAATAATTTGCTTAAGCACAAGTAGAGGAATGTAAAATATGTCGACTGAAAAGCACCTC
The DNA here is from genome assembly GCF_022458985.1 of Mugil cephalus. Taxonomy (NCBI): domain Eukaryota; kingdom Metazoa; phylum Chordata; class Actinopteri; order Mugiliformes; family Mugilidae; genus Mugil; species Mugil cephalus. The sequence continues at coordinate 12,716,882 of NC_061780.1, forward strand.
ACAGGGGGATGTCGTACGCCGACAGAAGTGAGCTGGTAGAGAGCTTGAAGTAGTTAACAGAATGATAAAAGCGGGAGAGAGGGGGGGGGTTGAGGTTTCCAAGTCACTTCAAGTGACAGACTGAAGCCCGAGGCCTCACTCCATTCAGCCCGGGAGAAGGAGTCTCCCTCCTGTTTTCTCAGCAAACATGCCAGAGCAAGGACGGCGACGGAGGATGAATGCTAATAAGCGGCGACTCATACGCTCACATGCTCGGCGATGAACGCCCGCAGTGGTAAAAAAAAATCACACCAGTGTAAACTTGCAAATGAACGAACAAGCTCACATGTGCGCGCGTTGCGTTCAGCGACAACAACGGCTCAATAGCGACATGATAATACAAGAAGTTGGAGATGAGCGGGACTCGAATCAGAGCGGAGGAGTCGGAGGCGTACCTGGATGCTTGTCTGACGCGTAGGACAGCAGAAACCCTCGTCCAGAACGGTGCGGGCCCGACGTGAAAGTTACGGTCACTTCGCCGCCTCGGAGCGTGACGTTCTTCTGCGCCGCGTCGAGCTTCCCGCACACTGGACCTGCGGGGCACAGAAACACAGCTCTCTGTTGGCTTTCGTCGTTTAAGAGCGCGTCTATTTCCAGTCCTCGGAGGGTCGAAGTCGGCCCAGCGCTCTGCTGTATCATAACGAGCCACATGGAAAATCTACATGTAAGGACAGCTACGCTGAAGAGCAGAGGAAGCGCGGTAAAAGTCATGAGCCAGGCTCTGTGGAATCCGCACATCAGGCAGCGGGGCTGAATAATTCTATCTCCTCAATCTCTCAGCCCTCATTTCGGTGTGTGTTGTCAAACTCTTAGTGTGCCCTCGGGACATGACTTGATACAGCTGGTTGAGGAGCGCACACGTGTCAGTTGCGAAACCGGGGTTTCCGTCAGTGTGCCAATCGAATGGCATGAGAGCGGCGGTTGATCACAGAGAACACAATAAGCCTCTCAGCAGGTATGCGGACGCGGGCGAGGCATCATTCATTCATCATCGGAGGAGAACTCACCCAGGCCGGGCGCTCCGCTCTTGTCTGTGATCACTAGAGATCCGTTGGCGCAGCCCGGGCTGCTCTCCACGTCAAAATCCCCAAACAGCAGCCGCAGCGTCCGTCCCTCTGGCACGCGGAGCCTCCACCTGCACCAGGTGTTGCTCGGGTAGGTGCCCGGGTAGTTGGGGGAGGCTAAGGTGCCCGACTCCGTTCCCAGCAGTGTGTGTCCACAGCCATTACCTGACAACAATGCAAGCGCAATAAGAAATGTGGGATAAAAAAAAGAACACTTACACTTATTTTGTAATATTGCGTCATTGAATAACATCTCTTCAAATAAACAAGACACTGCGAGGATTATTTTTTACTAGGGATTCATCTCGCAGATTCTTTTGTTCCATCAATTATTTAATTATTTCCACTTGGCAGCAACTTGAAATGCAAAGTATTCTTACCGCGGACATAAAAACATTCACATCTAACAAGCTGGAACGTGTGCATTAGTGGCATGGTCTCATTTTTTACATTTTTTTAATGTTTGCCTTTTAATTGTCTGTTTGTTCAATATTTCCCTGATTGGCCGATTAATAGTTTTAACGTTACCATGTGCTACAGAGCAAGAAATATTTATTCCCACACAGCCGGTACATTTCCAAGTACGTTGGAACTAATGAGACTAAAGTTTCGCTTCTAAACAGATGTGAAGCGCGATAAACCAAAGCCAAGATGACATAACCACAGGCGGTTTAGCCATCGACCTATCTTTTATTACAAGGTGCAAATATTTAAGGATTTATTGACGCACTGTTTCAGGACAGATGACTGCGACACATCCAATCTGAACATGCAGCGCATGTTTATAATCTTCTGGTCATACCTAAGAGATGACACAACCGCCTGAGAGTGCGATGTTCATCTATGAACTCCGCACTTATTGCAAAAGATACTCCTCTTCCCTGGAAGACATTTGCAAAAAAAAAAAAAATGTTTTTGATTTAAACTCATTCATTTGTGTTTTTTTTTGACTGTTGATCCACTACATCCTCTGACCCACATCTGCTGTGACTAACACTTGAGCTAAAACACAAATATTTAAATTGTCCAACATGCCTGTTCCTCATAAAATCTAAATGACTCAGTTCCCATCAGAGCTGTGTGGGAAGCGTGCTCCGAATTTACCCCCAACTCCAGTATGTAGAGAGGTGACGTGTTCCAAGAATGGTCAAAACTTGAAAAGGAGGCACCGGGGTCAGACTAAAGCCTAAACATCATCCCTGTCCTCGTCTTCCATATAAGGCTCCTGGATACTTAGGGCAAACCACAGGATAACCTCCTGCTCAGTGTGTGTCACACATCCTGCATCGCACCGGCCGTTTCCCTGCTTCCCGACAGCTCTTCGGCCTCTAATACCGTAAACCTTTGAATGCTGTTGGCCCCTCAAGTCCCCAAAGGATTCTCTGGAAATGCCACAGCAACATGCCTGTAGCCGTGGGCAACAGAGCGTGGATCTGTCACCTTCCGGTGGGAGGCCACAGAGGCGGCGGCAGTGCCGGGGAGGGTCTGGGTGGCCGGTTAATTGTCCCCTGCTCACTAAAACTCTTTCACCTCCGGCCTGTGTCGCGGCCCGGTCTGTTTGAGCGCTCAAACGGGCATGTGTTTAGCCTGTTCTGACCAGTTTAGCAAATTAAGAAGTCATATTAGAAGAACCTGGGTGGCAGGAGAGCAGACAGTCAATCAGACACACCAGCAACATTGTTTTCCACCTGAGGTTTTTCCTGACACGTTCTTACAGGTCCACACTAGCAGACAGGATGTTCACCGGTGCTACCTGTCACCGCATTGCCTTACCCCGTTGTGTGTTTCAATCACACCATTGCAGCACAGAGGCTCCCTCCAGGAACCACGGCCCCGGACTAAGCCCCGGTGTGGTGTGGTGCATTAGCCAAGGGAAAAGTGATTCAGAGTAAATAATTGACCCTGGACTTAATCATCTTCCGACGTGAGCACGCCAAAAGGCCCAGACACAGACAGAAATCAACAACAGCGGAGATTTGTGGTATGGCTGGCTGCTGGAGTCATAGTCTGCGGGGCAGCGACTTGTTTTTCTGTTTGTCTCCGTGTTTATGTGATCACCGTGATTCACACTGGGCTGGACTGCTGTTTTGAATAGAACCTGTGGGGAAGGTAAGCTGATAGTTGGGCTCAGCAGGTAAACATGGGACGGAGACGGAGTATGTAAAGAATGCTGCCATGACTTCACATGCGCGACCTTTGCACCCACAGCCTTTCCCCGGCCGCCCAAACACACGGATAGACTAATATAAACCTTTATTGTGGCTCTTATCAAAAATGTAGCATAGACAGCAAAACGCGTCAAACTGCCTGGACTTTTTCGATGCAGAACACTTGACCAGATCATGGTGACATACAGGTTAATAGTAATTAGGTGGCTTTTTAAAACGAACTTAGAACCACTAAACAGGCAGAGTTTTATGGTTTTATGACAGGCCTAATAACCGTCTTAAACATGGGTTATAAATGTATTGGTCATTGCCGTAGTCATGCCAGCATATTTAAGCCGTGTATTTATTAGCAGAACTATTTCCTACAGTTAAAAACAACCAGAAGTTCTTCTGTTCTAGGTGAGTGCCAGCAGCAAGATGGCAAGATGTTCGGAATCAAGTCTCGCGTCACAATCCTTATCTTATCAATAACACATAGGCGTTTTCTTACCCTCCTGGCCGCGAACACCCACGGAACAGACGCTTACAGTGATCCAGAAACCGGCAACAAGAGACTTCACCGCATCTCCGATGGTTTCACACTTCGCGAGCATGATTCCCAGCGCTCAGCGCCAAAGAAGCGTAAGGTGCATGCCTCGATGGCTCGAGGTCCTGGCTGGAATAAAAAAGTTAGAGCACAAAGTACTGGATATATTTACTATTGGCCACGAGTCTTAAACTCGACTTCCCATTGGTCCTCCTGGGATGTCGATCAGAGGACACCAAACATTCCATTCCCAAATAGGGGCGGGGCTAATTCTTAGGTGCGTGTGTGTGTGCGCGCGCGCGCGTGTACCGATCTGAGACTAGCCACTGGCACTCTTAATACTACTACTACTAATAATACTAGTTTACACTCGTCTGCGATGATGTCAACACTGAGCCTTAGTCTAAGAAGGCCACAGGCGACTGTATTTTGAGAGGTTCGTAATTAAAAGTATTAAAAGCAGCACTTTTTTTTTTTTAAACACATCGACCGTGGGCCCCATCGACACACCTTAGCTCAAACTCACTGCGAGCTCTGCCACCTTCTGGTGGAATACAGGCAACAACAAAAATACAACGGGCAACTACTTTCTGCAGCGTTCGTGGCACTACAAACCCAAATCACAAAGCCAGGCAAATGACAACTTTTAAAAACGACAACAACAGTGCGCGCGTACGAGTTTAAAATCTTCCCCAGGGAGAAACTTTCATTCAACGTTTCAATGGTTGTGGTGCGTGAAATATGTTGCCGAGGCGTCCAGGCCGTGCACTGCTATTCCAACCGGGCCACATAAGAGCAGTCTGACCGATTTACACATCGCGTGCGAACTAACCGCTTCTCGTGACAGCGGCACAGATGCTTCTCAGGCAAACACAGGCTTCACTGCAGGAAGTGGAACCAAGCAGCAGCACGGCGCATGCTCTCTCTCTCTGACAAACGGAGGATGAATTATCTCCTGCTGTAAAACGGTGAGTAAAAGTACAATAGAATTGTCTTCCGCGGGTCAGCTGGGTAAGTGCGTGTGTGTGTTTTAGAGTTTTAGTTTTTTTGTGAACCCTTTCCTGGGACAGGAGCGCGCTTGGCCGGTGTGTGTGTGTGGGTGCGCGCTGCCGCACCGACAGACGTCAGCTCCAGTGGGTGAAGGAGGGTGAGGAGGACACGCAACTGTCCGTGCAGGAGTTTTTCGGCGATCCAGCAAAAAAAGGGCTTCTTGATATAATGTGGAATATGTTTATGTAGTGCGCTGCTTTGCTTCTCTGCGAGGGGATGATCCTAAAAGAGAGTTTGTAAATTAACTTCTTCTCCGTTTCTTTCTGTTTTATCTGTGTTGTTGTAGGCGGCTTCATCTTCTGCTTGTGAAAAGATTATTATGGACAGAACCAATGTTTTAACTTTGTATATATTCTTAATCTGAGTGGATTTTATTTACTTTGTTGTTATATGTACAGTCCAGTGGTGAGTTTATTCACATGTTACCCGTCTGCTAAATCTGCTGTATATTTGCCAACATCTATAACACATTTCCCTACATCATAATGTAGCTGTAACCCTTTCATGAATTGTAGCATACACCTCATTTATATTCTACATGACGGCAGGCACGAGAGTTAGCGGTCCTCTAAGACTGATATCATCTGCAATGTGCTTAATACGAATTTGGTTACAGTATTATATTTGCATTTAATCCACTTTTCTTTTATTGATGGGAAACGCGGTGCCATTAATGCATAGTTGATTTTTACATAACATTTCTGATATGATCTGATATGAAAATATTCCTGTACCTATTATATTTCTTCACCTTTACAGTTATAGCTTCTCAGCCCAGGTTTTCATTTGAAATTGTAAATGTCTCTCCCCATCATCCAGGACACTCATGTACTCTGAGGATTATGTCGCTTTAAGCCCAGTATCTATGATATTTGCATGCCAGGAAAGACAGTTGGGGGAGGATGTCGCTGACTTGTGTGTGTGCATTAAATTGCGTGATTGCATGCTTGTGTGCGATTTGGATGTCAACACGCGTGCTCTACCCTCTGTGTGCGCAGCTCTGCGGGGAGGGGGTGATGGCGGGGGCTGAGGTCACCGTGTCTTCAGGGGAACCGGTGATGCCGGTGAAAGAAGAGGAGAGCGCCAATCATAAGGCCCAAGTCATCCTGCACCTGCAGCCCATCCTGCACGGGTAACACGGACTACGTCTTCAAAGCTTCTTTTTCCGTTTGTTGTGTGATTCAATAAGTAGGCAAATATTAGTGTAATTAGATTTACATAAACGTATAGACATTTTTTTTTTCTGTGCAGTAATAACGTTTTCCCCAATGCTCGTTGCTTATATTTGGAAAATAGTCATACAAAAAAGTATGGACACGCTGCAGCTATTCTCAGATTTCACTGTTGAATTTTAGAACAATTTCTCTCTCAAGTCGCTTAAGTTATATTTTTCTGTGGGGATTTGTCGCCCTCTGCAGGGAAAGTGATGACATTGCAGACACTGGCACTACAGTGTTGGCCATTGAGACGCATCATGGTAAGTGGCACAAGACATTTATTCCTCACAGCAAAACAAAATCGACAAATTGCCTCTATATAGTAGCTGTAATATGTTCTCTAATTAAATATTCACAGTGTACTTTAAGCTGCTTTGACAGAGCAGCTTAAAGAGCCTGTGGTGGATTTGATGACTTTTATTTTCATTCTGTTATCTTGTACATTTGTGAACGAATGCAGTTGTGCCAGTGCAGGTGCTCAGTGTTTCATTGTGTAACATTCAGATGAAAGTAAAGCCGAGGGAGAGGAAATTGAATACGGCTACCCCATCACCTGTGGAGACAGCAGGGCGGTGCTGCTGTTTAAGAAGTTTGTTTGCCCAGGAATCAACGTCAGATGTGTCAAGGTAAGCTGAAATGTTTAATGTGAACTGTGTGAACCGCCAGTGCAGATCCTCGGTCGTCCAGGTCATGTTACATCTAAGACAAAGGAAAGTGGAGTTGTTTGAGTTTGCTTGAAGTTTCTCCAGTTTCCACTCACCCAAGAAGCCTGTTCAGTTCTAATTCAAAAATGAGAAAAAGCGGTGGAGCTGAGGCAGCAGGTGACGCCGAGCATGTGACGGCACCCGCCTGTCATTCAAAGCAGAGGAAAGGAAGTGAAGATGCCACGTGGATGAGTGATGAAACAGCTTTAAGACGACTCAGACAAGTCTAGCTGCCTTTGTTTTAGCTTAGCATTAGACCATTCTGAAAGTTTCTCTTCACGTTTTGTCAATTTCCTTTGTTTTATTACTTGGTGCCTTTGTATTTGTATGAGTTTTCATGAGTATGAATCGTGTTTTTACAGTTCAATGACCAACTCATCAGTCCTAAGCAGTTCGTTCACCTGGCAGGAAAAGCTACTTTGAAGGACTGGAAGAGAGCCATCAGACTGGGAGGGGTTATGCTCAGGTAGATTTTACAACTTAAAAAAAAAAAACATCATCCTGTCCTCTTTTTCCTCTTATAACAGTTGTTTAACAGTTGCTAATTGCAAATTCCTTTGAGATCCCTTTATATTCTGTTAGGTTGAATTCAAAGTCTCAGACATGATGAAAACTCCCCAACTTATCTCACGCTCGTATAATTTATGGGTCTGTGTTTGCCAGTACATTCCAGAGGTAAACTGTAAGCAGCATCATTGTGATAACAGGATAAAATCACACGCTCGAGCTGCCAAGTGATCCTTTTCACCCCTTTATCAAGTTTGCACTTGTTGTCGGAGTTACTGCGAGGCAGTGTGCAAAACCTAATAGGCAGTATCGGACGCGTTCCTCTTCCTCCCCCCGGAGGCCAGATCAATGTGTCAAACAAACCGCAGGGAAGCGATCGGGATTCAGTCCTAATATACCTCAGCAGCTGCGTAGCGCAAATATTTTCTTGCGCTGTTTTAACCTGTTTCTCCCCGTGCAGGAAAATGATGGACTCGGGCCAGATAGACTTCTACCAGCACGACACTGTATGCAGCAACACCTGCCGCAGCACCAAATTTGATGTGCTGATCAACAGCACGCGGCTTCCTTCAGGGACCTCTGTGCAACCAAGCCTGTCGAGCCTGGCTATTGACCCTGCTGGAGGACAGGTGCCTCCCTTGGCAGGTAGATTTCAGCTGGCATTTACAGTTTGTTGTCTCCCCCCCCCCCCCCTCCTTCACATATGCTTGAGCTGCTGTTGTGTCACCGAGCTGACACCGACTCAAAACGTTTGAGGCGCCTTGGATGTAATTCATATGCAATAACGAAACTTATGATTTATTTTCCCGGACTTCATTTTGGTGAACTTCCCACTGCTTACTCACATCCTGTTTCATTACAGCGTGTGATCTGTTCCCATTTCAGCAGATGCGCATAATGCGGCGGAGGTGGGGGAGCCTTTGGATGGGGACAAGTTAAGCGCGGAGTGGGGCGCCGATCCCCCTCGGCTCGCGAACCCCGCGACAGCCAATGGGCACTCTGCCAAGAGGAAGAGGCCTGACGCTCCCGGTAAATACAAGAATGCATGTTTGGTTGCTCGTTGAATGGCTTGAAAAAGACGGAGGTGATTGGTGTAAAGGACTCACAAATGACTTTGGTGAAAGTACATGTCGTATAGGGACTTTTGAGGCTAAATCCTGACTCCAGTGTCTTAGCGTTCATTCCATAATATGACAATATGACGGCAAAATCTCACACAGCAGTAAATCTGTATCAGCTTATACAGTTTGCTATAAGCTTTGTAAGAATTTTATTCACTGATGGTATTGATCGGCTCAATAAGGTTCACGCTCTCAAGTAACTTTTTTAAAAATGACACTATATGCGTGCTACGGGAGGATGCACTGACCCTCCGTCCTCAAGGGACCGCGCGTTTGTAAGCCGTTCACTATAATGGATTTACACGGGTCATCCATCAGTCTCCTGTGTCAGCCCCTCTTGCAGCCATAGCTGCTTGACCCCCCCCCCCCAACTGGTGAACCTCTGAATCTGCAGCAGTGGGATGTTCTGTCGTTCCTGCAGACTGTCCTTAAAAAGTTGCTGACCACAGGCGGGCAGAGAGTCATGTCCCTTTATATTACCCTCACAGGCATCTGACATTTCTGAGATTGCGGGGACCTAAGCTCTGATTTAAGGGCTTTTAAAGGTGACCTGATTAAGCATTGTTCCAGACGGCCCACAGTAGGTAAAATAGCCCCGGGGTGACGCATGGTAAATTGCAATGCGCCACTGCACACGCGGTATTGCTTGTCATCGAGGCTTAAAACAAATCGACAATTCGCAGTGTGCACACTCAGCTCACAGCCCTCGCCCTCCATCTACGCAAATGTGTCGTACATTCCTGACACGGACGGATAAGTTAATTTAACGCTGTAAACAGGATCCGGACTATTTTCACTTGGTATATTGCGTTTCTCCTGACAGACCTTTAAGCAAACATGAAAGTGCGCACATCTCTCACGGGATAAGTTGTCGATCACACCTGACATTTTATCGCTCCCGCGCACTCAGCTTGCGTTTCCCGCAGTTTTGCAGGGATCCCAAGTACTTTTTTATTCTGCCATGAATCTGCCCCGCTCCCTCTCTTCTTGGAGCGCCTCGTCTCTAACCTATTTTCCGGCTCATTCCTGACTACGCCTCTATCGCCCATTTGACACCCCCTCTTCGAGTGCTCCACCTCTCCCATTTCCTTTATCTCCTTATATCTTTTTTTCATTGCCTCTGCAACCTTGACATCAGCCGCGTTATCCTGTCCACTTTATTGCTCTTTCAATGCTTCACCTCTCTTTCGAATCTCATTTCTTATTTATTTAGCTTTCCCATTTTCCAATGCGCTTGACCTTTTCTTTTTTTTTCTTTTTTTTTTTAACCAGTCTCTCCCTCAGCGCGCATCAGATCGCATACAATCACACCCAACACTTCATTGATGGTGCCTAAACGCCCCTCCTCCAGATTTCTGTGTCTCTTACCCCTCGTATAAAAAGGAAAGAGAAACTCATACTTTACATGCAGTAATAATGTCCTAATGTCCTTCTTTAGATGGAGTACTGAAGCTATGGAGGGGTGTGGCAGACTCTGGGATGATGGGCGAGGTCCTGTCCACTCTGCACACGGAACTGATCACCACTTTCAGGGGGGTGGAGCTTCGCTGTGAGAAGGCCAACCTGCAGGAGACGGGTAAGCTCCAGCAACGGGACCCGTCTAATCTTTGGATCGGTAAAACGCCAAAGGGAATTCCAATGAAATCCAACTAACACAGATTCTTTATTTAAAGTAACTTGTTAAACGTCAGAATTAACTTTGAGCAAACCAAGAAAATCGAATCCGTTTGAGCCCGGTGGCTGACTTGTCGTTACTCTGTTCTGTCAGATGCCATCATACTGAATTCCTTGTGTGACATGTTTGGACTTTTGGACCCAGTGAAGCAAGCTCTGGACCTGAGGCGCAGCCAGAACGAAGGGAACAAAGTCAATAACGGCGCTGATGGTGAGACAGCTGTCAAATCCAACATACACAGCGCACACAGTCAGGTCCCAGAGGACCGTAATAACTCATATCTTGTTTTTGTGTAGTGTTGGATGAGATTGTGGAGAACCAGAAGAAGCAAAGTTGCAATAAAAGCGCACCTTGCAGAAACTCATCCTCTAAACACCTCCGACCTCATGGCCAGTCAAACAGCCGCGGCTCGCCGTCCCCCATCCAAACGAGCTCGTTGATCCAGCCGCTATCTGCTGCCGGCTTATCTGCCGCGTCCTACGCTCAGCTCGCAATAAACCCTCATCTCTTCACCCATTTCTCTAATATCGCCGGCCGGCGCCACCGCGCCGGAGCTGACAGGACAGACAGATATTGCCACGGCGTCGCGCCGGAGAGGGAGCGGGAAATCAATGAGGCGGGGAACCGGGATGAGGCTTGCCGGCTGGGACGGGAGGGCAGCGAAGAAGAGGACACCTCAGGGATCCGCGAGGAATCCGCACAAAGGACCGGAGAGTTTCGGGACGGCTCTCTCGTCAGAAGTGAGGAGCTAGAGGAGACAGAAAGACTGCGTGACATTGAACAAATGATTATAGGGAGAAAAGCATCAAAGAAGCATAAAAGTAAGTGAGCCAGAGGGATTCTGCGGGACGAATCGCGGGCAATTGTGCCCGAGAGTAAAAGAAGACACAGTGGTGGGAAACGGTTAAAAAGCTGAATTACTTTGTCAAACTTTCTCTTGTATGTTCAAATATATACAGGAGGTGGTTTTGCTGTGGTCCCTGCAGTGGTTTTACAAGCACATTATCAAACACATCTTAAAGTAAAGGTGGGAACACACCCATTAAGGGACATATTGAGGGACACACTGGTGAGGAGACTGTTCAGACCACATTTTAAGGGACTGGGGCGCTTAGGAACAGACTCTTTATGTGGGTGAGCACACGGTGTTTCCCAGACATGTTGACCGACTGCTCACCCGACATTCCCCCCATAAACAGAGTCGTGTCTCATTCATTCAAAGAATACATGAATATATTATAAAATACATAATGCTTTGCAGTACGGTGGCATTATTCTGTGGCTCATCTCATTTACTGAGATTTCACTGAGCAAAAAAAACTTTTCACTGAGACAATAATCCGTGGTTATGTTGAAGACAATCGTTAGCTGCAGCCCAAAAACCCAAAGTTATTTCTCGTTTTTTTTTTTGGATATGTTACGACCAGACAGCAGGCAAATGTGAAGTAACTCAAAATGTTTCCAAATTACTAAAGACTGGATTCAAACGTCTGTAAATATGACATCTGATTCTTTGCCCCTCGCCAAAAAGGTGGCCGGTAGCTTTTTCTTAAACTCAACGCTTTTTCTTAATATTTGTCATTGAATATACTTGTTGTTTGAGTTGAACGTGTGTTTTGAATTTTACATAATCTGGATTTTGTAAACTGCATCTCGCTCAGGCTTGTGTTTAGTCCCCGAGGGTCTAATGATGCCTCAGACCAGATCTATGCACCAGACTCACAGCCTGAAGGAGACATTATTTTTCATTTCTGTCCGTGCAGACTATTTAAACTCTTTAATATGCACAGTTGATTTTTTACGGAACACGGTCCTCTTTCATGTGCTGCAAATGCAGAACCCATTAATTTCCTTACCCTCTCTTTGTTATAGGAACAGGAGAAAGTGTGATTAAGAAGTGGCACTAAAGGTCCGCGATGTCCTCGCGAGATAATGAACACGTTTCAAATAAATTCAAATTTAAACTTTCCGCTTAACTTTCTGTTGTTTTCTGTTTGTCACCTAATGGAAATCGTCCTTTTTTCCCCCCATTCCACAATGCTTCACAAGTTCCACCTGGCAGATAAAAGTGTAGTAGCAGTTTTCTTCTCTGTGTGAATCGCTATTTGTGGACTTGTTGAGCGCCGTTCCGCGTGCCAAGGCTGCGTGATAGACAGCGACGGTTCGCCTTTGACAGCTTCTCTCAGAACTGTGATGATATGTTATTATCAATTCATGCGCAACACAGCTCGTGCAGATGCAGTTGTCTGCGAGGCGCCGCGAGCGTCGGGCTGATAAAATGACTTTCATCGCGGCGCAGCTCTCGGCATCTCTGCTGACACCTGTCCTGCGGTCGGATTTGAACGCATCCCATTAGGTTCGCTGCGAATTAAGCAATCATGCAGTTGAGCGGGTTCTGGCCAAAATACTCCCTTGTTTTGGAATAAATTACCGCTCTGCACTACCGTGGCACAAAAAACGTCCACCGTGCATCAAGCAGGTGTAATTACAGGTGTTTGCTTGACATACTTCGCCCTCCTTTGGTTTAATTAAGTAATTTGCTGAGCAGTGCATCGCTCGTTTGTCACTCGTGCTAACAACATCAGAGCAACAGGCTCTCATGTTGGAAACCTTAGATGCTTCTGTTTGGCCGCCTTTAATTTAATGTTGACTTGCCAGCAACAAAATGAATGATGAAGAGCCCGCGTAATGGCATCTTGATTCAGTTTGGAGTTCTGCAGCTACACATGTCAGCTTGATTACATTTAACACGGGGAGGAAGTGCAGTGACATCAGCCCCCTGCAAGATGTTTAATCTGAAACCTGAATCTCAATACAATGCTTCGGTGTGCAATAATTCATAGCCAAACGCACACCTCCGTTGTTTTTACACGCGCTATACACGACGGTGACATGGCAACCCCGCAAATGCTGCGTGTGTGTCAAGTCCCTTCATGTGGTTTTCTATAGCTTTGTGTTTGCATTTAAATTTGCACATGTCATAGAATCAAAGACAGATTTCTGCAATCCTGTTTGTCGAAGATCCGCCGACATGTATGAGGAGGTGCGAGTGGAGGGGGAAAAAAAACGTAACGTCGAATGCAAATTCAGTGCTCACAATGTGACAGAGTGTCTAATGTATGGAGAAATATGCTGTGCATTTGACAGGGGTAGGCGTGAAGACACGCGGAAGTGTCTGTCCCGAGTGAATATGTGACTAACTAAAGTTGTAAAGCTGCTGCTAACATGAGAATGAAAAAAAAACAAAAACAAAACACCTTCAGAATTCATCATTTATCCTACACATCGATCAGGCACAACATTATGACCACCTCCCCGATGTTGTGCTTCTAAAACTGATGCGACTGGATGGTTGTGATGGAGGTGGGCCTTTTGAAGGTGTCCTGTGGCGGCTGTAGGATGTGAGGGCCTTTGGGTCGTATGGGTCACGGGGAGGGGTCTCTGTGGATCAGGCTTATTCAGGTGCATCCTACAGATACGATCAGTTGATCAGTTTGGGATCTATTCAGTTTGGAGGCCAGGTCATCACCTTGTGGTGTTTTTCTCGTCTTTTGAGTTTCACCTAAACAGTTTTCTGCATCCTGCTGGGGGTGGCTTCTGCCCTCAAGGAGTGTCATTGCTATGGGGTGGGGGTACCTGGTCTGGTCTAGGTTTGTGCTACATGTCTAAGTAACATCCACATAAATCCCAGGTCCAATAGGTAGTCAACGTTATTTGCTTCTTCTGTCACTGGTTTTAATGTTTTGGCTCATTTCAAGAGATGAGAATCTTTGGAAAGTGTTTCATTAGACTTACGTTTAAAACTCAACAGTAATGGGCAAATAATAAATAACGGGTATTTCTTTATTTAGTCGCTGACTCCGCCCATAATCTGTTTCAGACGAGTAAAGATTAAATCTGATTATAATTTAAAAGAAGCTCTCAGACGATCTGAACATTGTCCATTCGTTATCTATGATCACTCACCCTGTAGAGCACGGGTGTCAAACATGCAGCCTGCCAGAGGGTCTAGTCTGGCCCACAGCATGGATTTGCAAACTGCAAAAAATGACATAGAGGATTTTTCAGTGAAAAGGAAGTTACTCCTAATGTATCCACTGAGACCCAGGTCTAAACAGCAGACGCCAGCGTGGCCAAATTTAACTTCATTTAGAAGGATTACTATTAAATTTAAACATTCTCCCAATTTACTTCATCTTTTCACTAAAACAAATGGGGGTGAGGGTGGGGTGGGAGGGTATGGAGCCCATTTCGACTGGCATCTGGAGGAAGGTACACCGTGGACAGGGCCCCAGTCCATCGCAGAGAGACATGCACAACCGTGGCCAAATTGGAATCGCCAATCATTCCAACATGAGCGGCCTCTGGACTGCTGGGAGGAGCCCGAGGAGCACATACAGGCACAGGGAGATCAAGAACAGAGCCGGGAGGTTGACCTCAAACCTGTACAGTGAAGCTAATTGTCATTTTCACATTAAAAATCAGGTTTGCAGTTCAAACATTAAAGAGGAGGAACCGCACTGGAGAGGGAACTGAAAGTCCTCTCGGTTCTCATGAACACACAAGCCTCGGAGCGCGCACACACACAGAGAGAGAGAGAGAGAGAGAGAGAGAGAGAGAGAGAGAGAGAGAGAGAGAGAGAGAGAGAGAGAGAGAGGGAGAGAGAGAGAGAGAGAGAGAGAGAGAGAGAGAGAGAGAGAGAGAGAGAGAGAGAGAGAGAGAGAGTCTGGGGTTTTGCTTGGCCAAGGTTTGAATACCACAGTGTCGTTGCCGCGTGTGGCCGCTTGGAGGCGCCCGCCTCATACTCGCCGCGCTCGTCTGCGGGGAAGTGGAGGCTGGGAAGGAAAAGTGGGCTTGGGAAAGAAATCTCTCCCCTGAACTGTTTACCCTGACGTCAGTTTGCAGAACTAGCTCTGCCCTGTCTCCCTCAGCGTCTCCGAAACTCCACTCCGGTCAGAATTGGGGGGGAATAGATGGGCTCCGCTGCTCCGTTGCCACTCGCTCGCCCGGATCCCACGGAGTGAATGAAATGTTTTCCCCCGCACATTTAAAGTGGACTAAAACATCTACACGATGAACACCTGCGCTTTTCTGTTGATTTTGGCTGTTCAGATCTACGCCGACGGCATCGAGGGGCCAACAGGTAAGACGCGCGTTCTTCCTCGTTCTCCTAAACGCAGTTGGGAAGTTTTTAAAATGCGGATGAAACTCCGTTAAAAGCAAAAGAGGAGCTAGTCTGGTGAGAGATGCCAACTTTGCGAGGCTGTTCCTCAACACGTTTCTGCGTTTATCTGCTGCGTACTGCCTCATCCCGTGACTTACCAGCGGCGCAAAATAAAAAAGAGAGCACGAAATGAGTATTTAATAACTTTGTGAACTGAAGCGTTAAGTTTTATTGGTGGAGGCTTAAGGAAAAAAAAATTGCTCATGTAGAAGGACTGCGTATTAGTGCTCTGTGGGGAAAAGATCCCATTTCCCCAAACAACAGCCCCTCTGCCTGCTTCTTGCTTTCTGTTTTGCCTTTTCAAGGCGCCAGGTAGCCTCAAGGTGAGGTCCAAAGTTACACGCCGGTTCATTCGCGGTGAAAACACTTTGCTTGGAGCGAGAAATGGAGAAACGGTCGGCTATTATATCAATATTTTCGAGCAGGAATCCTCACAGCTTGAACCAATCTGTGATGACATCCAGAGGCTGGAGCTCCTGCACACTGGCGTCAAGTTGCAGAGCTGATTCTTTCCTCGGTGTCTGCTTAAAAGTTCACATTTTTTTTTTTAGGAGGTTTGTGGAGGCTGCAGCCCTTTTTTTCCTGGAGCCTGGGGGATAGTGGATGCATTGCTCTGCTGGATTCCTCTGGTCCTGGATGGTGATTTTTTTTTCTTTGCTGCAGGATGCTAATAAACCAGTCCCAAATCTTCCAGAATTAGACCAAAAACTAAATTTGAATCTTCAAAGCTTCCCCTTTTCCTGTTTTGTGAGCGAGCCAGCAGGATATTAACGTGTCAAGGTTGTGTTTTCTCTTAAGTCAAAGGATCCAGATTGTTAAAAATGTTGAGTTTTCCCTTCCATTTTAAGTTTGCAGCCTATATACATCTTCCCAAAAGAAAGCACGATCCCAGAAACTAAACATGAGTCAGGCCGTTTCAAATTCCTGTTTCCAAAACCAGCTTTCATTCGTTGAGTTCAGCTTAAACAATGTAGCAGCAGAGCGGTGTTTTGAATGTTTTTCTTTTTTTTTGTATAAAGGCTGAGATGCCTGCTTGAATTTCTGTCATAGCCTACATATGCAAAGCGGGGGCCCCCGTGGAGCGTAAAAAACCAGGGTAATAAGCCAGTAATATTGATAACATTTACGCCGCGGGCTGCTTCAGCCCCGCAGAATAATGCGACATAGTCACATTTTTAATTGAAATTCAGCCAATATTTGTATTTGTCCCCGGCGCCGCTGCTCATGTTCATGAGAGATGGAAATGCTCGGTGTAACACTTGTATGAATAACACAACAACAAAGAAAAAAAATGAAAAGAAAGGGAAAAAAACAAAAAAAAAACAAACAGCCCATGGAAGCAGAATGTGTATCGTCAAGAGCTGAATGGAGCACATCATTAAGAGGAATGGGCCGAGACATACGAAGGATTAAATCACGCGCAGGTAATTAAAAGAGCTGAATGGAGCAGCAACGCTTCGCCACGCAACGCTGTGTGAGAGTGTCAACAAAAATTGACACGATGTTGGTTTTTTTTTTTTGGTTTGGGAGCTGGGGTTGCTGCGAGCCTCGCCATCTGCGCTTTCACCTTCCCCCCCGTTGATGCCTCGAGATTTCCGCGGCCTCGCTTCCCTGTAACGTGACCGGTCCCTCTCTTGGCCCAACGCCTTCCGTGCTCCTCCACCTGCCCACATCCTGCAGGAGGAGGAGGAGGAGGAGGAGGAGGAGGAATTACGAACGCAGCCCCAAATCTGCTTTTGATTAACGCCGCCTTCAGCTGTGTGATTACGTTCGGACCACACCTTAACCTTGAATGCTTAATAACAATTAGGAGTCTGCTCTCCTTGGGGGATTTCTCGCCCTTTTCATCCGATCTAATCCATACTTCCCATAACTCTTCCTTGCTTATTATTACTGCCATCAGTCCACGCTGTCAGGTCACGCGATGTGAAGTTATTGCGTGCTATGAGATATGGAGACTAGCTCCTGCGCTGGTGTGGCTGCAAATAATCCATTTTTTTTTTTTTTTGCATATTAGCTCAGGCACAATAAGCTTATGACCATGGAAGCTTCCGGTTGTGTCCTCGTGTGTGTGTTTTCGTATGTGTTTCACCGCGCAAAGCCCAGTCCGACACTTTCGCTCCTCTGTCGCCTCTTCCGGGAATAGGGTGGATGTTCATTTACCATCTGTTTCCTCTATTAGCCGCCAACCTTGTCAACTGAGTGGCGTGATTATCCAGTGTCTCATGACTCATTTCCCAGTTTGATCTGGAGTTAAGGCAGAATATCCTTTTTGCTCATTTCAGTGAATGCGATAGCGCTTGGATCGAGATGAAAAGGAGCGCGGAGCCCAGACTGTCTAGTTTAAAAGCGTGGTGTGGAATGTATAATGTTTTGGGACTCGGGGTTTACAGAAACACCACCGTGGTACGGAAGCCACTGGCCCCGAAAAGAGGCAAAGAGGGAATGGAGCTGTGGTGATTAAATGATCCTCTTTTTGTCATTTGTTTTTTGTTTTCTGAGCAAATTTGGCCAAAATTTCTGGTTATTCCTCCTTAAACGTTGGGATGTTCTGGTTTTTCCTTTCTTGCACAGCCCACAGGAGTTAAGGGAAAGTATCATTGTGGACGACCACGATGGACATGCTTTATTATTTGTATTATTCAAATTATTCAAAAGAAGGAGAACAGGATTAACCCACGCGCGAGTCCAGATTAATTCGTGTCCCGCTCCAATCGCTTTTTTTTTTTTTTTTGTGAACAACTCATTGTTTCGCAACCTGATGGAAACCATTTCCAGGTGTTCCCATTGTTAGCAGGTATTTATATTTCCCCCATTATTGGACTCGGTAATGAATCAAACCAGTCGGGGTTGGTATTTGTATTCAGACTGGACTGCTGCTCTTGTGAAATCCATAGAAACACAGCAACAGATACGTGCCGCAAATGAAGAGGAGAGATTAAAGCAGGACTCCGAGAACGCTCCTCTCAAACGAGGACAAATCGAATGATTGCAGGGATAAAGTGGTTTATATGAAGTGGTTTTCAATTCGAAAGAAATGTCCTTTATTTGCTTTTTAAATATGTCTGCTGCTCTACTAATTTCAATGATCTTATGTATATGTATATATATATATATATATTTATAAAGGTTTTTGTGTTTACATCTTTCACGTCACTGCGCCTCTTTGTAGCCGGTACATATTAGTTCTGGAGAGCCCATTAGATGTGCTCACTGTATTAGGCATCTAACTGAATGGAAAAGAAAAGAGTGAGCCTCAGATGCGTGTGTTACTGGTGGTGGTGGTGGTGGGAGGGTTGGTGGGGTGGGGGGGGTAAAAAAAAGAATTAATCATCACGTTAGAAATGTTGCCGCTGACTCTCAGCAAATCTACCACGTGGACGAGTTCCCCGCGGGAACCGGGCCACCGTCTGCGGACGGAGCGCGAGGGGCAGCGGGGACCGGTTCTTAAATCAGGCTCCTGAAGAGGCTGGTTGATTTTCATCCCGGTTGATTTCCATCTTCGTGACGTCACGGGCTGCAATTCAGGGAGCAGATGGAAAACTTTGCGGCTAGTGGTGAGGGGAAGGAGGAGGGGGCGTAGGAGAAGATTGCGAGGGAGGGGAGAGGAGGATGACAGAGGGATTCATTCAGATACAGTGTATTTGTTTCAGCTGAGGCCGCAGCAGGACTTGTGTGCGCCGGGGCCCTGAGCGCTCATGTGCGTGTGATTAAACGCCCCGCTTATGAGAGGGGGTCCTCCGCTCTGTCTCCTCTTGCGCTGATCTATTGCGATGCGGAGCCGCGCGGGGTAGAGCCCGACGCAGGCCGGCTCGCTCGTCTCACAGCGCTGGAAGAGGAAACATATCCGTCTACTGTATGAGCTCAAGTGATCCTGCCTCCACGCCGAGCGCCATGATTGGTTCTTCCTCTCCCCGGTGGAAGTGTGCGTCCAATCGGGCCTAGTTTCTCATCTCCTCGTGGTGGTGTGCGGAGATTTCTACACGCAAGGCCGCAGCTCGCGATCGCTGTGCTTAATTAATCCCGCTAAGCATTTTTCCTGCTCTCCGTCTAATTGTCGCATGTTACCGTTCTGTTTCCAAATCAGTCCCATCTATTTTTTCTTTCTTCTTTTACCTTCTGTGTGTCGCGGCCAACTCATGCAGAGGGTTGTTTGCTCTTCGGAAAAGGTCAAGTACTGGCTGGGAGGCATGTTTCCGAGGCAAAGAAAGAGCAGGTCGTTGGTTTCGAGGACAGAGCAGAGCCCAAAAAAAAAAACAAAAAACAAACCACAGCGTCGTTTCTCCTCATCTCGCCATTTAGCCCGGCCTTCCTCGCCGCGTGCTCCCTCAGATCGAGTGTCGTCAGCCAACAAAGGGCTCTGAAAGGAACCACTCGAAGGGAAACCTGGCAGATTTGAGATAACTGTTCATGCCACTTATCATCCCGCAGAGGTCTCTTATTGTAAGCGCATTGTTTAGGGGTCAGGGACGAGAAGCCTAAACCGGTGCGACGCCAGAGAAGAACCTGGCCCTAATTCAACGTAACCCTGAGTGAGATGAACCTCGTGCGCGTTGTTGTTTTGTTGTGCTGCACGTTTAAATGGAAAATTTGCAGCTGAGAATCTTCAACTTTCCCTCACACACTTAAATATTCAACTTATATTTGAAGCGGCGCGTGGGCCGCCGCTCACAACTTTAATTTGAAGGTTGCACCCTGTGACACATGCTATGAATGTTTTAGCATACTGATGGGTAAATAAGCGCGCGCGTTTGGCCGCCAGGAAATCGCGGGGAGCGCGGCGAAGGTCTCGCGGCGCTCGGTGACTCGGGCTCCTCTGGGCGTACTGTGACACCTTCCAGCACTGGCGCTGGAAGAGATGCCAAGCTCCTGAGAGATTTACAGTCACCGGCCTGCCTCGGTCCGTCTCTTCCTTTCCTCCCTGCGCCCAAAGTGCAGTTTTCTCAGCTCCCTCCGTCAGGTGTTATAAATGTGGTATTGATTTTTTTCAAACTCTTGGAAGTCCATTTTACTCGAATGTGATCAAAGTGGCGTCCCAGCTCGATGCGAGAGCGGGAATTAGTCAGGTGGCCGGCCAGGGCTCGCATGACGTAACCGCACACGAGGAGTTTGCAGCAGAGAAACGTCAGTAGCGTTGTGTGGTAGGAAGTAGAAATCTCTTTGCTCTCCTCTCACACATGAAAGAGTCTCATTTCCATAAGAACGGCGCGCAGCCTATATTAAAAATAAGCCTTGAAATATCTGGATGATGCGCTGCTCGGAAATGAAAGGGCTATTATTCCCATCATCATAAAAGCATATGTTTTTCTTGAATAACAGACACAGGAACTTATCATGGAACAAACGCGGGCTCGTGTTTGTGGCCCGATATGAAAGGGTGCGAACGCATAGCTCAAGCGCGCACACACACACACACACACACACAGATGTGTAATTATCCAACAAAGGAAAGAGCAGGACTCTGAGCCGCAGCCGGTTCAGTCCTCGTGTTCGCCTCCCCAAGGTAGCGAGTTCCAGACTGCAGAAAGTGGGTCTACAAGACTGATGCTGCAAGTGCTGTTTGTTATCCTCTGCCCAGAGGAAAGAAAGCCTCCCGAGCAGTTTATATTTAGCCCGCTGGCCGTGTTCCCGCTCTTTACCTTTCTCTGTGTCAACAACTTTACAACCAGAGTGCTCAGCCTCCCCTTTTCCTGGTGCGCTCGGTGTGCAAGGAATGCTCAGGTCGCCGGAGTCGAAGTTCACGGCGTCGAGAGGTGACCCGTTTTCTCAGCCGCCGGTGCAGTCTCTCCTCCTGCACGTGAAATCCGACGCCCCGACGCTCCTCTGCGTGTCACGACACTTTCGTTTTTTCCTCCCTTCCCATGCAATACATGCAGGATTTAGCTGGTCTTTGTCTGTGATGCGATGCCTTTCTCTCCGTAGGGAAGCGGCTCTTCTGGTTTGACCGGTTTGTTCCACGGGGGAAAACGGTTCCAAAGACCCAGGCTGCATCTCATACATCAGGCCGTCGCTCTTTCACATAAACTTTATTAGGACTGGGGGAAATTGAAGAGCAATTAAGTGTAACAGAGGATGGATAATGTCCACTGTGCTCATTTAAAGAGAGAGAGAGACAAAAAAAAAAAACAGTACGTGACGCTTGTCCAGCATAAACACCGCACTGACACCACGTGTGTGCCCGGTTGTGTAGCTTTCATTGCTTGTTTGCTGTTGAACTGAAGGTATTTTGCCTGCCGTTCCCTGCAGCGCGGTCTCGTGGCACGGCGGCGGCGTTCAGCCGTGACGGCTCCTCTTGCTGCCGGGTTTACGGGCAGGTCGTGGCAGCTGCAGAAGCACAGGTGGTAAATCAGGCGACAGATTGATTTCAGACCGGTCGAGAATATGCAACATGTATGAAGCGGGTTGATTTAAGCCGATCGTCACCGTCGTGGAGCGCTCGCGGGCCCGATTCCGCCGCAGCGCGTTGATTTACCGTAAAAGTAATTAAAGCAGAGTGATATTCATGCTCATGCCGAATGGGCTGAAAAGCATTCGTCAAGTGATGTTAGTAAGACAGTTTGGGAACTCGGCCGGCCTTGGATGCTTTGTTCTTATTCAGGTGCTGAAGTGAGCCAGAACAAAAGCAGAGCTTATTGATTCCTCAAACACAGCCTGTCACAGTTAGCCTATTGTCTTCTTCCTCTTGAAACCCTCCGTTCGATCCGACATGACCTCCCATCACAATCCTCCTCACTCTGACATGCCACTATTCATTGCACAGGGGATCCTGAGTATCTTTTTTTTTTTCCCCCCACACACACAACCGCAAAAACCCAGCGATCGCCACACTGCCAGATGCACTTAGCATGGCTGGAAGACATTTCAGGGGTGGGGTAGTTCCGGGTTCGCCGCGTGACACAAGCCTGTACATTCATTAACAGCTGATACCTGGGAAACTCTATCTATTATTCATTTATTTTGACAGGTGGTATAATTGCCTGAAGGCAGGAAGTTAAACCGGGATTTTCTGCCCAGTGTGTTTAGGCAGCGTGCGAGACGCTTCTGCAAAGGCACTAATGAACGGAGAGAACTCCTGACCAAGGAAATATGTGCCCTTTATCCTGTGATCACGGTGCTTTTATTGTGTATCACTGAAAGAAGCGCAGGATTCCTCACAATGGCCGCCCGTGGCTTTGATGTTCAGGTCTGTTTAGAGACAGAAAAATTATCCTCTTCTCACTTGAATTCCATTTTTTGGTAGCCTTGATAAATACCTACCCTGGAGGATCTCTAGGGTCCTCTAGGGTCCTCCCGCATTAGTTACTGCTCAGTTGTCCTGGTTCTCCTAAGAGACAGCTCGTCATGCACTTTGAAACACCTGTCCTGTCCGGGTGACTCAGCGAGCACAGCTGACTGGTGATTGTTCCCCCCCGCGAGAAAAGGGGATTTATGGGTGGATTGAAGTTCACGACGAATCTTTTCCACGTCACTCTCCACACGCCGCATCTGCAGAGCTGCTTGTCGGTCTGCGGGAGAGTGTTTTTTTTCCTTGATGAAGTTTCCCGTCATCCGAATCAAATGTCCTAGAATAGAAAGCGCCTCGTGCTTCGCGGGCTTTAAAGTCCATTGCGGCGACTTTGTGATTTGCGATCTGGGGCTCTGAGCGCTACCTTTAGTGCTAAGCTGGCACTGAAAATTGACCTTTTTTTAAAAAGTGCTTTCGGCGGATGATTCCTCAACTGTTGGGAAGGGGGAGCTTTTCAGAACCGCTGACGCGTCCACTGCCGTAAAGCCGCCGGCTCACGGGGCCTGCTCGCGCACGGGCCGAGGAGATTCCGGTGCTTCTCCTCCGTCGTCTTCGGCGCGCTTCCAGAGATGAGTCTGGAAAGGCTACCCAGGACGGAAAGACTGCACGCCGTTTTCATGCCAGTAGCGCGGAATCTACCGCAGCCGAAGGAAGGGCACCATTTGTGCGTCTCGCATTCGCACAAAGCCAGAAATATGCGAGAATGTCCGTCGAGCCCACGGGGCGTCGTTAACAAAGAGCTTAATTCAAGACCTCAAACAGAAGATTGTAATTATTGCTCGGCCCCTTATGTGTGTGAGTATATGTGTGTGGGTGTTTGTATTCATGCCGGAGAGTGCCCTGGTGTGTATTTTGTATATGTGAAAGAGCCAGATTGGCGATTGTTCCCGTGCACTCGACTTTATGTAAATATTTGCTGAACTCCTTTGGCCGTTTTGAACTTCCATAAATCTCGGCCGCGTGGATTATTGCGGAGCCATTGTTTGCTTTCTTCTTCCGCGGTGTGAAAATGCTAATGGGAAAAAAAAAAATTAGCATACCGTTGTTAGGACGTAGTCTTCTTTTGATAAATGCGCAACGCTGCAAAGACCAAAAAGTCAGGCGGCGGCGCGGAAAGGGGGTTTTAATTCTGTGTTTACAGAGTCGCCGGAGTACACACAGCGTGTCAGAGAACTCGGAGCAGGTCGGCCCTGGCCTTTGTCTGTTCGGACAGCCAGGGTAATTAAGAATCAGCTTAGTTCGGGATTACGCCTGGAAGCGGGCTGATCACAGGGGACAGGAGAAAAAGCATTAGGAGAATGGTGGTTAATATGGGTATTACTCTGCTTAGCTGTGCTATCATGTGACAGTAAGACAACTGACAATGGAACCCCGTTGATGCCGAGATCCCTCGCTCACCGCTAATAGGCTTTGCTGCAGATAGCTTTGTTTGCCTAGCGTGCGGCGCTCCACCTTCCTGCTTTATCTTCCTCCTTCACACATTCAGACTCCTTATAATTTGTCTCAACCTAATTAGAAAATTGTAACATTTTGCTGTACACCTCCCTGAGGTGTTTTAACAATGTTCCGACCTATTTGCCTTACTCCGGCACCTCTCAAATGAAACATGCATGACTGTTCATGTTTCTGGTTGAGCGCACGCTCTCGATGTTTTTTTTGTGTGTGTTTTTTTAAAAATGTTTTTCTTGAAAGTAATTAATGTTCTCATTAACTGAGTGAACAAGCTGTAAGGCAGGACTAAAAGCCTGATCCCCTCGGGCCCTAGCCCTCCTCCGCTCCAGGAAATATGGCCGCTGAAACGGATAGCTCGTGTTCGGCGTGTGAAACAAAGAGTGGTAAGACAAATACTTTGTTGTTGGCCCGGCCTCTCATTGTGATCTGCATGCAGAAGTAACCCGATGCTAGTGGGGATCTGCGCCTCCTCCATAAGCGAAGCCATTTGCCGCCCTTTCGAAAAGGACATGAAACCAGGCCAGTGTGAATAATGGCAAAACGTTGGGAGAAGATTCCTCCCAACAAAGGTTGTATCAAATGGGCCGACCAAGTTTATCGCATTACTCGCGTCCAGAGTGAACTTTGCTGCCTTCGTATCAGAAAACATTGCCGCAGCAGAATTGTCGGTGCCTGACGTGACACAACAATGCCTTTTTTTTTGGCCTTATTGAGAGGACGGGGGATTGTTTTCCACGGCAACTAAGAGCTAATCCCGACAGAGGGACTGCGCCGCGTGTAGGGCTAACTCAGTCACGTCTGAGGTAGCTCTGCCAGAACAAGAAGCACATAGGAATGTGTTTGTCTGGGCTAACGTGGCTCAGTTCACCCTGACTGGAAAAGCAAAAGGAAAAAAATAATCTCCTCACTGGCAACTTGACTTCTTAATTACTCCTTCTTCAGCCAGGATGAAGAGCA
Organism: Mugil cephalus; assembly: GCF_022458985.1. Lineage (NCBI taxonomy): Eukaryota > Metazoa > Chordata > Actinopteri > Mugiliformes > Mugilidae > Mugil > Mugil cephalus. Next base: position 12,741,871 of record NC_061780.1, read on the forward strand.
AGTGTCTTGTTCTCTGTCGCTAAAGGCAGGAGACAACTTCTGATTGTGATTCAGCAGCGGTTTGGGGAGATGCAACGGAGGGCTGTCATTATGGCAGATGAATTAACTTGGTCCTACCTCTCAGTCGACGGCTTCTCACTTCGCTGGTTGTCTGTTGGCTTGGTTAGGCATGTGTGCTCCTGAGGGAACGGGCTCATTCAGTGCTGAGTCCGTGGAACGGAGGATTTATCCCAGTTCAGTGAGTCCCCGTGGAGCCACAGGCTCCTGTTGATGGATTTAAGATGGGTCTGTCCGTCTGTCTGCCCGTCCTCTCCCACCGAGATTAAAAAGAAAAAAGAAAAAAACCTTTAGTGGCAATAAATGTTTTTGTGTCCGTTAGATTCCTTCTGGTAGAATTTAATAACAGGAGAGGTTTGGGAGAAAGGTGAGTCAGAGTGTTTTTATTGAGAAGAAAATGTGTTTTTCATAAGAGGTGACAATATCGTGCGGGTTTGATTCAGCTAGTTCACGGAACGAGTGTATGCTTTTACATTTCAATAAATCAACTCAAAAGCCGCATGTCAACATGTTCAACGGAGGGAATTTTGATAGATATTTTACGGACTTTTGATGAAGGTGAACGCAGAGGTAGTAAAAAAGATACTTTGGTTTCCTCATCTATGACGGCACAACTCATGATAACAAGTGAGTGTTTGATTTAACTGACAGGTAAGTTCCCTCCCTCTACATCTTTCGAACTAGCCGGGAGGCTCAGCCAAAATGGCCGCCGCTGGTACCGCTCACATTGAGCATCAAAACTTAGGAAACCTATGGGAGTAGTCCCGGGGGGCGACCATCTTTATATTGAGTTAATGGGATGAACAAAAAAACTGTTCCGGGGGCTGTTCCCTAAATTCAGGCTAATTTCATTGAGTGCAGTGTAACACTTCCTTAACAGTAATCAGCTGACATCTGTTTGTATTTCCGAAAGGCTTTTATTGTAAAGCAGCTGCGCAAAGTGTTGAGTCTGAATTACCGGAAGAAAAGCATGGAAAGCATCTGCTTTCTCACAGCTGTCGTCTGCTGCTCTTTATCTGCAGCCAAGTTTAGTCTGTGTGATTCATTGCAATCCACTTTTGTTTCAGGGATGTCGCGGCCGTGAAACGTATTGCCGGGGCCTTTTATTTAGGTGGCTAATGATGAATGAATAATGTCCTGATGTGCTTTCGTGTCGTTCCTGAAGAAAATTCAGGACAGCTCCTGTTCTTCCACGCTGAGCCGGTCCCGTGACGCTTGTTATAAACAGAAGAAGAAGTAAAACTAGATTTCGCTAAGCTTCCTATAAGTCCTGTGATCAGTCACGTCCCCTGTGCCGAGACGATTTCTCTCCGTTGCTTATCATTGATTCGCCAGTTTTCTCTCCACCTTTGTCCTTGTCCGCTCAGCCTCGTTGCTTCTCGGGGATCTACAGTACCCCTCTACAGTTTCTGGGAAGGGTTCAGTATTCTAGGCAGGGTGAAACTGAGCTCAAAGCAAACCTGTCTCCATGTGTGTGTGTGTTTGTGTGTCTGTGTGTGTCTACCTGCCTCCCCAGGCACTCATTAAACCGGTGTGTGAAGGTGTGTGTTTCCGGAGGCTGTTGGGAGAAACATGCACACACGTGGAGGTTAAAAGACCCCCGACAGAGACATAATTTCGCATCCTGAGGCGATGGGTGAAGGTAACTTCATTAGCCAGTTGCTGCTACACAGATTAACTTGATTATACTAAAAACTCTCAACGGCGACGGCGCCGAGTACAGACTGTCACACCTCGAACAAAATTTAGTGCATTTTCTTCCTCACGTAGGAGGCGTGTGCATCCTTGTGTGCGCGCGTGTGTGCTTGCGTGTGTGTGGGTGGGTGTGCACCGAAGGGAAGGGAAGGTGCAGGGCCAGAAGATACACCTGGGACGTTAGCTTGCTCTGTAATTTGCACCGGCAGGTAATGAGCAGGTACCAGTCTAGAAACCTCCCTTCTGTAATTTGGTTGATTGATGTCACACTTACTGTAATGGAAGCTTGTATGTTCTTACGTTTAGCAGATTCACTTCCAGATTGCAGACGCTGCACCTCTAACATTCCTGCTTCGCTACCACATATATATATATATATATATATTTTATCCACTTTCCACTCTACCTCCAATATCCGTCAGCGTGTCTTTCGCACGGCCCAAATATTTTCTGTCATGCATAGTCACAAACTTGCCCTTTCATTACCCGGAGGGCGACCAGCGTTAACCTCTTTAAACCTGAATTGATCTGCAAGCATCTCTTGACTTAACTCTTAACTCTTAGGCGACGGAATTGCTGTGCGGTTTGCGGATACGCTGGTAGCCCGCGTTCTCCCGCGGTGCACCGCGGGCAATAAAATTTACAAGATAAGCGCGTATCAGGAGGCGGCTCGTCGTATCTTCACGGCCGTCTCTGCAGCCCCGTCCCTTCCCGTTCTTTAAGACTTTATTGGCCAGAAAATGGAGGAATTTTGCTCCCTCGGGCATGCTAGATTGCAACTGTCTAAGCCGTCCGTGTGAAGTTGTGTGCTTCAGATTAAACACTTTAAATCTCTCTCGAGAGTTGCCGTGAAGGCCACTTTCATGAATTGTCTTGCCTCTTATCCTGTTATGCATTGTAATGGGTTTGTGCCTGCGCTCACCTGTTGAGATGTAACTTTTTATTTTTTTTTTTTAACCCCCCTCTCTGTGTATCTTCTGCATTCTCCTCACGCTCTGCTGTAATACAACATTCATAAGCAAGGCTTTAGTATCAGTCCAGACTAAAGAAAAAAAAAATATTCCGAAGCTTTCTGTCAGTGAAGCTATTTTTTTCTGCTTCAGTAAACATACACTCACATGCTCGGGCTTGCCAGCTCCGCGCTCGTGTACTGTGGTCAAGGTGAAGAGTGCGATGGGGGCGTGAAGGTGAGGCCGGGAAAACGCAGGCGCATGGAGATGAGAGGAGGGAACTAAGGGCTGGATTTCACACGTCCCGCCGACATCCGCCCCGCCGTTGTCGGCCTCGCGGTGACGGGCCGGAATTCAACAGGACTCAGACGAAGCCGCCGCTAAAGCGTTCGCAGGAAAACTGAGCTGACCTCAACCTCTGGGCTTTACAGCGACAAAACACGGCCCCCATGAAAATAACACCCTGCCAGTGATTGCTTTTCGGTGTTGATTTTTCTTTCCCCGCTCTGCGCTCAGCAAACCCGAGCAACAGATTTTCGTGCCCCAGGGCAAATGAGGACAAGAACTGTATATGTTCGCAAGTGCAGATTATGATTTCGGAAAATTACAGGTTTTAAATTCCTCCAGTCGTTTCCATTATCGTGACGCTGTGTGTGGCACCAGTAAAGCCACCAGGCACCGGGAAAACCAGACAAAGGCAATCACTCAGGTAGATCATTATTGGTTTTAACAGCACGCAAGCTCATAACACACCATATTATGTTGTTATCTCAGCTGCCACTGTTCTCGCGTTGCATTGGCCTCTAGCAGCACATACGTAGGGTGGAGAGCTTCCTGTCACAGGTTTTTCTTTCGGTGCCATTTTTTCATGGCCTGAGATCGGCTGCCTTTGTGCAGAAACGGTGCCCTTTTTTCTCAGCCTTTTGATGAAATCCTCCTCGTCTGCTCTCTCAACCTGGAAATCCAGCTAGGAAATGGTCACATGATCAGGATTGGCTCTTTCTGCTGCCAGCGAATAGGGTCATATTAGCTGAGCAGGGCAGGGGTACTGAGTATTCTCTTTAACAGCAGATTTGACAAATGGCCTTTTGGCTTGTCAGGTTACTGGACTCTCTGGTTGAGATATGTCATATTACCGCTGGATTATATGATATACTGTGTGCAGGCAAGAGTGTCTGGTGAACTGATTCTACTCACGAAACCGCAGTTTATCTTTATTCTTTTAGCTGCAGTGCGCCAATTCAGGAGGAGGATCGTACTGCTTGATGGCAAAATCTGATTTAGTGGAGTTTTTTCTTCACTGTGACAGAGTTTTGTAGTTGAGTATTTGATCAATTGAATGGCATTGATAAAACGCTCTGTTTTGTCATTAGATTATTTCAGTAATTTATCAACCAATCAAGTTATTCATTACCTTGGTTGGTTTGGCGCCATCTGTTTCCTCTGTTGTTTCTTATATATATTAGTGGTGGGGAAAAAATACCAATATGGCAATATATCTTCCGATACAATATTGATTTTGAAAGTCTTAATATCGTTTTTACAAGAAAAAGAAAAAGTTGTGTTTTGGGCCGATTGTGAACGACTTCCACACCTCTGCCATCACTGTTTATGTAATATATTGGAAATGGATCATTTGGATTAATATTGCCTTTTGACTCAATTTGTCCAGTTAATTATCACTGTCATCTGATGTACATATATACAGCATGTATTTTAAGCTGCATTTAAAGTAATTTATGGTATCGTTGTATCGTGTATCATGATACATATTGTATCTTGAAGTCCTTGCCAATATCAACCCTTAATATATACATATAAATGTATATATTTTAATAGATTTTATATATTTAATGAATTTTGGTATTCTGAGAGTCTGAAAACAGCAGGACACTGTGAAATTAGACGGTTACCTCACTTAAAAGTTTACAAGTGTGTAAACCCACCCTGCAGCATTTCAAACTATTTCAAATTGCCCATTGATAAGTCGTCAAAAAATTACAGATTTTGGTATTGGTAGGCACATTTTTAATGATGGATAACGGTAGGCGCTACGGTCCTCCATGATAAAAGTCAGCTTGAGTTTTGCCAGCTGAATGTTTTTAGGAGATGTGGGATACGTTTGGTTTGATCTCCATCAGCTATTGGCTAACTATTCAAGCTTCTGCATTCATATCTGTTCTTTTGAATTGAATTAGCTCTCACTCAGTTCATAATAGCGCTATAGTTCCACCAGTGGACCACAGTCATCATTCTGTTAACGGATTTAGCGACACAGTTACTGAGCAGGCCTTTCTGTCTGTCACATCGAATATCTTTGGAAACAAGTCACAATTCTCTTCATAATAAAAATACACAACGCACAGAGGCACAAAATTACACAGTACAGAGATAAAGTACACACTCTCCTTCAGCCTTTCTGCTGTCTTTTACACACACACACGCATTGTGGTGTAAAGAAAGCCGTTATCTTAGAGCTGGCGTAGCACACATCATTGGTGCTCCAGCAGAGCGCCGTGTTCAGCTTGTGCCTGAAGCAGCAGGATTAGTATGAAGATATCGTGGAGGGCTCCTTTAGTATCTGCTAGTAGGTTTTTTCCCGGCTGCACCGCGCATTCTTCACCCGCTCTCATGGCTTCTTTTAACTCTTCTCCCGCTGCTTCGCCGCGCTCAGCAAAAAGTCATTCTTGCCTTGAAGAGGAGGGGGCACAGGAGGTTAGAAGAGGTGGTAATGCTATTATGACTCGTCAGGCTCCCTTTGTCGCGGCTCCTATTCACGCCGCGCTACCATTCCCCGTCCCGATCGACCTGATCTATTCATTTGACACCATTCCACACCCCACGCACCTGGAGGCTGCGTGCTCTCAGGGGGATGGTATTTACACGGCCGCCTCCTTTTTTTTTTTTTTTTTTTCTTTTTCTTCCCACAGTATTTTCAGATGCGCTATGGCATGTTCTTGGCAACGCTGTGCCTTTAGTGCCCACAGTATCCAGTGTTGGGAGTTGAAAATGTTTCATTTCCTTCAGCATAAACAGCGCCACGCTCCACACGGGTTTCCAGCCGTCTTGTAGCAATCGCCGGCACCCGAGCTTTTCATATGCATGTGTTTAGTGCTGCTCAAGCTGAAAAATAGGTGCTTGGTGGACTCGAGCGTGTCTCCCAGATCTCCTCTCTCTCTGCCCCTCTCACAGTTTTCTCTTCCCTCCTCGCGTTCTCTTTCAATCCCTCACCGTTGCTGTCGCTCTTTTTTTTTTTTTTTTTTTTACCTCCCTCGCTGCACCTTCCTCTCATCTCATCTCACCGCTTTCTCACCGTCTCCTCATATATTTCGTCTGTGCGGTATTCCATCCTGTCCTGTGTGAAACTTCAAATCAACGCCAGCAGCAAGACCGGGCAGAGCCGCTGTCGTCCCTCAGCAAGGCCACACAGCGGTGTGAGATTGACGGGCTGTGTAGCCAGATGGGTTCTGCTTCGCTGCTCTCCTCGTGTGTGTCTGAGCTTGCGTTTTTTTTTTTGTTTTTTTTTTTCATTTGTGAGATGAAGGGATGGATGTAGAGGAGGAGGAGGATGAAGGAGAGAGATGCAGGGAGGAAAGCAGATGCCAGGGGAGCCAGCTTCCCTTTTGTCGAGTTCACCTAATTAATGTTTTGTTAAACAGAACCCCGTCTAAACACGGTATTGACTCCGATCACCACTGCAAATATCGCCGGGGATGAGCGTTGAAAAAAGTCTCAGAATGCCTCACAATGGGCTAAGTGAAGCTGCCGTATCCGTTCATTACCCTGGTGGTTGTAAGCAATTAAATTCCAGGTAATGAAACGCTGAAATTACTCATCCCGCAGATGCTTTTGAATCCCCGCGTCAACGCATTATGAACTGTGAGGATGTGTCGTGACTGCACTGCACTCGGACCAGTTTGATTGTTTTTATCTGCTTAATCTCGTCTCCTTTCTCTCCCATCCTGTAACAAATCTGCAAGATACCATTGTGTATAAATAGCACGCCACTTTAGAAGCATTGCTCTCGTCGTGCTCGGGTATTAGGCTTCGCATGGTTAGGGCGAAAAAGTTCTTTGTCCTTCGCTGACAGTACACGCTGGGAAACAATATGGCAAAAGCACGAGATGGGACTGTAGCCATTAGACGATACCGGGCTGGATAAACGCATTGCAAACAATTCTTTCTTTGCAAACCAGTTTAATAGGACACAACCTGACCATCCACATTTCGGGCCGTGTGCTTTTGAATGGGCCTCGCAGTTGTTTGTCATTCAGAGGCAGAAGGACTCCAGAGAAGCTGTTATGATTAGTCTCCTGCCCCTGGGACCGCATGGCTTTCCAGGACCTGCTCCGTCAGCACCAAACAGGACATCTATCACACACCCCGCCCCGCCCCTGTTAACCCGCAGAGAACGGAAGCGAGCTCATATTTCTAAGCGCGTGATATGCAAACACTGAAATACAAACGTGGGGAAACAGATGATCCATATGTGCATGTAAAAATAATGAAGAGCTGCAATTCCTGTGCAGATTTATTTATTTATTTTTTCATGTATTTTTTTCCTCTGCGCCATACATACACATGATCATTAGCGCGCTGGATGGGTCTGGGATATTCATGCATACCATAATGAATGTGAAAGAAAAAAAGGAGATCTAAACTTAACTGAAACACATCCCACCCAGGAGTATTTCTATCACAGCAAGGCTTTATGACAAATGTGGTAGCAAGCAATTACTTATTTGGACATTATGAAAACATGGAGCGGCACTATTATTAGCTTCATCTGTAGTCATGTTTCTGGCCGGCTGCCAATTAAATGTCCAATGTTCGCTCTCCTTTTAGCTGTAGTCTATTAGCTCCAGAAGGAAATATCAGACTCTTTAGCAGCGAAATGCTTTGCCGCCTTGTAATGGGCTCGTGTTTACTGTGTTCTCCGTGTCCATATGAATGGCAAGTTCTTGAGGTGTTGGCAACCTTCTAAGTGGAAATCTATGGTAAAGTCTGACTTCATGGGGGAGTAGAAAGGCGTAAGAACGGCGGAGGTGGATGGAAAATAATCCATTTGTGACATTGTTAATTGAAGAGTTAACAGTGAGTAAGGCATTTGAGGAGAAGCATACTAATTTGTTGCTCTGATTTGCTGGGAGACTATCAATTGGTTGCAAAAGTACTTTCTTCTCTGTACAGTTTGAAGCCGACGAGCAGTATTTCCATGACCTACGCCTCGTGTTACCATTTGAACACCAACCATTATGTTACTTCAGTAATCAACAAACCGTATTTGAGGAAAAGTGAATTTCTAGATTAAATTTCACCAAATGAATGCTGTTAGAAAGATGTTAATAGTTAGACGGACTCTCCTTCTGTCACTCTGACCACGACCATAAAACTTATGTAAAATAAACAAGCAGTACTGTAAAGGATTCTCATTATCCAGTCTGCACACACATACAGCATTTATTTATTCTGTACATTCGGTACGAATTCAAGGCGCCGATGTTGAACTGAAGCAGCAGGAAACATTTCTGGGGAAGAAGGTAATGACGAAGATAAATGACAAGCTGCACTTTTTCTTTTTAATTTCACCCCATATGGCATTTTGTACACACACACACACACACAAACACAACGCATAGGTGAAGCGCAACTGGGACCATCTCACTAACTGGACTCTGACATAAGACCGTGATTCAGCCTCAGAGCTCCATAAGTCATATCCATAATGCATGGCGTAGAGCTGCATCGCAGTAGTTAACATTACTGAATCACTTTGATGAATAACTGCAGATGAAAAGGCTTTAATGTGGTTCTGAATTATTGTTGGTGGCTCATGGTAACCCTCCAGGAAGCACTACACACAGTACAACTGCACTTGCAGCCCACATATTAATAATCTATCTGGAGGCAATTTCTTCGTTTTGTCTTCATTATCTGTGTCTCATTTACCTTTGTGTAATAAACTACAATAGCACGTATCAGTAAACAAGTGTAATCTAAATTTATGGAGAGCTATTTCAGTAACCTGGGCATTTCAGTCTCCGATTAATTCATTAGCCAATTGACGATATAGCTGCTTTATCTATTCTCCAAACAAAAATGACAAGCGATTCCAACTTTTCAAAAGCATTACAGTAAATTAAATATACTCAGGTAGAAAAAACTTGGCATTTAATGAAGTTGCCTGGGGCACGAGGAAATATCTAATAGTTGCAGCCCTACTTCCGTCTCTTCAAAAGGCATAAAATTCCGAATTTAGTACGTGCAGGCGGATAAGAGCGTTGCTCAAGCAGTCTGTTATGACAATTGATTTTCCATTTTGTAAAACATTGGAGTGTCTCTAATTGTATTTTCAGTGCGCAGAAATTTCCCTTGAACGGCTCGGCAGAACATGTCCATACAATTCGTATCCCGGATTGTTCTGATGATTCCTCCAATGCTTAAGCTGTCACGCCGCTTGCTGCATGTCAGTTATCTCCTCCCTGGCATTAGCTGGAGGGTATCGAAGGGACTGTACGATCGATACTTTAACCCGCTGCAGCCCGCGTCTCATCATCTCTCCCGTCTCAGACCCAGAGTCTATTTCTAGGATTGGCTGCTCGTGTGTGTGAGTCGATAACACATTTGTTTGAAGCAGGGCGGGCCCCGTCAAGAGGGCTCGCTCTGGGTTCATCATTGGCTTATTAGATGTACGTTTGTCTCCCATCGACCTGTTGGGCCTACCGCGTGATCCACACCGCTTCCTCTCCATCGTCTCTCAGTTTTTCTTTTATATATATATATATATATATATATATATATCCTCCTGTCCCGGTGACAGCTTGCTGTTCATACATAAAAGTAGAACGGAGACTGACAGCAAATTTGTCTTGCTGAGGTTTTGGTTGTAATTGTGCCTGGAGATACAATGACCCAGTTTGAAGCAGTGAATCCGCGAAGCAGGAGAATGGATACAGCTTCGGATACATGAGATATTCCACATTTCAGAGAGAATCTGGACCTCCTTTGCTAATGGATTCATTAAGTATGCAAATAATAGAACAATTCACTCCCACGAATGAATCACCATGCTATCTGTCCTTGTCTCCATTGTGAGATTGCTCATTGTCTTAGACGTTCGATGGACAAACTGGCAAAGCCTCAAAAATCTTAGCAGTCGATAGTGAAATCTGCGAGATGCAAAGGTAAGTGTGCCCCAGCATCATGAGTTAATTTCAAGGCCATTTCAAGTCTTTCTGTTTAGAAGAGTTTCCAAACAATTAAAAAAAAAAAAAAAAAAAAAGCAGGGATTTGTCACAGTCTGATCCACACAACACATGTTTGTGGAAGTGTATGACACTAAAGCTTTCTTGGGACCTCTCGGGAAAAAGAATTTCTCTAAAGAGTTGTGAATCCACAAATCCATAGTCATACAGATTGTGAACAAACTGAGGAGATTTAAGGCGGACGTTGGCCTCCGCTGGAGCAAGACACATGATAGAGGTCACAAAGGAACCCAGAGTAACTTCTAAGCAACTAAAGTTTTTTTGTTTTTTTTTAAAACTATTGGGAAAATCTTTTGTGGAAAGATGAGACTGAAGTAGAAGTATTAGGTTTAAACTATAGACTCGTGTTTGGAGCTAAAACAGTTCCTGAAACGTGGGGGCGATAATGTCCTTGTTTGGGCCTGTTGTCCTACATTTGGGCCAGGATGACTTGTCATCACTGATGGATTCGATGAATTCTGAAATATACCAGTGAAGTCTCACTGGGTCATGCAGTAAGTCAACAACCACAAGCACACAAGCTGTGGGTTAAAGAACAACGTTATTGTTTTGTAGGTAAAAGTCCTGACCTTAATCCAACACAAATGTTCTATAAGGACCTGAAACCAACAGTTCACGTGAGGAAACATCTCAGAACAGACTGAAATCCTTCCCAGCCGCTATAGACGACTAATCAGCAGTTACTGGAAGCGTATAGTAGCTGTTATTGCTACACAACGGGGTCACACCAGACAATGGAAACAAACGTACACATACTTGTGAGCTTCATAGGCATGTAGAAATGGGTAATTATTATTTTTTTTTGAATTAACAAACACCAAGGCTTAATATTTCAGTTTAGTTTCTTTCATTTGTGCTCCCTTTGTCTACTGTCAGGACTTTTGTGAAAGTCTGCTGATGTTTTGTGTAATTTTTATGCAGAAATTAAATTCTGAGAATTACAGACTAGACGAGCCGTTCTGTGCTAATTGCTTCCAGAGACCTTGGTAGTGGAATTGTTATTACTTACCTCCGCTGGCCTGTGATGGGGTCTTATGCCTCAAGTGAATTACGGCCGTAGCTCTTTGTTGTCAACAGGAGATAGGGATTACTTGCTGTCTGTCCGCGGCAGGCTCGGTACTTGTCAGGGTTAGTGGCACTTTCAAGCCCCCTGTTCCACCCAGTAGTCCACTTCATTGTCCGACATGGCCTGGAAATAATGTTAATCGTCTCCGATAATGGATAGGAAGGAGAAGGAGGCAAAATATAAACCAATCGAGTGGAAAGTGTCAACTGGGTGTACATAAATTTAAAACTGAGGAGAGTTCTGTCTTCCTCTAAAAAAGAGACTTTTCTCTGTGCATGATGACTGCCAAGCGGTTGTGTTTATAGTGAGCTGAACCTGCCACAGGCTAGACGGTAGCCGTTATTTATGTTCAAAGACTTTGCCGGTGATTGAAAAGGCACCCTACTCTTTGATTTACCACTGTGTATCAATCAGTCAATCATGAATGAGCTGTGTGAACTTCCCTCAGACTGCTTTGTGCCGTCATTTTTTACGATACATCAGTGGAATTCTTGCAGGAAGTCGTATAAGTAGAAGGTGGGGAAGGTGCCTTATCGCTCTGTCTGCAGGAACACCTCGGCGATGACTGCCTTCGCCTTCAATTAGCAAAAAAGCGACAGCTTTAGCGTGCGTTTCGTACACGTGCATTGCCTGTGATTGCACAAATGAGACGTCTTGTATTGTTCGACTTTTTCTTGCTTGTTTATATCCTGCTGCGCGCTCATGTGCTGGGATTTTTCTTTCTTAAAACTCTTACTACCGACTGCTTTGATCCTTTATAGGGCACTCATTGAAATACTTGGAAATTCTAAATCTCAACCCTGGAGTGTTACCGTAGGACGTCAGAGAACTGATTTACTTTTGAACTGTTACAGAGAAAGTCAAGAGTGATGAGTTTAACATGTATGGCTCCTTGCCCTAAAGTAGTTAACAAATGTATACGTGTATTTAGACCACCAGAACATAAGTGCAGATTCAGGCGGGATCACATTAGACAACTTTAGGCCACTTCCTTATGGCACCTAATAAAACAGTTGCGCTCAGTGTCCATGTAGAGGTGGACTTTGCACTCCACATTGGACCCCGATTTGACCTGAGAGTATTTCCTTGATCTAAACCTCACTGAGGCACAGCGACGCAGTTTAAACAGCAACAGACGAGAGGCACTTTTACTGGCAATGGCGGGAGGTGCAACCGAAAGCAAAGTTAAAATAGGTCAATTGTTTTTTGTTTTTTTTTCATTTAATAGTTGTCATATATTTTAATTCCCTGTTCTAGTTTGCAGTCTTAGGTGCAAGAGGGCAGCAGTTTTAGCAGACTGTTTAAAATAATTGGATGAAATAACCAGTTCTAAGAAATCAAAGACGTTTTTTTTTTTTTTTTTTTGTGGCATATTCAGATCCGCAATCTGCTTCTCTCATTTAAAGAACTGAATTACAGATTTTTTGGGGTGAGGGGGGTGGTAATAAAAAAATAAGCTGCCAGTTTGACTGCATATTGTCATACAAGTGACCTCGCGTAGCACCTCTCTGCAACACTCAGGGTTGTTTTGTGCAGTTTTATCAAAGCATGAAGAGCACACGCTCTTGGACACCATTGCAGTCGAACGTCTCCGCTGATGGGCAAGCCTGTGCTTGTCTGTGGCTGACAAACATCCCCTCTCTGGGGCCCGGTTTAGGTTTAAGAATAGTAATACCCAAGGACACATTTTGTCCACATTTGGATACAGCAGTGGGTTTCAGCCCGGTTTGGAAACAGAGGCTTTATGAAAGTTCAACGTTAACAGTAATCTGAAGTGAAGTCTTGGACAGGCTGTTTATTGAGTGAAGCAGGGACCGAGCGTTGTTGGGGGACTGATCGCGTCGATTAACTCTCAGACGCGACATCAAACGGGAAACCGGAGCGCAACCTTCCCGAAGAGAAAGATTCAAAGCAGTGACCCGACTGATTAACCTTGCGTTCACCTTGTCATCCGACGCCGCACTGTAAAAGAACAGAGAAGTAGAGCAGAGAAGAAGAAAACCCGGTAATCTCTCATGGAATGCTGATACATTTTATGCAGATTGGATGCAGAGTATTTTTAACCATGCAAACTCTGACGGATAACAAATAGTTTGTTTTGGAGCTTTGACAGTTTGTTTGAATATGTAAATGTTACAGAGAGACGGGGAGGAGGGGGAGGCAGGCAGAGATAACGCACCTCATTTGCAATCAAGACGTTAGATTAGATGATACTTGTCCGTCACCGTACAATAGCCAGCCTTGATTTTAGAGCTTATGGCCTTTAAATAACCCTCTAACATGTATATTCTATCTCATATTTCCCCCTTGAATATTTGTTAAAATATCTGGCATGTTCTGTGTGCAGTGTGTATTACGTTCTGTGTTTTTTGGCTCCAGCTTATGTGTATAAGCTGAGAAATGACAAAAAGATCTGCTTTAACCTTCTCAGTTGGAAAATGGCGCATAAATGGTGCATATCAGAGCAGCTACAGAGTTTATCTCTATAACTGTTGTCTCGTAGTTAAGGTATCACTTTTGGGTTCAGTGCACCGATCAGCCACAACATTAAAACCACTGACAGGTGAAGTAAATTACACTGACCACCTTGGATGTTACGTAGACATGTAGACCAGACCAGGTGCCCCCACCCCATAGCAATGACACTCCCCAGCAGGAGGCAGCCTGACAACTAAAAAAAACATGAAGAACGGCAGAAGGTGTTGACCTGGTCTTCAAATTCAACCCTCAACCCGTAGGACCCAAAGGGTTAAAGCTGCAAAAGCTTCTTATTCGAGGCCACAATGCAACAAACGCGTCCTCAAAAATTCATCCGTGACATAAAGGCTTCCGAGATACCACATGGAGACCGTGACGGAAATTTCTATATGGTGAATACAAGTGATCAAAGAAAGTAGCGGCACTCAGTAGTCGCCTGGTTTTCAGTGCCACATGAATAGCGGTACGTGCAGGCTGCATGAAGCAAATGAAAGACTGTAAACACCGTTACCGAGGAGAAGATAATTAGAGTATAACATAATTAAAGCAGAAAGTATATGGATGGATGGTTTGAGTTCGTAATGACCAGCTGACAAGCCAGTGCATGTATAATATATCTGACCGGCAATGGCTGTCACTGGGTGAAATATGCTGTTGAACTATAAATTAAAACCTACAGAGGAGGTATTTATGGCTGTTAGCTCGCTTTCAGTTCATGAATACCAAGATGATAGAGACAGAGTGAGGAACCTGGACATGCGGACCGAGCTCGTTCCTGTCCATCTTGTAAATGCCTCAGGAAGTGCTAGAAAAACACGGATCCAGTGAACTGTGTTCCCCGATTTGACAATTAAAAAAAAAAAAAAAAAAAATAGATGGATGGTTCGAGCTGTTGCATGTATAATACTTAGTATCCAACAGTGCTGCCGAATACGCTGCTGAATTATAAATTAAAACCTACGCCCGAGGTATTTATGGCTCATCTTTAGTTCATGGATACCAAAATGATCTCCTCTTAGACTCTCAGACTGAGGAACCTGGATATTCAGATGAAGCTCGAAAGACGGATGATGCCGCTTCTCACTGAAAGCAAATCCCAAATGGCTGGCATTAGGCATCTGATTAGGACGCCGAGCTTTATGTGGGGATTACGTCTCTCGTCCAGTCTGTAAATTCCCTGTAAGTCCTGGAATACATGGACGCGGCCCCATGTGCTGAGCTCCCTAACTAGATAATTGGAAGAAAATAGATGGATGGTTTGAGTTTGTAATGACTCCCTGGCAGCCTGTTGCGCGTTAGGGGTTAATACCAGAGGAACACAGTGCCTGATTAGTTGCGGACCGTTCCTGGCCAGCAGCAATTAATTCGACGCCGAGGTTATGCATATCCACCCCTGTATATCCTCCCTTTGCACCCGCGTCTCCCCCCCTTGTGTTCATGGTCTAAAATCAGCCTAATTTTGGAGGTGACCTGCTGCTCCTGAGATTAAGTTATGTATCATTCCCCTAATCCTTGCTGACAAGTGTGTGTTAGTGGTGAGGCCGACTTCTGCGGCATGTCATCCACTAACAGATGGCATAAATCATTCTCTTAAACGCTGCATTAAGTATTAATCATTCTCAGTGCTGTCACTGTCACACTGCTCGGTGGGCCGCGGGCATGCAAAGTGTGATTAATGAAGGTGGAGATTTAAGGAGCCACTTTTGGCCCCCGCCCCCTTTTACCTAGCCTCCCCCATTGGCTGAGGCGGGACGGACGGGGCACCTGCGCCACCGCGGCGGTGACCTCTGAGGATCATAGGGGATAATTCCCACTCTTGTGGCGAAGCCCAGCTGTCTCATATGGGTTAGATAAATGTGGCGTTTTTTTTCCGAGATCGGCCTGGCATCGGCGTGCGCTTCATTCGGCTTTGTGGAGGCAATTTTCTTTAAGACACAATGACAAACACACTACACATACATTTTCAGCCCCAATAGAAAGCAGATATTTACCCGGGGGAGAGCACCTACTCCACCACACTATCGCGCTCTCGCGCCGTGCGCGACTTCTCCTACATTCAACCATACGCTTATCGTGGAACTGCCGCGATGAAATAAGTTTCCAGCAGTTGTTCTAAAACCCAGCATGAACAAACGCGATAACGTATTAAGCTGTGTTTGGACTGGTCGCGTATCTTTTCATTGTCGCCCTCCCTGCGTTGATGCGTCCGTGTGCCGCATACGTTAATGTTACCAGCCGTGTTGTTTTAATCGGAGACAGCACCGTCCAAGAAAGACAATGGCAGGGGCCGATTCAGCGAATGCCGGGTGACAACACGTGTTTGCATTGAAACTCGCGTCACCCGGTGTTAACAAAACCAGGAAGCCGGTTTAAATGGAGGGGTTAACGGAAGCCTGGTTTGCTTGTTTTACTTTTGTGATGCACCTCTTGCAGAAATGTACAGTAGCACAGTGCATTGATACTCCGTCTAAAACATCTGAACACATATATTCACAGTTATGTGTTGCTACTTACAGTGACATATATATATCTTTTTTAATCTTACATCCAGTAAAGGCATAATTAGCTGAGAGGAACAGGAAGTACTGGGACAGCATGCAGCAGCGCGCATCTAGCTAGAATTGTACCCGTGCCACTGCAGTGAGATCTCTTGTGGAGGCGGATTTCTCTTTCCTCGTGTTTTCGAGTCTCTGAGGTGACCTCCCAGTTACGTGGAGTTGCAGCTCTGGCTCCAGGATTAACACTCTCCTCTCTCGCTCCACACACCCCTTTGCCACCCTTGCCCCTCGGTTCCCGAGCTCCCGCTCCTCTTTCCAGCGCCCTTAATCTGACGCTGATGCAAAGTGAAAGACCACTGGCGCTCCCTTGACATCCCTATTCAGCCCCCTCTGCGCCTGGTCTCCAATCTACTGCCTCTGCGTTTGCTTTGCTTCAGGCTCCAAGATTCAGACCCCCCTCCTCCACCCCTCCACCCCTCCACCCCTCCATCCCTCCGCTCCACCGCCGCTGCTGCTGCTGCTGGGATGCTGGACTTGGAGCTGTGGCTGATGTGGCTTGGCGAGCCGTGCGAAGTGTGATACAATGCATAATTATGTTGTCAGAGGGCATCATGATGGAAACATCTCAGTCCCCAGTCATCGCAATGGGACTCCATCACTCTGCATCCCTCTCTGTGCAGCGCTAATAAAATGGAGGCGCACGCCGTCCGCGATGGCAGCCGGAGAGATCCGGTTGGTGCTTGTTTTCCACCAATGTGAGCAGTTGTCTCCTCAAAAAAAAAAAAAAAAACCTTGTTAGAGAGATTCCGACACGAAGTGCTTTTTCTTTCATGGCTACCGCGGGGAATGTATTTTTAGTGATATGCTGTAAGGCTCTTATGAGTCTTCAGCCACTGAGCCAAGGCCCGTCTAGTGGTTCATCCTCACGCTTTGCAAATACAGTACATTGAAGCAAATTAGCGGGCGTAAGATCTCCTTGAGAGATTAACCTCGAGTGATAATCCTTGGGAAGTTTATCAGACTTTCTGGCGGCGATGGCTCTGATAATTAGAGCATATTCATTACTTTTTAAAAAGTTGATTTTTTTTAAAGTTTTAACCGAAGTGCAGCTTGATGATTAAATTCAATTATACAGCACGCTGATGTGCTGTGACAACTAAACATGTCCCCATATTGCAAACTTGGATCATTCGAAACAGTAGGGACAGTGCAGATGCTACACAAACAATTAACACTACGGATGTACGTTTTTTTTCACACCTGTATTCTCAGTTTCATAGAACTTGCTGGATGCTAACAATGGCTGTCCAGTTTTCAGCTTAATTAGATCTTGTAATTAGGAGATGAATGGCTTATTCTGTGCTGAGAGAATGTGAAGTGTACCAGCAGGGGCTCCCCACCTACGTGGAACTCAGTCAGATTGGTGGAAGCAGGAGATTAGAGAAAAGGAGCCTCACATAAAGCCGCTCAGCCCCCTCACTCCAGTCTAATGCCAATTGTCCCCTGGTATTTTCACCTTTAATCTTGTCAGTAAGAGGTCTGAAACTACTTCATCCCTGATTAAGAACCTTTACTTATTTTACTTTGGCTGAGTAATGAGGATATAGAGGCTCTCATGCGAAGGCTGGTAAAAGAAAAAAAAAACATGGCTCCTTAGATGCTGTCAGTGTCTTGCTTAGCTTGAAAAATCCTTAAACGTATAGATTGGAATTGTGCAGCACAACTTGCATGACTATATTTATAGGTACATTTATAAATTAGACACCATAGGTTCACAGAAAGACAATGCTTCTGTACTCTGTGATCTATTTCCCTTCCAGGTCATGGAAAAAATTGTTACACAAAACTGCAGCACTTTTTAACTGGTAAAAGAAAAAAACTGAGGTAGACACTTCATGAAAGGATTGGATTATTTCCTGACTTTGTACTGAATCGCATTGGTCTATGTGAAAGGTTGTAGCTACTTTCAATGTGCCACCATGAAAACTTAACGGAGAAAATGTATTTATGATACCTCTGCTAAGCTGAGTGTTGGGTGAGTGAGTTCTGAATTGCGTTTTTAGGAACAATGAAATTGCACATTTTGCTCAGAAAAACAGATCTGAAAAAACTTTGATCTTTATTGATTTGGTGAAAAAAAAATAAAAAATCTTTGAAATGATTTACTGTGAACTTTGGTTCACATACCCATGGTTCCATCAGCCATGTTTCATATCATTAAAATCGTAAGGTCAGTTTCATGCAGTAACTCATCACAACACTAACAACACTGAAAGAACTGCATAAACACATCATGCAAAATCTGCAATAAATAACTATGAAAAGAGAAACAATTCACCCATGTCACACAGTTTATACATTTATTATACAAGACAGGAATCTGCAGTCAGGTCTGATGAAAAGCAGACAGATCAATAGTAGTGAGAGTAGGACAAGGGTAGAGGTAGGTGTAGTCTGTTGCCGGTGTCTGGGTCTGGTTATTCCACTGGTGGTACTCCCCGTGGTCCAGATCCGTCTGAACCGGCTCCACTCGCTGCTCTTTAGATGTTTGTGCGGCTTTTTAAATTCAGATACAGAAACTCATCAGTCCATTTAGCCTTGAACAAAACTGTTTTAAAACCAAACAATGTTTCTTAATCTTGCACTCTTGAAAAAAATCTCTTTGGCTGACTACAAAAGAAGTTTTATCGTTTGCTTTTTGTGTCTTTAAATTAAATGGAGGAATGTGCAATTTATCCTTCTGATGCACAGAAATATTCTCTTACCTTCATCACCGGGTCGAACCTTCCTCCTGTGTCTCTTTCTCTTTTTGCCCTGTAAAAAAACAAAAAAACAGCCACATTAGACTTTTCATCTTTTGATACCAGCTGATAAACACAAGGCTGTTTCCAGTAACCACGTTTGATCTTCTAGTGTAATGATTTAACTATGACTGAGTTGGACATGAGCAGAGGGTGCATACGTAATTGTCCTTGCATGACCAGGTGGGGTACTCTAAGATGTGGATCAGCTTCTCCCTCTCAGCTTCCTCGTAGTATTTGGTCTTCTCCTCCGGCAATAGAGATTTCCACTGTGGACAGAAGACAACACACTGTCAGGACACACTCTGATACACAACTGTCTGTTATGAAAACAAAAGAACATTCCCAAACTATGGTTAAGTTCAGATAAATGTGGTTTGTGTAAAACTAAGAGTTCACTAAACAAACCTTTTGTCCCAGGACTCTGTTCAGTTCCCCACTGTTGCTGATGTTCAGTTGAGCCGCTACGTGAGGCCTCTGCTCCTTGCGATAGAGCATGAAGGCATTTAGCGGCTTCTTCACGTAGGGAACACCTTCATCCTGGTCACTCCTCTTTCTTTTTCTATGACGAAAACAGAAAAAAAATTACAATGGAGTAAGCAGAAAAACAGCACTACCCTTGTCTGTGCGGTGCTGCTCATTAAAGAGTTTAAAGTTTAAAGTCTGATTAAATTTCACTTACAGTGACACCACGGGGGGTGCACCAGAGTCTGAAGATGGAAAATCAGACTGTGTCACTTGTCCTTGGTACTTGATGGAAGCACAGTGCACAACATTCACTCCAGGAAAAGCCACCGGCTGAGGACGGCAGTCGGAGCTCTCTATTTCCATTGGCTGAAGTTGGCTACTGTTTGGCTTCCCAAGGACAAGAAGGGGACCAGATGAAGGTTCAGAGTCCGGAGAACGGGGTGGAGATGGTGGTGGAGAATACCAGGATGCTAGATCAGCCAGAGACGGGAGAGTGGTCATCAACTCTCTCAGTTCAGCTTCAAATTCTGTCTGCTCAGACGTGGTACTGTAATAAACAAAAGAAAAAGAAAAAAAGACATAGCATCATATTTTTACTGGCAGAGAAATACATTTTTGTCTAAAATGGAAGAGCTAACTTACTTTGGCACCACTGAAGGTGCAGCATAGTCTGCAGGGGTCACACCAGCTTGTATGGGACCAAGCGGTCCTCGGTCGGTAATGAGGGAAGACTGCTCAGCATTCAGTCCTGGAGCAGTCTCCAGGTGAAGGGGGTCCTCTGAGCTGCATGGAGCTGCTCCAAGAGGGACAGAGCGAGCGTTTTCGCCGCTCAAAGGATTCAGCAAATGAGGCTGGGAGGCCTCTGGGACGTCTTGCCCAGCAACAAAAGGAGAAGAACATGGAAACACAGGTGGAGGGTAGATGGTTGTGTCTTCTGACATGTCCTCAGCCATCGACTGAATAGTGGCGACCACCTCTTCCCATGTCATCTCCTTCGTAGTTTGATCAAAAACTGCTTGGAGATCCATCTCTTTTGCAGATTTTGTGAGATGCTTATCTACAGTTAATAAAAAATAACTGAATTACAAACATCTGCAAAACTAAACACACACACAGGCTACGTTTGAAGCGTTTAGGTTACTTTATTACACAGCGGTGTGGATAAACCAAGACTGACTTTAGCAAAGCTCAAGATATTTCACGTTCTGCTATTTTCTGCTGTGGAAAATAAGTTGAATTTGACAGACTTTGTATGGTGGTGATTTACAGTTAATAATAACTACATTAGAAATATCAAGAAGACTAAATACACACATGCAGTTAAAATTTTTTCTTAGTTTACTGCTGAGGGGCATGTAAAATCAAGGAAGCTTCAGTATCCTATATATCATATATAAATAAGGATATTTCATTATCTTCCACTATCTGTCTTCACTACATTTCCAAGGGAAATACATGTATCTCACTCTATTTATCTGATAGCACTAAATGCAATGTTTTGCTTGTTTGACATCTTCAAGATTGAGCAACATCAGGACCTCAGCAGGCAACCAGTTAAGCAAAGACGTTCAGTACTTACAGCGTCAGGTAGCTAGCAACGTTTTGAGTTTTTCTTTCGTAGAAGGCTTTTTCAGTGCGTTCACGGTGAAGTGATCCGGAGAAAATAAACAACTTGACGGAACTTTACCAGAGTCTAGAACTTTAATGGTTATGATGTGAAGGTTCTATAGAATGTTGTTCTGTGATGTCATATGATGTCACTGCGAGTTCGTTTTAGGTCAGTCTGGTGTTACTATTTACTTACTTACTTACTTTACTTATACTTTTTGACATCAACTCGTACTTCAGCTGCACTGCAGTCATGTTGAACATCACAAACTAATAAAGGACACTTTCATTGAAACCATTTCATGTCAAACTGATGTGCATAATACAAATCACACTCAGAGGGATTTGTTAAGCAATATAACTTCACTGTCACTTAAATTCAACTTCATTACATGAAAAAAACGCACCAAAAGAAATGTGTGCATAAGCTATAAATGTGTCTACAAGCCCAGCTTGCGCAAAAAAATAACAACCCAGCACCAGCTAAAGTGTTGCAGGTCCCAAGTGGTAAGGCAGGCACACCAGACAAAAATGTCCTGACAAACGGGGGCAATGATGAAAGAAGAATTTGTAGTTGTTATAAGACAGGGCGCTCCCGAGAGAGTTACGAGGAGTGAGCAGTCCCAACATTCAAAATCCTGTCTTTTCTTTCCCACCCGCAAACCTGCTTCAGATGTGTTATTTAACGCCACAAAAGGATTCGTGCTACTACTTATTTTTTTACCGTGTCTTGCAGTGCACCCTAAGAGCGGACTTAACGGACTGTAAAATCTGTAAAATTACTCTTTAATTCAAGGGAACCTGTGAATGGTGAAACATTCAAAACAGTGTTTTGTCTGAAAGTGTGCGCCCTGTTTTTATCCAGCGGACAATTGGAGCTGTTGATAATTGTTTTTGACTATTAAACGTGTTACCACAAAAAGTAGTTACTCAGTTTGTCAGTCGACACTCAAAGAAGATTTCTGAGTGCTTATAGAACTGGGTCAACTCAGATGAATTTAAGCCGTGAAATGAAAAATAGATCCACAGAGATAAATTGTTAAGTAATGTAGATGTATCGCAGATGCATAGCTTAAGACGTGTTTTATCGTCGCATACTGAGTGGAAACTTCTGTTGCAAATCATGTGAATCTAGCACTGATAAAACATCCAGCCTTGTCTCTCTAATCGGTTCTCACTTAGTCCGAGCTCAGACGAAAACCTCCGGTTCCCTCTGCGTGAGTCTCTCAACTGTGGCCGAATATGTGATGGAGAAGATGGCGGTAGCCTGTGGGGTCCTCCATCAGCGAGGCTGAGCAGCTGGGGTGTAATCGTAGCTGTGATTCAGCGGGGCGCGGACGTGTCTGAGGGCCCCGCATGTCGGCTTTGCCAGCGCGGAGTGTAACCCCGAACATTACCGCGGCCGATGAGACAGTTTGCCGTCGGCGTGGAATATCTAAGAAATGTTTGTTGTTGCGTTGCTCATAATGCACACCAGCTTATGTGCATGACTGCAGGTATTTTGTGCTGTTTGGCTGCAGTTAAGGTGCTAAAAGGTGCCATAAACTGTATTTTCATCGGTGTCAAACCGCAGACAACCTATTGACGCAGAGGCCGCGGACAGCGCTGCAAACTCTTTGGCTTGAACGTTCGATTGAAGAAGAATACATTTCTCCAGAATTTGGATTTGCAGTTGGGGCCCACATTAGCACAGTCCTTGTTCTCCTGGCCCGCAGCCATATATAACAAATGATCACCATCTTCCAGCAACGCCCTGCGCGTACGCCAGGAGAATGTCCTTATTCTGCACATTTCTCAGAATTTGTCTTGGACCTCGTAAGTTGTCTGGAGCAGCGTCTTAGTGAAATGGAGACCATTCGCTTGGCGGGGCCCAGTGCGACCCCTTCACTTCGCTTCACTCCAAAATGTTTTGACGTCGTGTTCGGTGTCGGCGTTGCAGAGGTCTGGCACGTGTGTCGACCTTTTACTTCAAACTTGAAAGCGCTTTGACAGGACTTGAATTCCTTGAGCATATATTCAAAAGTTAAAGTGACTAATACGAGTAGCCGGGTCGTCGGATCAATTCATCTCCAGCCTTTTGTGCCGCTACTCCGAAGCCAGCTGCTGCCGTCATTCAGAGCCGGTGGTCGACCCTCCCGCCGTCAAAGTTCAATAAAGTGTGAAAAACACAGACGCCTGCTACACACAGCGCCGCTAGTTGTTAGTGCGCTGTAAGCATGACCGTGGATTCTGGGCCGGGATTTACTGCGTGGTGCCACATTGTGTTTTCCTTTTTAATGTCAGCACACATGAGGAACTCATCACAGCTCACACAGAGCACAGTGATTGAAGCTGCGGAGGGATTCCTGGAATTGGTTTTCTTTTTCGTGGAGGAGAAGGCGGATTCTGAAGAACCTGCAGGAAAAGAGAAAAGGGAGGCAGAGAGGCAGAGCGTCGCCGTCGAAGGGCCGTCGCGGGCCTTTTTGTGTGACCCAGCGGAGAATTTACCTCGGAGAGCGTGCTCGCTCTGAAGCCGCAGAGTTGCTTCCTGGGGTTGAGCTGGAGCCCATTCTTCAGCCCTTACCTCCCTCACAATGGGCCAATAGTTTAATTAGCTTTCTAACAGCGAGCCTTGGCAGCTCTCCCTCTTTCTGTTCCCCCCAGGCTTCTCACCTCAAACACTGTCCCCTACTGGTTGGCTGGGGTCCAACACACAGTGGCTCCCACTGTCAAGTTTTTCCCTTTCACGGTCTAGCTCTCACTGTAGCATGCACACTCTTTAGCTTCCTCATTTTAAATTTGACCGCGTTTTGGTCGACTCCCTTCTCGATAAAGTTCTAAAATATTTCCTTTTTTGGCGGTGTAATAATATCGAACTGTCTCTATCCGGCTCCAAACTGCGACAGAATGGAAATGCAGATGCGCCCAAAGTGGTGTTCTCCACCCAGAGAGCTTTGAGTCGGCCTTCAAAGTGGTCTGACTGAAGCATGGCTAATCACTTTAAGCAAGGCTTTTTGTTCCTCGCCGTCTCCGCTTGGCCTAACATGGCTGGAACGCGGCCGCGTCCTCATCTCGCGCGCTAACAGCCAGCCGCCGTCTCCCCGCGCCTCAAAACCTCCGCGCTCCCCTCTCCCCGTCGCAGGGTGTCGGCAGCAGGCGCTCTGTCAAAATCGCACTGATTAGTCCCCAAGAGAGCTGTGGAGAGCGCACGCACCCGCGCGCGCGCTCCTTTATTATGTTTCAAAATACACAGCGTGACATAGAAACAGCCACGGCTTCGGCTTTATGCTGCTGTGCTCCTCTCATCATGTATCTGGAGCTCCTCATGACCAAAAAAGAAAAAAAAAAAGTTCAAAGTTCGCTCAGATTTTACACTTTTTTTTTTTAACGTCTTTTTCAAGGACCAGCTCAGTTAACGGGGTCTAGTCTTCCAGGCTGGATCCCGCAGACGTGAGCGGCGCAGTGCTGGATGAGGGCAGGTTACGTGGCCCGACACCAAATCATTATCCTTTGAAAGCCGCGCATGCAAGCAGTGACATTTAACACAATGCTCTTAGGTTTAAGGTCAATCTAATCACTGCCTCGCTTCACTACTTAAGAATGGTGGAAGTACTGTGAATACAAAGACAGATTTTATGTGTGTGGGGGGGGGTAAAAAAAACAACCAGGAATTCAGTTCATGCGGTGTCTCTTTTTTCATCTCTGCCTGGATTGAGCGTGAGTGCGCGGACGACTGTTCCCATTCGCCTACACGTCCATCTTTGCTCGGGGGTGACGGCCTCGCGTCTCAGCAGTATAGCGCAGAGCATGAATGCGAGTTTACAGGCCGAGCTCTCGCGCATTCATATACGAGGATGCGCTGGACTGGACGCTTGGCTCCAGCCGCAGCGAGATTGATGCGAGACACCACGCGACTGGGCAGGTGGCAGCTGCACCAGGAAGCTGGTCCGCTGCAGGCCAAAGGACCGCGTGGTCGCAGGACATGCCCGGATACGGGGAGACGATCAGGTGGGCGCTGACGGGGCCGCCTGGGCGGCCGCCCGGACCAGGTTGGGAGCGGCGGAGCAGGTGGAGGCTGGAAAGGAGAGAAAAAAGGGAGCTGTTAAAAGGTGAAGCGGCATTTGAGTTTGGCTCTCTCCTCCCCCGAAGCATTTGATCGCTCATTTTTTCCTTTTATTTGCTTTCGGCGCCGCGCTCGTTGGCAGTGTTGTCATTCAGATTGGCATTGTTGCTCTGGAGGTTCCCCCACAGGACCGTTAACGGAGTTCACAGAGCCATCTGGAGTACCAGGTTGTCTATTTTTTTACAGGAATTGAAGCGGGTCCCTCGGTTTCAGTTTTTATCTGAACATATGTTTCTTTTCTTTTTTCCCTTTCTTTCCTTTTCTGGGGCTGCATCCAAACCCACTCTTTTACTTTCACTATAAAACATTTGGATCATTGTCGTCTTGGATCGTCGATCCACGTGTAAAAAAACCACAGTGGTTTTGTGTTTCTAACATATTGGCTCACTGCAATGTGACATTGTTAGCAGAAGGTAGCGTGCAAGCAATGGACAATCAATTTGTAACTCATGTATCCTCAGATAAGATGGAGGCAGTTACTGCAAATTAAATAGAGATTGATTTTGGACTTAACTGAGGTCCAAACCTTGTTATTGTTCACTTTGTGCCCTGATGGGACAATGGAACCGAGGATTCATTACACATCTTTGCTTAAGTGTATAACTATCATGCACCTGCTCTTTGCCAGTAAAACCTGAGTTTCCATTTCAGCAGACCTCTGCAGAGCTCCAGTCTGAGGCCGGTTTCACTGCGTTCACTCACGACCCCAGACAAATAGATTTTAATGACTTGTTGTCTTTTCCTCTGTGCTCCCACAGCACAGGTGGCGTAGCCCGTCTTCACTTATAATCCCTTGAAATGCCAGAATGCTCCTCGTCTTCCTGGCTGTGGAGTCGGTCTCCAGATTCATTTGAATACTGTTCAGCCTATAACGAACTGAGAGCGTTGCGCCGTCTAATTAAATAGCTGCATGTTTAGACTCAACACTTCTATGACATTCGCTGTCATGCAGATTTCTCTCTTTCTCTGGCTGCCGCTCTTCCAGCTATCATTAGATGAGCTTAGCTTCGCTTTAAAACGGGTCTTGTTAAACCTCTCAGGTTCACGCACCTGGATGCCTGAACGTTAAATGGGATTCCTTTCTTCAAAGTTTCTTAAATTCGCTCAAATCTTTGTCAGTTCTTTTTATTTTTATTTTTTCAGTGTAATCTACAAAACTAATATTTTTGGTTGTCACGAAAGCGCAACCCGTGATGACCTTCGGTTTCCTTCGGTGTGTGCGCGGCCAACATTTTGAAAATCAGTCCGTAAAGGTGACATTTCTCTGATGAGTAAACTCAGAATGGGGGATTAATTACCCGGCTGCGGAACTTTTTTGCTTTTGGAAAACATTTTTCAAGTCTTCGCAAATAAGACCTGGCCTTTAGAGCTGCACTCTGCAAAATCTATCTCACCGATTTTAACGCCTGAAGGTATATTTTCCGGAAAACGGATGGAAGATGGGTGATATTCTCATTTTCTTGAAGAAGGGCGTACATATTCTCGAGCATCTCACCGAGTTTATGGAATTTAAAATAGCGTGGCTGCGATCTTCACGGCATTTCAGAAAGGATGCCTGCGCTGGCGAAATGATCGGCTTCTCCGAAACATTAAAGCGCTTTTAATGCATTTAGCAGAATGGAATCTCTACCCCGTAATAGAGCACTGAAATGCTCACTGCAGTGCTTCATGCGGTTCCACATGTGGGCTGGAGGAATTGAAAGGCTGTAGGTTGCGGAGACTGCGACTGGCAGCTTTTGTGTTGGTGGAATAGACTGGCAGCAGAGCGGCGAAGCTGCCACGGGCTGTGTGGTTTTTGCAGAGTTGATAGACACCGGTTTCTTTTTGGCCTCCGCGAGCGAGCCGGGGACGTCGCAGGGCGTCTGAGGAGGGCTCGCAGTCAAACTGACTCAGCTCAGCTGCTCGCAAGGTTCGCACACAGTCAGCAGAGGTCAAGTAAGCCTCTGTAGTTTCAGCCGGAGTGGGAGATGTTTTGTTTACCCAAAACAAGTGCGGACATTAAATTCAGACGCTGCGCTCACGGCCCTCACATGAACCCTCGTTCGCCCTTGGCTTGTGTGATCGCCGTGCACGTCGGCGCTGCAGGCCGTTTGATAGCAATCTTGCAAGAGTGACCCGTCTCTGAACCAGGAAATGGTGTTCTAACTAAATGAGCTTAGCCGGGGAACGGATTAAATATTTACTTTTGGTTTTTCAGTTCTTACAACAACATACAGGAAGTATTAACAGATGGAAATTTTCAAGCTTGGGCGGCACAGTGGTATGGTGGTTAGCGCTGGCTTCTCACAGGCTCACAGCAAGAAGGTTCTGGGTTCGAATTCACCGGCCGACTGGGGCCTTTAGCATTTAGTTAGCATGTTCTCCCTGTGTCTGCATGGGCTTTCTCCAGCTTCCTCCCACCCTCCAAAGACATGCTCATTAGGTTAATTGGTTCTAAATGGGTAGGTGTTGGTAGGTGTCGTTTTATGTCTCTCTGTGTTAGTAGACTCCACCTCTCGCCCAGTGACACCTGGAATAGAGGACAATCAGCATGAATTTCCATGAAGTTCCAAGCTTGCACGGTTAAACTCTCGGGTTATAACCATATTCCACTGCAAGTAACCCAGAACCTGCATTCTTACGCCTGTGACAAGAAAATATGTGTTTTTGGTCGACGCATCATAATCACCTCTTAAGCTCATTTGAATCACACCGCAGTGTAGAGAATGTAATAATAATAATGATTCGTAATACTGAGGGGGATTATGAATCAGCATGGTTAGGTCACGAGGTTTTAGTGTCTAAATTAAATGCAGCAATTATTTCACGAGTGAGCCATGTCATAGTTCAGCGTTCCCCTCCTTACGGGAGCGTTGTATCGCGTTTTATTTTTCTAAACATGTGTTGGGTTGGGTTACGTACAGTTCGTTGTTGTAGGTCAAGGAACACATGAGGTGCAATTGATGATATGGCCTCAAATACAGAATAATGTTGGCATGTGAATAAAAATCCATCGGCTGCCTTAACATAAAGTAAAACACAATTAGCTGTAGGTTAGAACAGTAAGTAAAAGTAAACCGAGTTCCTACGAGGGTCACATGTGCAGTCTATGATCTGCCGTTCATGCTGCTCGGAGCATCGCTGCTTCCATGTTTTTAGTTAATCACTCAATTCTCAGTTTCATCAAATGGTTAAAACGAATAAATAAAGTTACTATCTCATGAAATTACTTGATAGAACCAGGTTAGCTTGGCCTGATATGAAAACATTCATTCTGGCCATATCCCATGTAACAAAGTCTGTCACTTCATGTTTTCATGATTTGATCGATTAGTATAATTGATTTTCTTGTACAATTATACATTTACATGCACAAAATCTTCCCATACATTTGTACACACAGGTGGTTTTAAAGGGGGTGATGTGCCTTGCTCGTAGGCAAGAGTGCCTTTTACTTCTAGATTTGAATCAGTGACCATATTCTGTTTGCATGTTCTCCCTGTGTCTGTGTGGGTTTTCTCCTGGTACTCTGGTTTCCTCCCACCTCCAAAGACATGCTCGTTAGGCTAATTGGTTGGCAAGTTCACTTTCTTTGATTTTCAAAAAAAAATTGGCACAGCTATATTTGTGCATATTCGAATCCCTGTTGCTCAACAAATCTTTCAAAAAGAATTGATGAAAACTTTCATGACATCATCGGCACATCCCACAGATCCTGATTGGAGAACATTTAGAAACGTTCTTTATATGTTTCATATCAACTCTTAGAAAGTGTCTTATTCTGACCAATACTGGGAAACTGGCATGTAAAACATACAGATGATATAAACCAAGAAGTAAAAAGAAAACTAGTTCACTTTTGGTCCATGAGTTCTCAGTCTAATTTGTTGTTCAGCTTTCTGATGATCATCTAATTAGGAAGTGACATACAAGCGGCTGATAAGTAAGTGTTTCTTTGTCAAAACAAGCTCAGTGGGAAATTGCAAGTCCTCCTCCATGTTCTCTAAATCATACATAATCATTCAGTAAAAGCCCCCTGCTGCAATATTTTTTTCTGCACCTCCCCAGCTGAAAGGGACACATGTCTTCTGGTCCTTAGCTGTGTCGAGGACCTCCTTCACTACTTCACCAGACACACTGCGGTTATTACGCCCCTGCTTTGAACTTACATTTGCAAATTGCTTCCTTTATGAAGTCTCCCCACATCTATGTCTCTCAAATCGAAACCGAGCGTTTATGAAATTGGAGCCTAAAACGGAACAGATGTGGAACAGAGAGGCCACCAGGCAGGAGAGACGTTCTCCTGCTAATTAAACTGATTTATTTTATGGCCCTTAAAGTTTCGCTTTGTTGTCACAATCCACTTGTGTCCCACATCTCACCATCTGAAGGGAAAAGATGAATGTTACGCTGGGATGAGAACCTCCAGTCCTCCCCGAGAAAAGGCTCCAACTTAAAATAGACCATTTGGGGAGAAAGAAGTATGATAATTAAAGCGAACGTCTTATCACCAGCGTGAACTGATGTTTCTCCTGCCCCTCGGATAAAAAACTGCAGGAAGGAGGAAGTGGAAAATTTGATGTTTTGTTTTCTCTGGAACGGAGAAACGGGAGACAATGAGGCCGGGCCGCTTTTCTCTCCGTGTCCTTGTTTTTTTTTTTCTTGGCGTCGCCCTCGCAATAGCGTGGAAACAGCTGATATCGGAAGAATAATATTTTCGACTCTTATTCCACTGACACGTGAGATGCTTTTATCGTCAGCCCACCATCGCGGATGAAATATTGTACCGGTCTTTTACAGTGAAGGCAAGATTAATTTAAAGATGAATTGCAGCTGACTGGTAGCGCCGGGAGTCGGTGTGAATGCAGCTGTAGGAAGTCTTTGTGTCATTGTTCATCCTCAGAAGATGAAAATGTTCTTGACTTGTGGAACCTTGCTAAATTTGAATTCAGAGACAGTTTGAGAAAAGGGGGCGTGGACGAGGGACTGTTTCCTCTGTTCTTATTTTTTGCTGTAAGACCTCGTCCCGGAGTTAGACTTTTATCAAGATGATGGACTTTTGTGTCTTGCACAGGTCATAGGGGTGCATTTTGGCACGTGAAGACTACTGGGTCTCTGAATCGAAGCTTTGTTCCTCCTCAAAGTCAACTACAAGCATATATATTAGTGTTAGTTAATAGTGACAGAAGAACATTAGTAATCCAATAGTTAAATGAGTTTGCTCCATGTCTCCATGTCACTTTTACTAATAGAAATGCAGTGGTAGCTCTAGGTTGAAAATGACTGGAATATTTGGTAACTAGGACATCTAATTTAGCTGTTTTCCTTTTCCCTTTTTTTTCCCGCAATTATTTATTCCACTTTAGTCGGGTGCCGTCTGGAAAATGATTATCCCATTAAGGTTTAAAGACTGATACTGGGAGTTTAAAAGAGGCATATGATGCTCACTTCCATCTCTCTATATTTTTTTATTTTTATTTTGGGACTCCACTACAGTAACTTTGCATAATTCACAGCATTTAAGGGAAAAAAAGGAGCATTTATCTCATACTGCCTCTTACGCAGCCACTCAGCTGCCCTTGACGATATTTGTTGCGAGCTTTGAGGCCTTTTTTTTTTGGTCTGAGTGGCTGGCTTTGAGGAAGTGGTGGAGCATCTAATCGTCCTCCTGCTGTTCAGAAATAACTGTAAAACTGTCAGGATGTTTTCATTTCACTTCATTTCTTGTTAAGTGACAGGAAATGGCAGCTCCTCGGATCCATACATTTAGATTTGGTCCTGAAACAGGAGTGGACCAGAGCAGCAGAGATTACGGAGTACCAAACAGAGGCTGAACGTCTTTGTTTGCTAAATATTGCGCTCATTACTTCGACTCAGGCCGACATCATCCACAACATTAAAACCACTGCAAGGAGAAGTAAATGGCATTCTTGTGGAAGTTTCTTGGACATGTACCACCCACCCAGACCAGACCAGACCAGACCAGACCACCGTCCTTGATGGCAGCAGCCGTCCCCACCAGGACTGATCGAGTATCTGTGGGATGCACCGAAACAAGCTTAATCCACAGAGACCCCTCCAATCAACCCATATGACCCTGAACTGTTACAGAGGCACAAGAAAGACCTGCACAGCGTTAGAAAAGTGGTCATAATGTTATGCCTGATTGGTGTGTACATGCCCAGTGCAGCAGATGGTCTGAAGAGGTCCGAGGTGACGTCAGCCTGGCACTGAAGTAGGAAACAAAAAAACTGAACCTGGAGTTCAGAGCAGTCTGAAGCCGCTCATTATTTAACCACATGATGTGTCAGCCCGTAGCATTGTTGCATAATTGTCTGGGATGATGATTTTTCTCAGGAATTGTGACCCAGATACATAGTGAGCAGTTCATTGCAATGCAAACATCAGCTAGACTTCTGAATGCTCTCACATATCTTTTTTTTTCTTCTCATTTCTATATTGATACCAACTTATCTGTAATAAACTCACACCGGCTGATGTATAAGCCAGTATAGTTCTACACGCCATCTTAAGTTCTTAGTATACCTTTAACCATGCATGGCAAAGTGAGTTTAACCAGTATAACAGTGTCGTATTAGTTTACACCTCCGTGATTTTCTCTAAGTTTCTCCTCCTCCTCCTCCAGATTCTCTCTTGCAGCATATTTTACAGTAGTCCACCCCGAAGCTGAGCATCTCTGACGTACTTGTTCACTGCCTCCGACCCTTTCTTTTCTCAATCTGCTTCGTGTCCGTCTCTGTGTGACCGCACCCATCCAGCCACCAGGGCTGAGTTATTATTGCCCGGGGAGGCAGAGAGATGATTTCATTGCGTATTCAGGTGCGGGGATGGATGGTTTTCAGAGGCAGCCAGGGGAGTGCTGGTGGAGGAGAGCCTCGGTAGAGAATAAATATACCTGTCCCCCCGCTGATGCATAGGGCCACACTCGCTGCAATGCAAATCAGCCACTCTACTCCCCCTAACCGCTTCAAGTATTACTCAGCCGTTCCCACCTGGATCCCCACCAGCCAGACTCATCCCCGCCACAGATTCAGATGAGACGTTCCCTGAGCTCGCTCTCAGGTGCAGGCTCTCCTCGCAGCGTGGTCTGGTTCCCATTTGTCGACTGTGATGACACAAGAAGCATCCGTTCCTCGCCGCTCGCCTACATTTCCCAGCTGACTTGACACGTTCTGGTGTTCATTACCAGTCCTGAATGCCGGATAATTAAGTTCAGATGTTGGAGTTGACATTGTGTCAAGGTACACGGTGTATGCGAATGTTTTCTTGGAGCGCACTTAGTGTTTTTGCGGTAAATGACAGATTTGAGTGTTTGGCCCGTGTCTTCATGTTGGCTGTGTTTTCTGCTGGTTTTTATCAGCCTCAGACAGTACAGACAGGAAGACATTATTACCAAGGCCGTGTGAGTATATAGCTGTGTGTGCTCGTCACTCTTGCTGCAACACAGATTTTTTTTTTTTATTGTTTTGACAGTGAAAGGACACTAGCTCTTCATATAAAATGCTAAACACTTGAATAGTAGCCAAACAAATTAGGAGTAGGAGAAATGGTGACAGGGCCTTTTTTTGCAGCTCAAATCTTATTTTCCTTTTTCTCATGAAAATAATTGTGCTAAAATAATTGTTAAATGTTCTCTGAAATATACTTTCTTGAGGGATATATGAGAACACCAGTACTCACTCAACCAGAACCAGGTTAGCTTAGCCTAATACGTAGCAGTTCCAGTTCTATTCAAAAGTGACAAAATCTGTCACCTTCGAGTCACACTCTCAACACATTATGTGTTGTTGGCAAGACAATGGCTTCTTCACATGTCGGTCTTTTCTTCAGGTCTCATTCTTTTATGGATTTCATGGTGAAAAAAGAGCCACGTGAGATGTTTTCTTAAATTTCGAATTCAGAAGAACTTGCTGCAGAATGAATCCAATCTCTGGTATGCATTTTTAAATGTTTCATTATCATGACCTTTTTTTGCTGATAAACGTTGTGTATGTCGAGTGACTGTGATTGCGCCCATTCTACCGACACAGCGGCAACACAGCGTGGGTAATTTTAAAAGCCGTATTAACTCACGTCTGACTCAACAAGTCGTCAGTACAGGTACAGTCCATAGCTGCTGCCTGTGGATTTATTGCCGTACGTGCAGCTCTACAGTGACCTTCTACATTGACGATTGTTAGGGTTGAAAATAAATCTTTTAAAGATTTTTGTCTTTGTGCAGAAAAATTAATTCAGTTTCATTATTTAGCTCATTTTAACTAAATAACACCACCTTATTAATAGTGCAGCTTTTTAGGGTACACTGAAGGAGTCTGATAGGGGACTATGCACTATTCGTTTTTCTGTTTATTTAAAACTTCACCTTGTGATATAGTGATCATTACTGTGGATCTGGATGTCCCTGCTAGTATTACGCAACTCATCTTAGACTTCAAAGGTTTTGGGGAGTTTTTACCCTGATTGAACCCTCCTGAAACAACACCAGAAGGAATCTGGTCCTGGACATTGCTCTGTACCGCGGTCGGGTCCAGATCATCTGGTAATGTGAAGGTTTAGACTTCTGGTCTAAAGGCTGTGACACACCGAACCGACTGCAGCGACTGCAGCTTTGGCAGTCGTCTGACTCCCGATGGCTGATTCAGCGTGTGAAGTCAGTAGCAGAGAGCATTGGTGGGAGAAGTACTCTAACGCAAACCGCTGCCCAAGAAGAGAAACAGATGCGACAGAAGTAAGCTGGCGACAAAGTCCAGAGGTCACGCAAACTGCTCATCTCGACTTTTCATCTTCACCTCATCTAAACATTGCAATTTGTGAGGATTTTCACAATGACCATCTGGTGTGAAGAAAAAACAAAAGACTAACTGAACAGCATGAGTCAGCAGAAGCAGATCTGTCTTCCCAGACTCCCAGACACATCCTAACGCTAGCTCTTTTGGTTTCCCCTTTTGAATGATGAATGCAGACTGCTGATATTCAGCATTTAAAATCTGGATGATTATGCCGCTACTCTCAGCAATAACTAAACTGTTTGCTAAATAACAAAAAACCCATACTGACTGTGGCTACTCAACCATTTCGTCACCCACACTCGTTAAGCATTATGCGTTAGTTTAGTTCCTCACTGCAAATTTACCAGTTCATCTTCTTTTTCCTCTCTTTCTTTTGGCTTCTTCGTCTTTCTTTTTTAAAGGTGCTTTAACCCTTTAAAGCCTGAATGTATTGTTGGTGATACATTAAAGCATGCGGTATTTGAATTACTGTAACTAAACAATGATTTGCTTTATTGACAGTACTCAAATTGTGACTGAACAGTGGGTAGTTGTGCTTCTGTCTGAAAGACCTTCGTGACATCTCAATGCTATAACCAACCTCATTTTTACCAACAAATTCCTCCAAACAACTCTCTGACAGTGGTGCGTCATCATTACCATAATGGCAGCTTTTTTTCCCAGAAAGCACAACTTTTTGACCATCGCTGAGTTACGGTAATTCAAACACTGCAAGATTTTTTTTTAATGCACAGGCGGATGTTCAGGTCTTTAAGGGCTGATGTCACCACCCAGACCGAAGTGTGGATTCGTAGATGTGCAGCAAGTTGTTTGAATGTCATCGGCCCGCAGGCCACATCTGACCACATCCAGGAATAGCCTAGTTAGAAGGAGAAAGTATGGTCCTATCTTTATTAAATCAAATGAAACAAGCCCTCTGATAAGTAGCTTGTGCCTTCAATCAAAGATCAAGATAAACTTGTGGCTGCCATTCAACCTTTTCAATGTTGGTTTAAAACCGAGAAAATCACGACAGTGAAGTACTCACAGTTTGGATAATGGGAGAGGTTCCATTTTTTCCTCTATGGTTATATATAAAGTATACATAGCCAGTGTCTTCAGTTTGTCTTACTACTGGGTTAAAAGAATGCAGCATGTGATGGGACGGACGAGCCTCACAAGTATGAGGCCTAACATATCGCCCTCTAGTGGCTTGCTGTAGTACTGCTAATATGAGTCTATTATATCTGACAGGTTTAAGGAAGGACAATTAATAGATCAAATTATAATATATTACTAAGGATGCAATATTTATTTTATCTTTATTGTAAATGAGCGTCAAAAGCCCTCACAATGTCTGCCAAGAAAATATCTGGTCCTTGGACAAATGTAGTTGGCGAACCCTGGACTATAGCCTCGTCTACATCAGTTTCAGTTTCCCAGTGAGGTCACATGAGGCGATGCATTTAACGCTTCCTCATCTGGCACACAAATAAATAACAAACATTTTAAATCATGTATGGTGCACAACTTTGAGATTGGAGAGGAAAATGTCCGTGATGCCAAATCAGGATGGATTTAGAGACACCTGTAGTCTGACCTCAGATTCAGTGAACTGGTGATTCAGTGAAATTATGTTGTACAATTAGCTGTTTTTTTTTTTTGTTTTTTTTTTTACATATTTGCATTGTGATATTTCTGCATTTTCTCACTTTACATTCTTAATTTTTATGCACAGGTAGACACTGGAGCCTCAACCTGGAAAGATTCTTATAACATGTCAAGGATTTAAGATATTTAATGTTTCATTCTGCCGATGAGCTCTTTGGTCAAGAGGCACAAAATTTGTACAAAATGTACAAAATGAAACCCTCCAAATTACATCACTTGGGCTAATTCGCACCAGTGCTTTGTCATGCAGCTCTTTGCTGCCCCGGTGAGTGGCCGATACGCCAATTTGGTACTCAAACAAGTACTACTAATTGACAATCTGTACAAACACGGCCATGTGGTGTTGTGCTGTTTTATTCAGCTCACTCGCTGAACTGAATCTTTTAGGAGCCAGCGATAAGATTAGTTGCGCTGTTTGAGATCAAAGTATTGCACTCTGTTTTTAAAAGCATGTCAATCTTTTTTTTCTTTGAAATGCTAGAAACGAGACAGTGTGTGTTTTAAGATTGCGCTCGGATGACTGTCCAGAATTCATTTAGGTGGTCTTAAGATATCAACACCATCTTGTCTTTTAGCGGTACTGTGATGAAAGGGCTCAGACGCTGCTTTAATTCCATCCCCTCCCTGTCTTCTGATTTGTTCGAGTGAAAAGTTGCCGAAGCAGTAGTGGCGCCTTTAATGAGCTTAGCCCGGCCTCCTTGTGCTTAAAACATATGCAAATAAATGGGATAAGAAGAGACCGACAATATTCACTGTTCATTGTTGGTGCTCTAATTAGATACTGTAGCGAGACGGGGGATTATACAAGAAAATAGCAAACAAGATACCAAATCTGATGTGAGGCGCTACACACGACACAGCCACGATTAACTGCACACAATAAAGCGAGGGAGTGTTTTTACGTATCCTCACGAACGCAGTGGCGAGCTGGAGTGTCTGGTAAACAAGTTGCCACTCCCTTTTATGTCCTCGTGAAATGAGAGAGGAGTCCATCCCCTGACTGAGCGAGCCTCCTCACTTCCAAAGTGTGAATCTGCTATTTTCCGGTTTGCCGTAAAGTCACAGGGGTTGTGTGTGGATTTACTTCTGCTGATCTGCTGAGATTTCGTGAAAACGCACAGTAAACACAGCGATTAGTGTTGAACAAAGACACAAATCTCTTTGACTCCAGTGTGTAAATGAACTCCCAACAACGCCATCACTTCCGTCTCACGATGCCACAGCTGACTGGTTTGGCGCTGCTGGAAATCTCCAGCATTTTTCTCACATTCAGCCCTAAAATAATAATAATTATAATAATAATAATAATAATAATAATAATAATGAAAGAAGTGAGCATCCTAATTATTTGGTTAGTGATTCATTTCCATTTTGCTTCCAAGAAACCACACAGCTAAAAAAAAATAAAAAAAGCCTGGAAGCATGGCCTGTAATACTAAAAATAAGCCACAATGAAGCAGATTTCTGCAGCAGATTTCAAGTGCTTCACATAGTTGAAACAGTAATAAGATGTATTTTTTTTGAAAGAAGAAGAAGAAAAAAAATATATTTTAAGAAACAGTTCAAGAGCTGAAGCTGATTCTGAAAGTCTCTGGCCATTATCCATGTGTAGCCAGACTCGATTCTTCCCAGAATATGAGTCTGATAACGTGCCCTTTGGATTTCATTGTGGATCTTGTTTCAGCCGGTGCAGAGATAAAAATCCGTCTGCAATCGTCTAATCAGAGCCGCCCGGTTGTAAACAAATTCAACTCCACTGCTCTCGCATGACGTGTGTGACTGTGTCGCCGTTAACTCTCCTGTCACCGGTAATAGTTCACGGGGAGTTCAAGACCTGACAGTGGACCTCAGTAGATCAGACGCTTCCATTGTGATATACACAGTAAACCTTAGTGGTGTTGTGACCACCTTCCCTTGGCCTTTCTATGTGCATAATGTGCTCTCTTGATGTGTAACTTTCCCTGAAATCTGTGTCTTTCCCAGAAATGAAAACAAACATATTTCCTAGAAATAATGTGGAAATAACATTTTCAAACTAACAAAGAAACGTGCCGTGAAATGAACTTACTGTGCAGGCATACATCATCCTGCGGCACACTGAAGAGTCCTACTTCGCACTGGCCGTTTTACGGAACGATGTTGTAATTATTCAGGTAAAAAATGACCGCCGACACCCCCGCACGCCCATTGGTGTTCCGGAAGCAGCAGAAGAGGGAGCGTGTTTGCGTTGATAGATGATCTGGATCTCTCCCGGTGTCTTCCCGAGGAGATGACATTTGCCGGGAAGCTGCCGGGTCCCTTCTTCTGGATGATGAGACTTTTGCAAGGGGGAGGTCTACAGGCTTCATTTACCAAAGCAGCGGGGAATAATATAGTGCCAGCGTTTGGATGTGTCAGGTCCCATATCTCTGGCTGTTCTATTAGAAATAGACCCCGGTGCGGGACAATTAACCCCTGGCCTCAGCAGCAGATCTGTGCCGTAACAGCCCAGCACGGGGCAATAAATCAAACCTGGAGGGAGAAAAGGCGCGCGCAACCCCGCTCCTGGTTGGCTGCTGCTATCTCCAAATGGACCTGGCATACATGATGGTAGATGTGCTCCTGTGTTATCGTGTAATCACTGGAGGTGCCAGTGATGTAATGGGTTGTCTATAGGCAAGGGCACCCTGAGTGTGTGTTTGTGGTGCGTTTCAACACCTGGGACCAAGACTAACCTTTTAAACCATAGAGCTAGAGCGCATATCGGGTGGTGTTATCAGTCGGCTGGGTTTGCGGCAACCGTAGGCATGTGAAGATGTAGTTCAGAGCAACACTGTTCAGTTATTTTTTTTGTCTTTTATGCTTTTATTTTGATAAGTGGTAGTGAAAACTATCGCCTCAGTTCATGATTCATCAGGTAACCACCGTCTCAGGTAATTGCCACAGCCGTGGGTGGATGCATTCGTGTTTCAGGTTGTCTCATAAACACAACTGCTCAGAAATGCTCGGAGGAAATTTCTTCCGTCCACTTAAAGCTCAGTGGTGGAATATGGTGGTTAAATGTCGCTCAGGCCTCACGAAAAAATACTTTCTTGGCCACAACTCAGGAATTCGTAAACTCACCGCGACACATTTTCAGACAAATATGAACTCGGAGTCCGTCCAGCTCACTTCTGTCCGGGTGACAAGCAGGACAGGGGGCCTTCCGACCGCCGCCGGCTTCGCATTTGATTCCGTGTGGTGACGGCCTCCATGAATCCCCTGCAAAAAAAATAGTTTCCAGGTGAACGCACCACGGTTTCTGACTCGAAACGGTTCTGTGAAATCACACAAACGCCAGTGTAGTGGAAACTTCCATTTGGCCAAAAAAGACAGACTTAATACCTTTTATTAATTCAACTCTTCAGAGTGTTCACAGGATAAGTGCATTTAATAGGGGACATGGGTGTAGACTCACCGACTGACTGACTGGTCGGCGGAGACATACAGCTGCGAGGTGGTAATTCTTTCTCGTTAAGTGTAATTTGGGGCATTTTATGCCTTTGTCGGAAAGTTGCCAGTAGAGCTCGTGACAGGAAATGAGAGGGAAAGAGAGAAAGGTAATGACACGCAACAAAAGTCCCCACTCAGACACTAACTAGGGAACGTTGTGGTTCACAGTCGTCTAAACCCTTCGGTCAGCAAGGTGACCTTTGTTATGTATTCTTAGTCACATATTTACTTAACTAAATCAGGACCGTATCAAATGTTTTACTGAATATGTATTATTTATAGATTATGAAGGTAAAAAATAACATATTATAATTTATGATGGTGTTTTTTTTTTTAAAAATATCCAGTTTTTTGACTTGTAACACACCAAAAACAAACCAATATCCGCAACCACCCGCTAATGAGTAGAAGCTGTGTCTTTGTTCTATACATCGGCGCTAAAAACGCCGAAGCCTCCGTTGTTTTTGTCGGCGGCCTTTCTCTATGAGACCATTTGTTTAATGGCAGATTATAGAAAAGAATGAGCTGTAATAAAGCCGTGGACCACGGGGGTCACCTTCAGGACCTGCTAGTGGTTATTCCCGTCATTAACATGCCACGTCTCACGCTGTCCTGCTCCAATTATTACTGACTCAGGCGCCGGTCTTATGACTGAGCCGTTCAAACGGCCCGGCGTTTGACTGTAATTCCCCCACCGATGGACTAATGTGAAATATGGCAACAGATGCAGAGAGTAACGACTGAAGCACATTATTCAGGACCCAAGGGCCATTAAAGCCATAGCAATTAAATATAATTCGAAAAAATTAGCTTTTTGGCGTGCGGAATAGCAGGTTGTGAGGTATTATGATAATCACTACATTCCCCAGAGTGGATGCTTTCCCCAAATGTTATTACTATTTCTATGTGCCTTTGTGAATGGGCTTTAGGACGTGGAGCATTGTTTCCGAATGCTTTATGGCGGGGTAGTTCTCCTCAGAAGCGGGGGCAATTATTGCTTGTGCCAGGTGCAGATTTCTTTTGTTAGAAGTAATTATAGTTCACTGCTTTTTTTTTGCAAATGTAAACAATTTCATTTAGTTACAACAGTGTCAAGTCTGCACTTGAACATTCAAACTGGGGTGATGATCACAGGTTAAGACAAACCTGATAAGTGTTGACACTAAAAGCCAAATTCCTCTCATGTATGGAGAATTCTCTGCTTTATTTGAGAGTTGTAAGGTAAGGTAGTGGTTTGGGGGCACACGCGCGCAGCCTTTTCTACCAGTACTAATCCACACCGACCAAGTGGTTGACACGCAAACCAAGGTCACGTCTTCGGTCTGGTAATGGCATGTGGTTTTGTTGCACGTTTCATTGTGGCTGGCAGTGAAACTGATGCCTGTTTCAAGTGCACATTACATGTGGAAATAAGATTGATTTTTTCATGAAAGGAAGGAGTTTGGAGAGAGAAAGAAACAGCGTAACACCAAGGCTTTGTTATAGGTTTACTTGTTATCCCTTTATTTACACAGCATCAATAACAATACAAATACTCAAGATGCTTTACCACCCAGCGTGAAAACCCCCAAAGCGAGCACTGAGGTGACGTGGCAGGTATAAACTCCTTCTGGAGGAGAAAAGAGCAGCAGGATGAACGAGCGTAGTTTCGCGGCGACGGAAGAGTAAAATTAGCGTCAACATTCAGCGAGTGGCGGCGATGACAGGTGAAGAAAGGTTTGAAGACGTGGAATTTCAACATTGTGTCAACGTTTTGTGGGAGGACAGCTGACTGACACGAGAAGCAAACACAGAGTCCTCGCAAGGAACCGTTGTCCATGGCTTTGGTGTTGAAAGTGGGCTTTGAGCCACGAGGTGATCCCAGATGGAGCGTTGCCGTGTTCTGTCGTCAAACACATACAAGTGACGGACAGAAGAGCGGGCTTTGTTCATATGTTAGCAATGTTTTTGTGTCCTGCTTCACTCTCAAACCTTTGGGGTTGGAAATATAAAAGAGGACTAACATTAAATATAAGTTATTATTATTTTTACTATTTTTAAGTCTCCTAGCTTCATAAATTTACTCCCCATCTTTCCGTTGTCAGTGACTTTGATGAAAAAGACGTCGGCCGAGGTGATGCCTTCACGAAAACTACCCCCACCCTGCTTCTGATTAGTGATGTTAGTTTGGAGAGGGAAATCTGAGCTACTCTCATTCCATTGGTAGACACTTAGGGGATACTTAGGGAGACGCACATAATGCTGGTTAAAAACTGGTGACTGGTGAAACAGGTGAAAACCGATGGCGACCTCAGATGGGGCACGGACCCCGGGTTGGGAACCACCAGCCTGGATGATCAGAGTCTGGAAAGGGATCTTTAAATCTGGAGCTGTTGATCAGACAAAAACATCAATTTGAGTGTTAACTGAGAGATGAATTGATGGGCCTTAATCGTCTTTGACGTGCCTCAGGTCCAGCCTTTGATTTATAACCGCCCCGCTGTCACAAAAGATGTTATTTCTGTCAGTAATGACCGTCGTTTAAAACGCTCCGTCTTATTTTTTTTTAGCTGCCGGCTGCACGTTTGAAGAGGATTCAGACCCTAATCTGTGTGACTTCACCCAAGGGGAGGAGGATGACTTTGACTGGCTGTTGTTTCGGACTAACAGTTCACCTTCTCCCAGCTTTGACCTCCTGAAGGGTGAGTACTCTACTATCCTGCTCCTCTGTAATTTCCTCCCCTGCAGCCCTTTTAATCAAATTGTCTGTTAGTATGCGGACAGAGTGGATGAGAAGATTACATTCTATAAACCGCACACTCAAATACAGCAAGAGAGAGTCCAAAGGGCATGAGACTATTTATTTATTATTTTTTTATCCGTTTTAGCCGTGTGTGTGTGTGTGCGCGTGTGTGTGTGTGTGTGTGTG
Source organism: Mugil cephalus (assembly GCF_022458985.1). Taxonomy (NCBI): domain Eukaryota; kingdom Metazoa; phylum Chordata; class Actinopteri; order Mugiliformes; family Mugilidae; genus Mugil; species Mugil cephalus. Next base: position 12,783,677 of record NC_061780.1, read on the forward strand.
TGTGTGTGTCCGGCTCATCTAAAATTATCTTCAAGTCTGAAAATACGCAGGCTTCTGTTTTTATTAATGTGACAGGCAGATCACCTTTTATGCATGTCCCTTGTCCATTATACATCAGCTTTAATGACGCTCACCCCAATTTTTTGGCCGCTTCCTGTTAACCCCAAGGATAATTTTATGTTAACCAGCCTCACAGGACTAATGGAAACCAGCTCTTCCCCGCCATCATCCTCTGTACTGGTGCTTGCCAGAGGGAGATGGCATGCATAGTTTATAAGGTGCTGCTCCTCCTTCCCTGCATTAACAAATACCTACGGGGATCTGACAAAGGGAAGAGTGCTGTCTCAGCTCCTCAGCAGAAATATCTGTGGCTGCGCAGTGAGCTCTCTGCTAAACTACTTCGGCTCTGGCAACTTGATTAAGGACCTGACCTCCCCTGGGTATAACCAATTAGCCGGCCTATGATATGGTGATGAGAACTCGGCAGATCGATGGCAAAAACATGTAAGTGTTCATTGTAGATGAGAAGGAGACCTCTCGAGCTCAATGGTGACAACAATATTAAAAGCCTTACAGAAAGAAGCGGTGTTATTTGATAGCAGATGAGACCGGCAATACTATAGATATAATAGTAGATAAACGAAGAGCAACAGACGACAAGAAATGGTACAATCAGAAAGTAATGAGCGCAGGCCTCTGGGAACATTCTGTCCGTTAGGGAGCGATCGACTCAAAACTGCTTTTGAGAACGGTCAAAAAAAAAAAAAAAAACACCCCGAGGGGAGGCGAATTAAAATACTGGGTACTTGTGATTTTGATTTACAGCGGTAAAAACTCCTCCTCATCTGCAGGTGGTTATCCAAATGAGCATCCTGAACTGGATAAACCGCGCGTTTAACCCTAAACCGCACCCACCCTCCGCGTCCACCTCATCGGCATTCGAGCGAGAGTCCGCCCGCGGCCCGCCGGCCGACTCACGGCAAGGCGTTGAGATAATTAATACGTCTCCCTTCGGGTTTAATTAAAACGCACCGCCGTGGCATTTACAATGATCCGGAGCCTTCGAACAAGCATAGGTGGAACGAGGCAGGTACTGTAATCGGCACATGAGGACGAGGCTCTGAGCGTCAGCCCTCCATCGATCAGCGCCGAGGTCCAGGAGACAAATTCAGTTTAATTCACTATCCGCTCATCCTTCAGCCCTGCACTGGAAGCAGCGCGTTGCTCATGCTCTCCATCTGATTGTAAACACCGTACAGTGACAGCGGTGTTCTTTCATTAGGTCTGGGCTGACATTTCAGCCCCGTTCTTTAATGCGGATACGCCTACCTATAGAGGAAGTTTTTCTCCTTATCCCTTTCTCTCCGACTTAATCCCCCCGCGTGTTGACTTCTAACCATGTATCACGCCGGGCAGCCAAGGTGGCGGGATAACAAGAGTTTATGAGATAAGGCTATTTACATTGGCCCCAATATTAACTTGGTAGGGCTGAGAAATGGGCGCCGAGGGAAGATTAGTAAACACAGCTGAGATAGCAGCAGCTTGTGGCTCCCATGAGAAATTAAGCGCCGCTCCCATGAAAGACAAAACAGTCTCGGAGAAAGACGATAGAACGCGGTGAGATCTTAATAAGAACGGCCCCTTTTTATCGCTTCCTTCCTTACTCCGAATTAGGCTGGGGATATTGATAATCTCCCGTCCTCTCGCTGTTTTAATGAACGGGTTGGGCGCGCGCGTGGCGTTGACCTTGCGGAGAGGAATGTGTTTGCATGCGAGGCATACCTCATTTTCTGAAAGGCAGATTCATTAAGTTTGAAAAGTTATGGGTTCTGCCACGGTATCCATTATAACGTATCGCAGTTGCCTTAAGGGAAAAATCCATTAAACATGGTTAAAAATCTGTTGATGGCGAAGTGTCTTTCTTTCCGCCACGTCCTTCAGCTAGATGCCGAACCTCGGGTTGTTTCTCCCGAAGGCAGGACAATAAATCACTGCAGGACGAACGGACGCAATAAAGGCGATGCAAAAGCCGTTCTGACACCCAGTGACTAAGATTTTTAGATTTTATGACGTAAATTTGATCAGATGTACCCCTAGATGCACATACACCCAATTTAGCCATTTAGCTAGGATTTTTTTCGGATTCACAATTAATATTGAAAATGGAGATTTTTCCATCAACATCACTGTTATCTTCTCCTTTGTTGTGCATCACTGATGAAACTGGAAGTGCTTCAAAAGAAGAAAAAATTCAAGAGTCGTTGCAGTTTGCTGAGAAACTGCTCATTACAAAGGAGGGCGCAGGTTTTTTTTTTATTTTTTATTTTTTATTTTTTTCCTGAGAATGGAGCTACGGCTAAAGAACTGAATTTAGGTCTCGGCATCTGCTCTAAAAATACGAGTGAGGTTCCTTGACCCCAGAAACATTCCTGCCGCGGATGATGTTAAGTGTAGACAGCCGACCCCGCGCGACCACGATGAAAAAGTAAAATCCTCCCTGAATTCATTAACACGCTGAAAAGAAAGCGTGCCTAATAACTCATCTCAAGGTGAATTTCTCCTTTCAAAGGCTTCGCTTCGCATTACGCTTCGCACGAGAGCGAAAGTCGAAATTTTTGGCATTATCCCGCCTCGCCGGCGCCCTGCACCCTCACGTTGACCCCGAGGCTGCGTCCAGCTTTTGTGCACGGCCCGTGGTGTGATGCTGCTTAAGCTGCCACATGTGTCTTGAGCCAATTTATCAATCTGTTCACAGCTCTGGGGCCACTTAAGACTCCTGCGCTTGAAATTCTGGACTTCCGAAAGCCTGTAGAAAGACTTTGAAGTGTGGAATTGTCACACTTTTGCTTCAAATTGCTCAACGGCCATCGCCCAAGCCTCCCCGCTCGCTGTTTACCTCGGCGGCCGCACAAACAGTGTCACTTGAATGTGCAGTTATTGGGGCTTTAGCATCCAGCTGAGTCATTCAGAAACGCTCTGACAGCACAGAAACAGTGTTGAAATATGCTATTTTTTTCCCCCCTCCTCACCACGCGTTGCATGATAATGTTGCATATCCCTCATCCTGGCCTACCTCTTTCCACGACGCCTCCTCTCCCTGCAGCTGCAGCTTAGAGTCCAGTTCGCTCTGTGCGTTCCTTGGTGTGGATCAACCGATCGACTCTCCGGCTTATTTTTATTAGCCACCAGCCAGAAAGTCTCTCGCACAAACGCCCTTGACTCGCTCGATAAGTTTGGACGGGACCGACGGAGCGTCCGCATATGAGGCACGGCTTTAAGCGCCGTCTCGGGGTCAGAGTCTGGTCAGCTGGCACGTGTTGTGGTAGGACGCTCTCTCTCTGATGACCTTAAATGAGCTCATTCATCCAGTCAAACACGCATGCAGTCCTCCATCTGTACCTCCAGCCTCTTGCGTCAGGTGGCCGTGGAGGACAATGTCATTCTGGCCTTTGCTATATGTCACCCTTCGCGCCTTGCTCGGCCTCAGTCGCACGCCGCGGACCAGCTACACATCATTGACGGTGACCTGAGATCCGCCTGTGAAAGGATGAGACGGAGTGAGGAGACTGATGCATCTGCTGGAGGAGCGCCACCGGTTGACTGCTCTATTACACTGGTCTCCTCTACCTCATATATACAGCTTCATGCTGGATTTAGGTTACTGGCGTGGAGTGAAAATGAATTATCAGACATTAACATTAACATTTCAAGCTTTATACATTTTTCTGCAGACGTTGACTGTTGACTGTCACGCAGACACCTCGTTTTATTTTGGGTGGAGTCGAGTGCAAATTTATTAGGCGTCACTGCATTTATTTTCGCTAAATTAGACTGTAGGCCTTAATTCTTTTAATATCAATCTTTAAGATCTACAGGTTTACTTGACAAACTATTACAGTAAGGATTTATGTATGTCTGACATTATTTGAAGAAAATCATGAAATTAAAAGGGCATCATCAACAGCTGTGTAGTTGACCACTGAGCAATTGGTGGTAAGATGAATGGCTTCTTTCGAATGTGTTGTTTTCCCAGCTGTAAACTCCATACGAACGTTACAATGTTAAAAGTGTAATTTTCCATAAGGGTGAGTTCACGAGACATATAAATGACTTCCCACGTCGTAGCCAAGGATTCGGCTGAAGCATTTTAAGGCACTAAATGACACGTGGCTTGCAAAGAGCAATCGCTCATAATCTCGCAGTGGCTTTAAATGGGGGAGGGGGGCAGTGTTTACAGTGATCGTGAGAAAAGTCCGTATGAACGTCCCACTCTTTTGGTAAAAACGTTGATCTTTCCAACGGCCTCGTCCTTTCTTCGTGCCTTTGCAATCGTTAGCTTGCTGAACCGCTAACCTCTGTGACTTTCAGAGAGCCGGAGCTGCCTAGTAGTCATCTTCTCTCTCAGCTGATTTTAACCACCTGAGCGTCAAAACATTTTGCGCGCACAACTCCTCCCGTTCCAAGGTAGCCGCTCCAACAATGCGAGACAAAGATTGCCTCTATAAAAATTTAAGCCAGACCAAGTGACAGGATAAAAAGTGGCGTATCTTGACGTCGCCAAAACGTCGCACAGGTGAATGTATCGTCTCTTATTAGGTGCGGCTGAGTGGATTTCCAAACCCCTGCAGCAAGTCAAATTACAAGTAATTGGCTTAAAATGTCACTTGCTACAACTTTTTAACACGTCGTTGTGTGAGCTAGCGCCTCGGTTGCATAGCTTTGGCAAATTACAGTTTTGTTATTAAAATGATTAATGGTTAAAATTGTGGTCAATGACAGGAGATTGTGGAGCTGATTTTTTATTTTTTTTAGTCACCTTTTTGAAAACAGACCCCGTTTCTCTATGAACTGTTTATTCATTCGTGTTTTGGGATGAAAAATTGAGAGGCCTAAAAGTGAGAGCAGATTTATGGACCTTGAAGTCACGGATGAGTAAATGTTAATAAAAAGTCGTGTAATGGCCAAAGTAACGGATCGGTTTTGCACAGAAAGCTTGGCCTTGACGCTACGACTGCGCGATGATGAATGAAATTAGAGATGAGATAAAGTGGTGTGTTGTTTATTTTCGGGATTATAATGTATCTTTAGCTCACGGAGGGAGCAGGAACCTTTTAACATCTTCTTGCAGGAGATCTGCATTCGTCACTGGCCTTGGGTTACGGTGGGCAGCGGTTCCCTTTATAGAGAGCTGCGTCCGGTCGTGTGGTTTCAGACTCTGCATGGTTCCCTTCCAAGCAAACGTTCCACCAGACGATTTCGCTAATTAACGCACCTTCAGCCGGAATGGAAGGAACTAATTAGTGAAATCAGCTGTAGTATTTGATGGGAATGATGTCCCGCGGAGTCTTCCAGTGCCTCAGAAGGGACACTGCCGGCTCCCTGGGATAATTGCTCATGACTCATTACCTCCTAGCAAAGAAGACCATATTTATTGATCACTGATGTATAATGTAAGTGTCTGAAAGTGCATTCTCCTTTTAGAGCATCTAAAAAATGCCCCGCCACTGCACAGAAGCTTTTAAAATTGAGCAAATTAATGTGATTGTTATTCAGAGAAGCGAGCCTCGGCTTCCTCTATGCCTCCTCGACGAGGTAAAGAGGAATCATTAACGTGAACGACGGACACGTTAGGGAATGGCAGACACCGGGACAGTCACCGAAGCCTGAAGTGTAGCTGGAGTATAAACGTTTGTTTTTATTTATTTATTTTTTTGTTTTTTTTGTTGTCTGTTTTCCACTCACCCACACACAGGCACCCAGGTGATTGGTGGGTATGGTAATGCGTTGCCCTTTGGCTGCAGTTTACGTCTAATTAGTATCGCTTTAGAGGGACAGCGAGAGGGCTTTTATGTGTAAGGTTGCAAGTTTAACAACATAATTGAGGCTCAGGAAGCTCACTCGGGATCAAAGCCAAGCTGACTTTCTAGGTGAACCACCTCGGCTCAGGTGAGATAAAGTGGCTGGGCGCTGGGAGCGTAACGGTCCGACTGAAGAAGAACATGCAGCCGACGCCGCGATCACGCCGTCTTTGCTGTGTGTGACGGGGCGTGGGCAGCTAGAGACTTTTGTCCCTTTGTTGTTGTTGTTTTATATGGGGCAATTAGTTGAAAAGAAAGCTGAAATCTAGTGTGTATTTTTTGTTTTTAATCATGATTTTTTTTTTGCTGTAGTCACTAGACGAGGAAATTGTGGTGTGAGATTTGATGTGGCAATTAAAAAGAGATTACGGATACGTTTCATACTCGCAATATTTGGGACATTTATTGTTTTTTCATTGTGTGTGGTGCATAGGTCGTTAACAGGCGATCCGCGAGCCCTAGGGGTTCCACAGAGGTACTGCAGGGGGCATCTTTGGTTGATTAGACATTTTTTATGTTTTTTTTATTTTCCTCCACAAATTCATTTTCTTTAAATACTACATGATAACGAGTTTAATATAGAGCACATATAGTAGGTAGGGGGGTCGCTACTTAATCTCGTCATCAGTTTCGGGGATCCTTGGCCTAAAAAACGTTGAAGACCCCTGGTTTAGCGTAATCTGCTTCCACGTTTCCCTCTAACTGTTGCAATTTATTTGTTACATGATATGTTTTGCAGTATGCAACGCAATGTACATGCAGTATTTGTACCATGTGCCAGTAGATTGAAAATGACCAATGACTCATCCTGCACTTTTTGGCGTATCCTAATTTTGCTCCCAGTGAAATGTTTTCTACAACAGTATTGCTGGCTTTGGCTTGACTATGCATGGGAGTGGATGCTCATCTCTCTATCAGAAGAAAACAGAAATATGCAGAAACACACTTCAAAGACAAAAGTAATCATTAGCAAAATTGTATTTTCACCTAACAACGTTTGCTACTGCTAAGTTTAAAATAGGTGTCTTGTGCAGCGCTCCAAAATTTGTGCAAGCTCAGACCTCAGAGCTGTGTTCAGAAGGTTAGTTGCGAAACTGAATTTTCTATCACTTAATTCAACTAAGGCTGTCTGTTACTTTCTTAGTAAGCAAAAGCTTAGCAGAATTAAAGTATCTTTGTGAATTAAAAGTGAACACTTGAATCAGCTTAAAAGACATTCCTAGATGTGCCGGCTGGCTTTGAACATGTTCTTTAACGAAGTTGAATGAAGTTTTCTTCCGTCTCATGATATCCTCCCCGTTTCTGCTAATCACTCATTCTCTCTTTGGTGATCCGGAGATTTGGAATAAGCTTTGTGTGTGTGTGTGCGTGCCTAGTGTGGACGTTTTTTTTATGCATGTATCTGGACATGTTCCATGTACACTCCTCCGCTCCCTTGTGTCTGCATTTTGCTTTAACTCTGTCAACAGATCACAGACCCTGACATGTTTTTTTTTTTTGAAGCACAGCAGTTGATTTCCAAGTCATTCTTTACATTTTGCCTCCGTGCAGGCCTGAATTTAGCTTTCCCCAAACGCACGCATGTGTTGGGAATGGAAGAGAAAATTCTTTCACACCCACAACACTTCAATCACGAGCCGTATCAGTTTTAATAGAGGGGTGCGTGCCTCTGATCTTTTGTGAGCGCAGGCAGATGAAATGTCAGAATGAGATGTATGCAGATTTATTACTTTTAGAACGTTTTATACTCAGACAAACTTTCACAATTTTGACAGCTCTCGTGGTATCTCGCTCAAAGCGAAAACATTAACTGCGTCTGCTTAATTTCACACTTTCAGCCATTCGCATTGCAATTACATTACAAACTATACAGCTTTGCTTTTCTGCACAGATTGATTCACAGTATTTTGACTTTTTTCATAATGCGTCATTCCTCTAAGTGCTCTCAAATAACTTTTTTTCTTTTTCGTTAGTCATTCAGTTGACATCTTTTGGTGGGATGTGACGGAAGTATAGAAGTATAGAGTATGTGCCTTTGTTTTTTCTTATTTAATCTCATTTTGAATTGATCACGTACGATATTGTAAGACATTGGACGTAAACCAGTCCACAGTCTCTTGGTCCCTTATCTTCCCTGTAAGGAGGAAAAACACCACCAGTAGTAATTCAGTGTCCTTGACATCTGTCCTTTCTTTTTTTAGGTTTGGGTGATCCCCAGGTCCGCTTTCATTCTTCCTGACCGCCATATAACCTTGGTTCCATTTTTGACCCTTGTTTCTCAGTCATGTAGTGAAGCTATTTTTGGTTGCTGTGACAGCTCTGGCAAACAGTCATTTGTTTATGTGTCTGTTGCGTCCCACAGATACTTGATCGGTTTGGGATCTGGTGAATTTGGAGGCCAGGCCCTGTGGTGTTTTTGAATTGTTAGTGGTTTTAATGTTAAACCTGGTGATTGTGCAGCATGCATTCGCTGTTAACATTAGAGCCAAAGGAGGATGTAGCGACTCATTTGATTGGTCTAATGAGAAGACTACTGAAGTAATGATGGGTTTGCATGTCACAAATTAGACTTCTAATGACTGAGACTGAAATCTAGGACACAAACTTATTATTATTATTTTAATTCCATACTACTTCTACTAGATCAGCTAAAAAACTGCAAAGCATTTCTAAGGAACATCAAGGATATTCTCTCAATAAAACATTTAAATACCTGAATATGGCTGAAAAGTGATGTAAAACAGGGTCATAGGGATAAAACTGCAGAGAAAGAAACCAGACAACCTCGCGGGAGGCTAGAGCATTATCTACGGAAATGGTACGGGTATATCCGTCCGTGTGCGCCTAAAGCTTTATCGGCAAACTTGGAGTGACCCTCTATAGAAAAGTCCACTTAGAGTGACGATAATGTTATGATAATGCCTAAATGCAGCAGCTATTTAATACAATAAAAAAAGAAAGTAGGCTCGAAATTTGATTCATCCTGGCTCATTAGAATTCTTGACAGAACCAGGCTTCTCATAAAAACCGGACTCGTTTTGCTGCGGGACGAGAACGTCGCGCTTATCGTCGGCAACTCGCTATTTGAGTAGCGTTATTCTCCAGTGTGTGCTTTATTTTCATTGCCAGGTTGACTGCTTTTCTAAGGGGAAATAAAATGTTGCAGTGATCTCCTGTGGGAGTGTGAAGCCCCCGCCATCTGCTTATAAATGCAAGTGCCCCGTGTGCCTTTGGGACTTTGGTTCGTACTTCAGACGCCCCGCCGGGAAAACTGGTGACAACTCTTAGGACTCACAAAGCAGCAGCTTTCAGTGCGACAGCAGCCCTCACGAAGGAACTCGTATAACCACGCGCCTCCGCGCTTTAAAATTCCCAGCCGCTAAGCGTCTCGTGATGGATCTGTCTGTTTAAAAACACACATTGTCCGTTAAACCCCCTTAAAAAGCTGTTTTGTATTTGCGCCCGCTGCCACTTATGTAGGTGAGTGATGCTTTGTTTAAGACTGAAGCTGCTCGACGTAAGTGTCCTTATCATAATTGAGGTGAAAAGAGCCGGGTAATGGCCGAGATAAACGCCTCGGCAAATGGCATGCGCAGAATCTGTATGCAGCCATTGATCTGCCGCTGTGAGGCTTAATGATCTCGGCGTATTCTCTCCGTAGACGTGGTGGTGGGTGCCAATCCCGTTGCCAGGAGATGTCCTAAATGTAGGTTATTTCATCACCGTTTGTTGGAATGACGTTGGTTCGAGATCCCGGAGCCTCTTGAGTCCGCATCCGGCCGGAGACTCGTGGAGTGTCGAGGTGGAGGGTCCTTCGGCGGATAAAGGCGACAAAACATTTTATTCCGCTACCTCGTGTTCCCTCTTAATGTCTCATCCTTCCTCACCACCCTCATTCACATACTTCCTCTCAGGTGCAATTTAATTCAGCACTGTTGCCATAATAACTCTTGTCGTGCACAACACTCTGCCAGTAATTGATATGTAGGCGCTGCTTCTGGGTGGAGCCATTTGCATTAAATCGTGTTAACTGATATGATAATGAATGTGAAAGGCCTGATGCAAGCAGAATGACTAACTGGAGACGGATGGCTATTTGAATTATACACAATAAGTAATATATTATATCAGGTCTCAGGGGTCCACGGCTCTGCCTGAATTTGTTGCCTGTCTTTTTTTTTTCTTTTTTTTTTCTCCGATCTGCCCGAGCCGCCTGGATATAAATAGCCTGTATCAGATGTGGCGTCTCCTCTTCCTCACTCCACCATCCTTAATGATATGTGATGTGGAGGGGGAACGGATGTGTGCGGAAGTAGATGGTAAAAGCGAGCGCGAATAAAACTCCTCGCGCACCCAAACGTGTTGGGAAAGTGACAAGCGAGGTCCGCCGTGACTGCAGCGATATGTGCAAACAGTCTGACCGATAAATAAAATAAAACTGTCCGTCTCCGTCTCTCATGTCCCTGTCTGTTTAGTATGCCGTCCATCCCCGAGCCTTTTACCAGACTGTTAATAATTAGGTTTTTAAGCTCCGCCAAACTTTGTTATTCCGTATTAACAAATATGAGGCGCGTTGCCTTTCAAATAAGTTATGAAAGAAGGGACAAAAACAGGAGATAAATTTGTTGCATTGAAGTCGGTAACTTATTCTTTTTTTTATTATTATTATTATTTTTCGCTCAAAACACGGCATGCTCAAATGAGTCAAAGAATTTATAATCCCCCCTGATTATGAATCATTATTCCAGTGATTTCTTTTACTTCATAGTTAAAGGAGGGAAAATTAGATAAACTCAGTCATCAAGCGGAGAAAATTTTTTATATTTTACAACATATCAGTTTTTTAAATGTTAAATGCTTTTCCTTGCTTTTCTCTGGTGAATGCAGCCCACACAACATGGAAACGGATTGGTATTCCTGACAGGTTCCCCGACATAACGTATCAGACTTGGGTTTTAAGCGAGAAGAAGTTGGGGCATCCATAATCCCACGTAGCGCGTGCTCTCTCTCGCCCTCCGCTGCATTCTGAAGCTGCTGCTCTCAGCACCTTCCTACAGGTCACATAAATCAGAGCAAAAAAAATAAATAAATAAATAAAATAAAATAAAAAAATCACGCGTGTGGTGCTCATATAGATGAGTTTGACCGTGGGTTGCCCCGACCCACACCTTGACTCCAACTCCCTGGACATCCCTCTAACTCCTGCAGCGTAGGAGCACAGGGATTGTGTTTTGTTTTTCAAACTTTTCCAACCTACGAGCAACTGTTTCCTTCTCGTAGGGGATCCATTTTCTGTCTTTGGCTCATGCTAGCTCTATTTCACCGCTTAATATAATTCCCAATATGCAAAAAAAAGCTAACATGAAGTAATGGAGCGAATAATCGACCATTAGATGATTTGGTGTCCGGTTTAATCACATAACTGAGTTGATAAATGGTCCAATCTCCCAAATCCTCACTGTTATACTATAAGCCACAGATTTTTTTTTTTCTTTTTTTTAAACTGTGATGAGGTGAAAACCATCTCTTGATTGAGAAGAGTAGACGTGATAATTCAACCCAGTGTGAATGACATGTTTTGACAGGCCGCTCTTGAGACGTAGACCGTGCTTTTCATCTTCATCCCCTCCTTCAAAGGCAGAACGGGAGAATTAGTCGAGGAAGGCCCCGGCTCACTCCTACGGCGTCATCGGAGACTGGGCGATGATAATATGCCTGAGAAGATTATAGGCGTGAGAAACAAAGAGAGCCCCTCTGACACTGGATGCGGTGCACAATAGAATATTTCTCTCTGCTCTGACTGTAAATGTCAGGGCAGGCGGTAAGTCCGGGGAATAAAGAGCATAAAGGTTACAACAGCCTCTGAAATGAGAGATACTCGTTTTGAGGAGTGCCTCGTGCGCTTTTATGGCTTCTGTAAGATTACAACGTTCGATTCCTTTTTCACAGTCATTACAGTTTTAACTGACTCCGTCGAATCCGTTCAGCACCTCCTACCCCCTGACGGCAATTACAGACCGGGCGCGGTACACTTTTGATCAAAAGTGTGGCTGCAGATGTTTGCGCTGGCCTCAGCATGAAGCCTCCCAATTGCTGTAAAGAAAAAAAAAAAATACTTGCATAACAAAACAACAATCAGAGGACGGTCATTACGATCTCCTCTTTCTTTTTTTTTCTCTGTTTTCTTTTTTTGTTGTTCACATTCGCAGCGAAGAGCATGTTCCTCAGAGGAACACTCCCAGGTTGTTACGGCTAATGACTGCCGGGGGTTCTCCACTAGGAGCTGTCTGGTAACATTTGCTCACATATTAATATCCGAAGATGGGAACGAGGACACGCGTTTGTAAATTGGTTGCCCGCGTGAGCGAACTTGGCGCGGGCGCCCAGATGCGCACCATCCTGCGCGCGCGCGCGCTTATGTCTCGCATACGCGGCAAACTGATTTATGGAAATAAACACGCAGCGGCCATGCTTTGGGAGTCAGCCGCTCTGCCTCCGTGTCAGCTGTTGAGGCGGTGCCATAAACCGAAATCTGGAAGCCCTGCATCAGTTTTATTGTGACAGTACAATTATAAAGTTCCAGCTCCCACTGCTACGCGGGCCGCTTCCTTGTCACCTTGCTAAGGGCCATGCTCACTAAAGGGAGCAATAGAAAAAGCCATAATCATAACTTCAGTGGAAACTCATATTCTTTTATACGCTTTGCTTGTAATGTGTTTCGTTGCAGAGAAAACAGGGAATTTCAAAATCTAACTTGTGGGAAATATAATGTTTCAAAGTCTTTCTGCCGCTTTCTCGCCCGTTTGATGTGTTCTCTTTGAGGTGGTGGGGACAGTCTGTGATGCGCAGCTGGATGCCTCTTGCACGGCTACAAAACGATCCCTCAAACAGCTGTGGGATTTGCACATCGCTTAACCTAATTTATCTGGGGCCTCTTTGGGAGCTGAGGAGTCGGCCCAGCTCCGGATCACACGCACCTATTTTTACACACACACACACACACACACGTTTGTATGACTGTTGTTGTGAGGACACTCGTTGACGTACGCTCTGATTTTTAAACGTCAGTTGGTCTTTGAGTCTGTTGTCTTCCTCCTCCTGATATATGCTAACATTTTTGCTCTTGTTTTCCACATGTGACAGTTGATAATACACATCATCAGCCGGAACAGATGTCTCTTAGAATCACCAAAGCTTTCCTTACAAAGTCTGGACGCGACACATTTCTCGATGTTGTTAACATTAAAACTCACAGTGTTCGTTTTGTTCCTAATTTCTTTTGTTCTCTAACAGTCTGTTAGTAGATGTTGCTTCCTCAACGCACTTCGTCTTTGGACATTTTTTAGTTGTAGCAGCTCCACTGAATTATAGCTCTGACTTGGAGTCTATACTATTGGATGAGGTTTTGTCATTGATGTTCTTAATTATGTGTTGCTGTTCAGCCTGTGTTACACATTTGTAGTCGATTAGTTTTTCATTTTTATCGTCATCGATTACTGTTTACTGTTTTGTAAAGAGGTGAGCACCGGCCAAAATGTCCTCACTATACACAAATGTCCTCACTCGGATGGTGGACATAGTAAGCTGGTCCTCAGAAAGATGGCTGTATAACACACACACAAACCAGTGTTGTTTTTCCATCACTGCACATTGACTTACATTAATTTAGATTTAATTCTACTATTTACACGTTATTTACAGATTTATAGAAATAAATGAATTGGAAAAAAAGTGAATACAAGGAGAAAAAAGAAATAATGTACAGAGTGTTATCTGTCACTTACAGATGAGGAGTTGAAAAGGCCTGTGGATTGAGGCAGGAAAGATTTCATGTAGCGTTCTTTGAAACAATGCAGTTGTCTGAGTCTCTTGGAGAACGAGCTGTAGACGTGCTATAATATTTATATATATAATGTCTTGTAGTTACCTTACTCAAAGTAGTCTACAAATGTCCCCACTTTACATAAATGTCCCCAGTTTACATAAATGTCCCCACTTTACGTAAATGTCCTCACTTTACATAAATGTCTTCACTTTACATAAATGTCCCCACTTTACATAAATGTCCTCACTCGGATGGTGTAAATCATAAGCTGGTCCTCAGAAAGATGGCTGTACGAGAGCACACACACACACAAACCAATGTTGGAATTTCATCACTTCAGAAGGCGTTACATTGACTCACATTCATTTTCTGTAGACGTGCTGTAATATTTATATATATATATATATATATATATATATATATATATATATATATATATATGATATCATGTAGTTACTTTACTCAAACTACTCTTCATCTTAAATTATAACGATCAGCCCAATGGGGACGTACTATGAAGCAGATTTTTGTCCTTTCCTCATTAAAATTAACAGTCTGCACACACACACATACAAGCATTACACATTTTCCATTTCACTGAGTCTCAGGATGTCCTCAAAGTGCACTCTTGCACCTGTATCTCAGCTGTTCCACACCTTATCTCACTCATTTGCTCACTCTCTGACTCTCTGCTCATTTTTTTTTACTTATTTATTTATTTATTCATTTTTTTTCCCCCTAAAAATATTCCATCCCCGTCTAGCGCCTTGAATTTTATTTCACTCCCAGCTGTTGCATGATATTGAGAATGAGATGACATTGCAGTTCTCCTCCTCCTCCTCGGCTCTGGTTGGTGCATTATAAATGCCTTCTTACACAGACGTGTTGCAACAGACTCAGAGCTAGACTAAGATCTGCTGCTCCAAATCTCCAGAGAGGTGAGCTGTCTGTGGCAGGCCAGGAGCAGACGAACACCAGCTACCGCCGTCCCGACCTGTGCACGTTGCTGTAGGCGTGTATGCCTCTGGGTGTAAAGGTGTTTTTTTTTTTTTATTTAACCCAAATGTCAGCTAGTATGTCTGTCTCAAGACACCCCGTATACTACTGCTACTACTTTATATCTGCAGGAACTATCTGCACAGTTGAACTTCAGGTGCAGTCAAACAATGCTTCACTTTGAGAAAGTTACTCCCCCCCCCCATGAGCCTCTCCTCTCTTACCTCGTGTCAAGAAAAAAATCTTAAAATTACCCAGAACCGAACTCGCTGCAGAATACGGCAAGCCAATTAGCGACTAATCTAATGATGCACAACAATTTCCGCAATGCTCTGCCCTATCTTTTTTTTCTTGTTCTTCTTCTTAAATTAAATTAGAAGAGGTGCAAAATGAAGCAGATATTCCCCTCCACATTTCTTGGAGCCTGATTACAGAAAAAACTGTTAAAAATTCCAGCGGCCGGGTCAGAGTCGCGCTATCTCCTGCTACGATTAGAGGGCCAGATAACCAAGATTTATTGGCCAAACATCCCGACAATTAATTAAGGAGCTGGGCCAGACTAATCCTGTTTTCCACGGGCTTTAGCGGGTCGAACCTCCTCGCACTGGCAAAGGGGGAGGAAGAACACTTCAAAGACGAATAAGGCGAATACGGAAGGTTTTTAGCCGGCTCCCATGCGCATGTACAGTGTGTCGGTGTACTGTAATGGTGGGTCTGTTGCCTGTGTTTATCGGTGCATGCATGTGTGTATATGCATCATAGTAATACCCTGCAGGAGGCATTATGAGTGTTTGTGTATGTGGATGGACACATGGAGCAGTCATGTTTGTTTACAGCGGCAGGGCACAGCTATAAATCCTCACTCTGACGTCCTAAGCGTAAAGGTTTAGGCCTATCCGCAGTTCAAAGGCTCTTCCGCAGATGCTGCCGGCATTCCACCTCCTTATTTTTTCTCTTTTTTTTTTTTTTTTTCCCCATTTCCCCTTTGGCTCTGCTTGACTTGATCTCACGAAGACCCCGTGCCCTGGGGGGTTCGGCAGGTCACCGCGAAATGTACAGTATAGCTCTCTTTGTTTGTTCTGGGCACATTTGGCATTTGGTCTCATGAGGCCTCCTGGTCTTTAAACGCAACGCACACAAGCAAGCAGATGGCTGAGGAGCTTTGTTGTGGCTATTAGTAAGCCACCTACTTCGGGACTGGTGCTATTTTTTGATTACAGAGCCGAGCTGGTAAGCACAGGGCGCGGTCAGACTGCACTGGAGATCGTCCAGAAGCTGTGGACAAATCAGACCTGGAATATGGAATATTAACTGGAATATTTGTCAGTGCTCAGTTATTGTGTAGCTACTATTCAGTCCAACCTGAACATATGAAAAGGAAAAAAATAAAGATGCTCAAGGAAATACAAATGTGCTGTCAGTAGATATCGACAGATATGGATTTTTTAGGGCCGATGCCGATGGCCGATACGTGCTGCCGATTTTTCTGAGTCGTCATTTGGAGCTGATACTATTTTTTCTCCCTCCATTTACATAATAGAAATGAGTCTCAATTTAACCAAAAACATAAACATTTGTTGTGGTTGATTGACAACCTGCACTATTAGCTTGCCAGAGAGAGAAAAAGACGTCAGCTAGCAAACTCCTACAGTAAAAGTTATTACTGTTGCTAATGACTGTAATGTGTTGGTGTTGAGTGATGAAGTTAATAGAGTTTTTTGTTTGGTAACTGTTTAAAAAAAAAAGTATCGATGTCGATGCTCAACATGCCTATAAGTACAAGCGTTTTCCAGCACTCTGCTTGTGGTGGAGGGGAAATGTATGGGCTGCATGGGTCTGCAGTGTCTCCAGCAGCACAGGGCTGCCTGTGGTTGTCTGTAAATAAAAAAATATATACGCATTGGCGAACGCACCCACCTATCGGTCGATACCGCAAATATTGATTTCTAGTTGTCAGCACAGGCCTGAATTTCTGCCCCCTCTGAAATCTGGTTGTGATTATTAAATTTCTCTAGTTCTTCTGTTAATGTCAGACTCCTACCTCGCTGAGAGACATTAGAGCATTGATTGCGTGTTTTGATGAATCACTTCATCTGTGCTGTTCTCGTATGACATTTTACATTTTAATTCCACGCCTGCACATCTCGCACAGCCAAACATAAGAAGACGCTAAAACAATAGAGAACAATGTCTACACGGCGTATTTAGCCGTAGTGAAATCCCGTAACTTGAGTGAATTAATTTTCTGCTTAGATGTAAGTTCTAGATTAGTATCGCAAAGTCTGGCTCGAGGATGCATGTAGTTCCCCGGTTCAGAGACGGTTTATTCTGCAGCCTCCAGGTGTGAGTGGGCCTCCTGCTGCGACATAAAGAAGCGCACGTGTGAGTTCATGCCTCAAAAATAGCATTTGCATGCTAAGTAAACATGAGCTGGGTAAATGCCGACTAAAATCACTCTTTGAGCCCCAGATCTTTTCCCGTGCACCTGTTGAACTGAGATCCTCGTGGCTTAACAAAGTTGCCTCTGAGCTCCGCACTTTTTGGCCTCGTTTACGGCAGAGCCGGGCTGTAGATCCTCGGGTCTCTGTCCATCTGGCTCTATTGTTGATTGCAGACAGACCGGCTGATGAGTGCAGGCTGGATGTAGAGGCGGAAATAGGCCCCTGAGCTCGCAAGAGCTCCCTCAGGCGGGGGCTTGGCAGGGCTTTTCAGCGCTGCTCTATTGCAGGCCCTGTGAAAGCGAGCGCAGCGGTCTCTGCGGTTGCCTAATGGCCATGCTGCCGCTCTTCAGAGTTTGGCAGTTGACAGTTTTCTGATTCTTTTCAAGCAAGAGGTGCAGATAAAAGCCCTGGCAGGCAACGAGGGGGAGTAGCCCGAGCCGTCCGCGGAGGTTTAAAAACCATTTTTTTTTTTTTTGGTGGGGGAGCACGTTTTTGTGTTCTGTCTTTTATTGATTATTTTAAAGTGGACTTGGAGTGAAAGCTACCGTGCTTTTCCAGAGACGTTTCAGAGGGACGCTCCTTTATCGTGGAAATGTTGCCACTTCGCTTGCATATCATATTCCCTCACGGTTTGATGGCAAAAAGCAAACAGATGTACTACAGAATACAGAGCATGAGAGATTAATGTCAGAAGTAATTATTTTGTAATTTCCCCGCTGGCCATTTACAGAGATGCGCTCTATCATTAAATATCGGATGAACTCAATAACCGTTTCACCATGCATCAAATTGTATATTAGCTTGAGTGTGGGAGGTTGGGCCCTGAAGTCATCGCATTGTCACTCTATAGTCTGAGACCACAAAAAAGAATTTAATCAAAAAAAAAAAACAAAAAACAAAAAAACAGAAGGAAAGCAGAAGAGCAACAGTAAAACCACTGCATGCGGAGAGGGAAGTCACGTGGGATCTTGAGTCCTAATTTGTTTTCCCTGCGTCTGTTGTAATCACTGTCCGCTGTATTTAATGCCCACAGTTGCAAACCGACCTTTGCCGAACACAAAGGCTCAGGGAATCCGAGGCTGTGCCGCTTTGCTGCCTTGCTCATTTTCTGTTTCTTCGTTCCTAAAGATTTTGTCCCCCTCTCCTAGTGTCGTTGTCAGGATGAGGATGTCACACCTCAGACAGGCACCACAAAGAGGGCCGAGAATAAAAAAAAAAAGGCACTCTGCTCTCAGCCAGCAGCAGTAGCAGAGGTAGTAATCGATGGGAGGTTAAACAAAAACAGGGAATGAGTAGCACACTTTCTGGCAGGCTTTGGAAAACAGAAACCTCTTTCATTGTAAGAAAAAAAAAGTCTACTGACTGTGATGTATACAGATGATGTTGATACATTTTCTTGGCAGTAAGGAGCAGTGATGGCCAACAGATGCTGTTTACATCCAGAGATAAGTGCGTCATCATTAGAAAAGGACAACTGCCAAACAACAAAAAAAGAAAAAAAAACATTGGGTTTTTATAATGTCATTATCTGTGGAGGAAAACCCAGCATCTATTGTGTTAAACATGCTTGTGCAATTAGTCACAGTTCCTATAACATACTGTAGTGTTGCCACACCACCATCTCGACACACAGCAGGTGTTTGTTTTCAAACAACAGGCATTTCTCATCTAATGACAACCACAGTCTCTGCGCGGTGCTTATGGCACTTTGCAGCACTCATCAGTTTGCATAAAACATTGGGCCGCATGAATACCGGCTTCCTCCTTATTTGCATATGCAAGGGCATCTTTTCTAACTGGCTCTCCGTAGCTGGTGGTAAGAGGCAGCAGCGTGGATTTAGTGGTTAATGTCGCCATTTAACAGTCAGAATTTAAATCGGGCCGTTTTCTGTGTGCGGTTTGGACGTTCTCCAAGTGTTTTTTCGCACAGATTTTATCCCGCACCGAAGGATGTGTGTTGTGTCAATGCTGCCTGGCGATTATGGATCGAATGCAATGGCCACATGTTCCCATGTGGACTCGTGAAGTATAATTTAAATGTATTTTCTTTTTACGGAAGGTGAAAACGTTGCGGGAAGAGAATAAGACAAAGTAATAGCTGCTTTCAAATGGTGGTGTACATGTGCTCCGGTCAGCACTGCATGCTGGGGGCTATTGTTGCATGTCGTGCACCCGAAAGTAATTCAATCAAATGACAGAAATCTCTCTATATCTACACCGATCAGCCGCAACATGGGAAACTGGGAAACGTTTGGACCTGGCATTGGTGTGGATGTTTCTTAGACATGTACCACCCACCTAGACCCCCACCCGATAGCAATGACACTTCTTGATGGCAGCAGCCATCCCCAGCACGATGCTGCACAAGGTGTTGACCTGACCTCCAAATTCACTAGATCCTAAACTGATCAAGTATTATTCTCTGATGAGTCACAACTGATTTGGAGGCTAATATTTTGAGGTCTTGGAGACCTACACAATATTAGGAAGGTGGTCATAATGTTATGCCTGACTGGCTGAATCTTGCTCCGATTTTGAGATAAAGGAAACTGATATTTCCGCCTCCGTCTTCGTACCAGCTGAAAACACCAATTTGAGCTGGAAAGGTTGCAGCTTTTCTGGCGTAATGGAATAAAAGGTCGCGTTCAGCTGTGTCCCGAGTCCTTGGGAAGCACCGGTCGCGGTTGCACTCTGACAGACTCCACTCCATTCACAATGGAAGTCACTAGAACTCCGTCGAAGAGCTCACAGCAGTGGAGAAGGAGGCGAACATTTTGAAAAGAAGTGTGCGCTTCTTAGATACGGTGGCCTCGTTGCTACGGCTTCTTCTGTAAAATGGTTGGTTTTCGTGGGTAATTTTTCCAGTCACTTTGGTTGAGTGTGATCGTTGTTTGATCCCTGACCAAAAGGCTATCATGAAAGACGGCACTTAGTTGAAAAAACATAGATGTTATTAACGGATACGACAATGGCTTCGTCCTGATAAAGTGTCACTGTAATCCACAAAACAAAATTGAATTACTGATTGTATCAAGGTGGACGTGTTGTTACCCGGAGGATTTCTGTCTGACTCCTCTTAACCTCTGGTTAATTCAAAAATGGCCAGAAAGTTGGGAGTGTGAGTGGAACTGAGGCCTGAGACAACACCTGCAACCCTGCTGTTACGTATGCATCGGTTGTACAAAGATCTGCACTCTCCACAGTTGTTGTTGATTGGAAAATTAGCTTTGGAGAACAAAACTTTGTTTGCGTATGTGTTTCTTTCTGCCTTCAACTCTGGCATTTAACATGGAGGTCTGTGGGGATCGGCTCGCTTTTGGAGTCAGTTTTTGGAGTGAGGGAATTGCATTGATTGATACATTAAAAATCCGACAGACAAAAACAAAAGCATCTAGCAAAAACATTAGACGCCGTATACTGATAAGGACACTCTATTATTCCTCAGAATAAGAACGGAAACAATTGCTATATGTCTTTTACATTTTATTTATACAACTGGTGCTAATTTGTCTCACCTTGTTTCACTCCCTTCTTCTGTAAGATTTAAACACTTTGAAAAAGTCACTAGAGCTCCTGATGCTCACCATAGCAATGCTTAAACTCACCTGCCACTTTGTAAGGTACACCTTTCTGGGGTTGGATCCCCTTTTTCCTTCAGAACTGCCTTAATTCTTGGTGTCATACTTTCAACAAGGTGTTGGAAACATTCCTCAGAGAGTTTGGTCCATATTGACATGACAGCATCACACAGTTGCTGCAGATTTGTCGGCTGCACATCTATGATGGCAATCTCCTGTTCCACCACATCACAAAGGGGCTCTATTGGACTGAGATCTGGTGCCATGCTCAATTTGTACTAAGGGGCCCAAAGTGTGCCAAGAAAATATCCCCCCACCATGACACCACCACCAGCCTGAACCGTTGATACAAGGCAGGATGGATCCATGCTTTCATGTTGTTTACACCAAATTCTGACCCTGCTATTCGAATGTCACAGCTGAAATGGAGACTCATCAGACCAGACAATGTTTTGGTCTTCTGTTGCTGTATCTGCCCATCTTCTTCAAGGTTGGACGTGTTGTGCGTTCAGAGATGCGTGAAAATACCAGTAGATCAGCAGTTTCTGAAACACTGAGACCAGCCCGTCTGGCACCAAAAAACAATACCACGTTCAAAGTCACTTAAATCCCCTTTATTCTGATGCTCGGTTTGAACTTCAGCAAGTTGCCTTGATCGCCTCTACATGCCTAAACGCATTGAATTGCAGCCATGTGATTGGCTGATTAGCTATTTGTGTTAATAAGTAAGGTGTAGCTATTAAACTGGCAAGTGGGTGTATATCACTCTGCTTCAAGTGCCTGTGTCTCTATAAAAACAGAGATGCTTTTCTGTCGTGTATTGCTATTAATTGTTTCCATAAAAGGAAATTCCAAATAAAATGTGTGTGGCGGTCTTGGTAGAGGCCAAGGTCAGAGCTACAGTAGCTGTCACGATGATGAGTGCTTCACATTGAGATAGAGCGTCTGCCCACCAAACAGGAGGAGGGGGGGATTGACAGTTAATCACAGGCACATTACACCTTTGGGATGGGCGGAACTGCAGCCTCCTGCCTCTGGCTCCAGCCTGCCTGTCATTATGATGACTCTGCGGCCTATCAGTGTCTGCCTCTGATTTATCTATCTGGCACTAGACTGTAGCCCCTTCTTGGGCTGAGCCTGGCACCTGTCCATCCGTCAGCCTCTAACGTCCTCCTGTGACGCAGTGGACACAGTCTCCTCTTTCTTCCCGCCACATGGCAATGCTATTGTTCACACCGTTCATTCACCGAGTGCAGCTAAATAAACGCTACACGATGACAGCGGGCGCAGCGACGAGCTCAAATAATACGAATCTGCAGAGTCAGAGAGGCGTTTTGTCACGACATCCACAAGTGGAAACAAAAAAATAAATAAAGAAAGACAGAAGCGCCGGCAGAATTTATTGGAACTTAAGTGTTTTTGGGAGGTATAGTGTGGGTGGACGTGTTTGCTGATGGCACTGGAGAAGGCCCCCTTTAAACAAGCTAAGTAATTGCTAAAGAGCTTCCCGAAGGCCATAAGCTGCGTCAGTTGACATCGCTGTGACACAAATGTCAAGATTAGGTGTATGTATCCGTGAGCAAACGTTGTTTACGTGTGCGGAGGGCGGCAGAGGGAAAATGAGTCGACAGTATATGAGGTTGTTTTGCTTCGATGGCTTGTTATGCTGATTTATCACTGCTGACTCAAATATCTTGGGATACGGAGCGCCTGGAGCCATTCAATTAAATCACTACAATGTTGACTTTATGTGGAGCTTTAGAAACAACCAAAGGAAATACCGATACATTTTAAGTACATGTAATTTGACAGTTGCGTTTAAAAAAAATATATGCTTATGTCTGTGTTTACAATTAAAAAAATAAAAATAGCTCCGGAGGAGTGTTTGGTGAAGACTGTTTATCACGTCGGCCTCCGCCAGCTGTCACTCATTCCCTCTCGTGAGCAGCTCATTAGCTTTGCGTCGAGACGGAGGACCAAACCACCGCGCACATTATTATGCGGCTGTGCCCTTCGTCCCCTGGAAGCCTGTGATTTTACCGCGGGGGCATGTCGCCACGCTGACATGTTAATGGGATCAATCACCGAAAACAAGGTGCTAATGAAAATCTAATCAAAAAATTAGCCTCTCCCTGGATTGTCTTTTCCTTCTCCAGATATCGCAGACACAAAGCTGCGATAATCGGAGAAAAGAAAGCCTCTCTCCTCCGTGTCCGCTGGGGGGAAATTTCGATCTCGGGTCTCATTAGTCGCTGATTTGCAGTGCCATCCTGAAAATAATCATTTATTTATTTATTCACCCGCTCCTTTTCCCTACCTGTTAATCCTTTTATAGTACTGAGGGTTAGAAATTATGCCTGATTATATCAGAGAAAATAAATACTTTGAAGGGGTTGCCTTTCTGCTGCGGCCGTGTTAAATTTAGCTTCCCCAGTTAGAAGGGGCATACGGGGAATGAATTAATGGCGCCGCATTAATTCATTCTATTTTATCTCTTTGGGTGTTGAGAGGCGGGACAAAGAGTAGGTAGGTCGAGGCTAAGGCCAAGATAATGTTTTAAACATTCGTACAGAGAAGGTCAGAGGGATCCCTGCACACGTACACTAATTCAGAAAATTCACTTCGGCATGTAGCTGCACTGTCATGATGGAGGAGTTTTTCTCTTTGTCGTCCTGGCACTGTTGCTCGGGGAAACACCTAGCTGGGATAAAGCCCTCGAGGCCTGGTTGCTACAGCGCAACTAAGTGGCCAGGCGTTACAAAGGAATGTGTGAATGCCCCGTAGGCGTTGAAATGTGGGACAGCGAGCCAGAGCCATATGCGCATTGTCTCTGGCTCTAGTGGTGGATAGTTGCACCTCACTGACATTTAAACATATGCTCAGCAGTTAATTTACATGCTCATAATTAGATAAATGTTAATCTATTTATGTTTTCCACACGCACTGCAGCGTTTGCATTTCCTTTTTTTTCTTTTTTTTTTGGTGCTAAATTTAATCTGCGAAGGCAGATAGCAGAAGAGCTGCAGACGATGCAAATTTAATTTAACAGTGCGTCTGTGATGGCATGTGACCTTTAAGAAAATCTGGTTTTTAGAAAAGTCAAGTAACTGCTGCGCTCATTAACTGTTATCTTTACACCGGATTCAATGTTAAGTTCAAAGAGGCTATCGGTATATCTGAGCAATTCGGCTCATACATATAATATTTCACTTCACCCTAATGGAGAAAATACCTACTCTGCTGATCATTGCCGATGGCGATATGAAAAGGGGCCGCCCATATCAATATTGTATTTGCAGTTCTAAGGCTCCTTAATTGCGCTGCAGGGAGAGATCACGTCTTTCAGGGCTGTGTGAGAGTGATGAGCGGCTGATGAACTGCAGCTGGGTGTTGGGAAGGTGAGGTTTATGGATTTCTGCAACACCCCGGAGCGGCCGCCGCCTCCGCCACTGAGAAGGCCACGAGAAATTCCCCAGCTCCGCTGTCCACATGTTCACGCTGTTTCTCAGCTACTTGGCCTCCAGCATGGTCCGGAGGGAGGTGGTGCCAGATAGGGTCTGGCGCCATCACAGCTGTTGTCAGATCCTGCCTCCTCTCAAATGCAAACCGAGATTCATCCGTTTCTCATGCAAAGAGAGGATACGGAGAGGAAATGTATTTGGAGGAGATCCTGGAATACAGCGGTCTTCAACGTTTTTCAGGCCAAGGATCCCCGAACTAATGGAGAGATTAAGTAGGAACCCCCTAGCTACCCACTATATGTGTGCTATATTAAACTCGGCCTAGTGCTGTTTATAAATATACATCATTATCATTTTGCATTCAATATGAAGCTATTCAAATAATACACAGGTTAATTTTTTATTTTTTTTTATTTTAAACATGTGCATCAGTAGAGTGGCCAACTGCCAGAAACCTAAACATACCCGACATAAACATAGCAGCGCGTGTCTGGGATATCACATGGGGGCTGAATAGGATCTCGGCCGAACCGGACAGAGTCAACGTGTAATATGCGGCTTTGCGATTGGCTTTAGCAGCGACAGGGGCGGGGCCTACCGTGTACAGGAAGCTTAGATTGACAGGTCTCAGGTAGTGTGGTGCTCTGTGTGAAACAGTGCGGTATACATTGAGGCAGCTCCTGTATGGCTGAATGTGTGAAGTGTTGACTGAAAGATAACGTCTTATATCCCTTAACTAAAATATGTTGGACTCATGTTAATGAAATTTAAATTTGTCAGGAAAAATAAAAAGAAATACATATATATATATAAAAAATGTCTAATCAACCAAAGATTTTGCGACCCCCTTGTAGTACCTCCCGCGGACCATAGGAGTCATGTACTCCCCGTTTAAGAACCATGCTCTAATCAATATGCTACCACTACTTTTTCCAATATAATTACAACTTCTCGTTTAATTATAACATATTTTATTCATGACACCAGTCTCAATCTGCTATATGTTGTGTCCTGCTGCTCCGTATGAGGCCGTGTGACATTCTATAGACCAGCAGTGTGGGCTCGCTCTTTGACCAGGCCGCTGATGGTGATGCGTGGCTCATTGGCGAGATACATTTTCACCGACTGAATGAAGACGAAATTAATCGTGGGCCGCTTGGTTATCTAGTTTGTCCGTCTGCGATGGAGGTTACAGCCTGACCGCACGGTTGATTACACCCCCGACCAACCTTCAGAGCCCCCGGAGTGACGTTACCCTCGTTGTCATGTGCGCTCGCACACTATCATTTAGCACGCTGGGTTACGAAAAGCTGCTGCGTGCAGGCCGACCCTGCGGGCAGAGAGCTCCTGTGAACCCAGCGAGGAGGTGACGGTCAAGTATGACCTCCTGTAGCTGTTAAACTTTTTGAAGCTGTGATCAGTTTGTAAAGTCTATATTTTATTCTGGCTGTGAGCGAGCTCATCTTAACCGAGGCCGATATTATGAGGCAGACATCACCAGAAAGATGACTATGGTTGGGTCAGTGAATACATGCAAAATCTCAAAACTCATCACCATGGTAGCAAAGAAAATGAATCAGAAGGTGCTTATAACATGGGTTTAACTACATGAAAGGAGCTATATTAATCCAAACCATATAAACCTAATCTAGCAGTCCAACGTAGGAATTTACTGAAAATAAAGTCTTAAAAATATATAAAAATATGTAATAATAAATCAAAAACGGGCAAAATGAAAGCTAGATCTACTCTTCCGTATCTTAGCTCTGTAACTACACATCGCAGTGATGCAGACCACAACAGCTGTGTTTGGTCTGAAAGGCATTTCCTGATCCATGTCTCTTAGCAGCCAGACGAGCACAGATACCGTCTGCCTACCTCTGCCTCCTACACTCCATCCACTCAGACGCCTTCTCCCTTATCTGCATTGTAGTGATTTCAGTAAAAGTAACTGCAGTTAAACATTTGTCAGCTCTTACACCAACATGAGCTGTGCAAAGACGCACAGCGGACTAGCCGTGTTCCTATTAGTGCGTAAATCCTCGCAGCTATACGCTTCGACGTGGAGCTCCGCAAAGATCTGTTTAAACCAACACGAGTCAGAAACACACAGCCTCAGTGGATTGTAGAGCTTTAAAGCATCTCAAATCAAAAATCATACCTTAGATTGTTTTGGGAGTCCTTGGTAATTGACTATTTCTTCTATTTATATACATACACACATACATATATACTGCACATTCTTGCTGTGCTTGTACGCCTACGCTGCAGGACCTGTCTTACAGATCACTCCTCACTCACTGTGCAAAGTTTGGGTTCCAGTTAATGCTCAGTTTTAACAGGATCGCATGAATTCTTTACAGTCCAGAAAGCATTAACGGGCACATTTGCAATTATTCTATTCATTTGCATTTCTGGTAGTTAAAGCTGAACTAATCTTTTTTAATGGGCTCCTAATTTCAGTCACACGGGTCGAGATTCAAGCAAATATGTGAAGGATTTTCCTTTGTATTGTTGTTCAGAGCTGCCGACGGCGCCGCTGCTGGGTGCCTTCACGCGAACGAGTCGCTCCGTGCCAGCACGGGAAACTTTTTTTTTTTTTTTTTGCTAATCCTGAGTGATTTCCGTGTTGATTTGGCATGGAACAAGTAGTTCCACTATTATTTCTGGATTGCTTTGTCCTTATTAGAGGTTGCATATGATTTGGCTTAAAGCACGGATGACCGGCCGTGCCGTTGTGAGAGTATGCAGGGCCGCTGTGAGTGATTTTTCTGATTAGCACACTTTCAAGCATTTAGGAGGAACTAATCAGGGTGCCCACTTGTGTGTGGTATGCCTCTGTTGTTGCCTTCAAGTGCTCCTTGGTAGTTTCTGTGGTCAAAAGTCCAAAAATATCCGAAATACCGTTCCACTGAATACTGTCTTACTCGTTTAAAGGTGTACTTCTTGTCTGGAGCACTCGTAAGGTGAAAAGGAAGCCTGGATTTGAACCCTATCCTCTACACCTGCAGCAGGCAATTATTTTTTCCCAAGGGACCATATTAGTTTAATTTCGTTGTAAAAAGCAGTAAATTGCATTGTTCTGACAAGCTGTGAGACTGCCTTACAGGAAATGACATTTATTTAATCAAATTCCCCAAATCAATGTTCACGCCCACTGGGCACCAGTGAAGTTTTTGTATTTCTCTGCGTGTTTCGTCTCGTAATGTCGATTCAAATTGCAATACTTAAACACGGCCACTCACTCTCCACAACACATGGCTTTACCTGCGATTTCCAAGAAAAAAACATGTCAAGTAGCCCGTGTTCTATTGAAAACCCTGCATTCGGCATCGACCGTTGTTTTTCTGGTACGAGCTGGCATTTTCGAGGGCTAGCGTCTCGCCGCGAGGTCACAGAGGGTTGCGAGAACAAGAACAAAGTTCGGCCCAGGTCATTCACACACGAGAAACTCAAGCACCGAACAAGCACCGTGGGATCCGCTTTAACCACTCCCACTCCAGTTTCTGACCAGTCACAAGAGAGCTGTTAGACACCACATGAAAACAAAAAAGTTCTTCCCGGAACATGTGTTGAGAAATGCAATGCTTCTTATAATGCAACACTGTCTGTCAGTGGTGATGCACACAACTAAAATGTCAAAATCGTCAATTTACTGCTCACTGATGAGTCCTTTTTGTCCCTTTTTTTTGTTTTATGAATGCTGCATTAGGCGACGATGCACCTGTTGCTTCTTCCTCTTTTGTGCATTCAGGCATCTCAAATTCACAGTCAAGCTGTGAGCTCTTTTTGGATTGGTAATGCATTAACACAAACAGAAAAGTGTGCATCGTCCTTCCCTCCACCCTTTTTTTTTTTTTTTTCCCTTATGTCCACTCCGTTGCCTCTCTCATGGGCAAAATCTGGCAGCTGATCCTGGACTGCCTGGAGGACAAACGCAAAAGGTCAACCCGAGCCGACTCTTTTCTTAGAAGGAAGACAACAACACTTGCTGACGTGGCCTTATCTTTCCCAAACGCTGGAAGGCACCGGCTACTTTGACAACAGCCCTTGTATTTCATTTATTTCCCCGCTCGAACATCAGTCCTCAGTCTGCAGCCCGCTTCCCCGCGTCCTCCATTTCTCTGCGCAACCAGGCTGTCCCCCGAGGGGTGGGTAATAGTCTGCTGGGCCTCTACTTGAGGTGATAAAGACCTGCAGAGAAAACCAGTCTCGGCTCTCGCTTCGGAGGAGTCGACAAGATAAAGTTAAGAGCGGCGGGGGAAAAAAAGTTAACAGTGTTGAGGAAAAAGGGCCGGTGGCGCCATGCGGTCCAATTCAATGCTTTACTTTCATGCCACGTTTTGGCCCGTTTTTGCATTTTAAATTAGGGATTTGGAGAAAGGACGGGATATAAAATGATAATAAGACATCGTTGGTGTCCTCCAAATAGTATAGAGTGAAAAATGATAAGCTGGCGAGGCGAGTACGGCTCCATTATTAACATTCAGAAATGAATGACAAAGGGGATGTCATTTCAAGTCGATCTCCTGCGACAGGTAGAGGGGCCGGTTTATTTTGGAGAGCAGAAAATGTCAATACAGCGCGCTGCTTTGAATATCATGTGGGAGAGAGAGGTCGCCTGATGGATGGCGGCGCTGATAATGAAAAATGATATGAATGGGAGCGAATGAGTGAGACGGTTCCCATGCAACGGTGATGTTTTAACTTGTCTGACACCGTAGTGTCTGTGTGCGAGCAAGCGCAGGATCTGCTATAGTAAATGTCACTTATTAATTCAAAACCTATATGCTAGTCGTATCAGATTTATGCGAGGTGTTTTCCCTGCGCTATCAATTCGATTCAGTAAATGTTTGCTGCTTTTGTCAATCTTGAAGACAGACTGCGTGAAAGAGCTTGGACGGCGGTTACGTGTATTAGTTTGGCTCTTGGTGCCGTCACTGTCTCGGTGTCTCGGAGCCAGAAGTGATAACGTTTGGATGAGGAGTGTAGGGCAGCTGTGATTGAGAACCCGAAGATTAAGGACATGCACAAGGAAGAAAATTATCAATCACAAGAGAGCCGCTCCCTGGAACATGTTCCACTTTTTTGTGTGTTTCTTTCTTACTGGCGTGTAATTTACAAAGTGAACATCATGCTCCGTTGAAGAGACTCATTAGGGAACATACTGATCGCTGATCACTTCCATCAGCCACAACATTAAAACCACTGACAGGAGAAGTAAATGACGCTGACCATCTTGTGACAATTCAGTGTTACCTAGACGTGTACCACCCGCCTAGACTGGAGCACTGCAGCAGCCATCCCCAGCAGGATGCAGCCTCACACAGAAAAACAGGAACAACTCAGAAAAAACATGAAGAACAGCACAAGGTATTGACCTGGCCTCCAAATTCACCAGATCCCAAACTGATCAAGTATCTGTGGGATGATCCACAGAGGCCCCGCCCCTCAGCCCACAGGACCCAAAGGCCCCCACTAACAACATTAACAGTAGTATTTTCTTTTGCTATCTTTTTGCCACCAGTGGAGTCGCCCCCTGCTGGACATAAAAAAAGGCTTAACCGACTTTCACGTTAGCTTCACCAGCGGTGGCTAGCTTTGATCTGTAACAGCGACCAAGGCAATAGCAACTAAAGGAGCACGTCATGAACTATTAGTTTGTGGATTTAAAACTCTGTTCACAACTCACAACTCAATTTGTGGTATTTCCTATATTGGGATCCTAGATGAGGTTTATGGTGATGTTATCTACTTGTTACTGAATTAAGGAAACACTCCAGTGACGTCAGTTAATTCCCCATCCTGAAACCTTTCTCCTGGTTATAATATTTTCCTTATTATATTGCTAATAAATAATAATAATAATAATTCTGTCTCATTCGATTCTTGTTCCGACCTTAAAGCAAACACTGGCTGAATTAAATAACTAGGTCCAGCCAATAAAATGTCCCAGCAACAGTTCAATCAATCATTTCAGGCAGAAAAATTGATGATTGCAAGCCAGAAATGTGAAATTGCTTTTGCGCGTCTCCGTCTAAAATCAAGCCCCCCGGCTTTCTTAAATTACCGCTGTAACAATTTGAAGTGATAAATCTGCCATTGTTGTCACTGTAAACTGTACGTGCGCTGTGAGGATGAGGGAGGCCTGAAAGATTACTCCCAAGGGTGCTGGCACTTAGAAAAACAGTCACTTATCTGTTTTCCTGCAAGTAATTTAAAAAACAAAAAAACAAATATAATTTATTTCACGCTGCAGAAAAAAACTCAAACATTTTATGGAAGCAATTTGGCATCGAAGACGCACAAATCCACGTCTTCCGTCAAAATGAAGAGTTTCAGCTGGAGATTTTACTGCCGCATGTTCGGAGGAAACCACTGTGCTGCTTTTCTGTCGGAGTATAAGGTCAGCCTCAGCCTCCTAGTAGGAACACTGTCATTGTGTATCATTGCTGTAAGTCGATTAAGTCTGTGTGATGTCTTATTATTGCTTTGTCCCCGTATGAGATCTTCCATTAGGAAGGGAACTTGTTCGTCCACTCAACGGGTTTCCTTTTATCGAAGCTCCATCTACGCTGTTTTCATACTTCCAGGCTTGCCTTGAATTATCAATAATGTCACACAGGCAAAAAAAAAAAAATAAAAATCCCGACGACGACGACTCAAAGGACAAACTCACTTGTCACTGACTTTCTACAGCGGTGGGTAATGAAAGCATTAACATCGGGTGCTGGTTACACTGAATCCGTGTCTGAATGCACTGTACTCTTCTGAAAGCTCTCGCCGCTTATTGTGAACAATTTTACTGCATAATGAGACAATTTTGAATTGGTGAGCTGGTCTTTCGCTCGAGTGAAAGAGACATGAGGGAGATGACAACACTAATGTATCTGTCAGGTCAGTGGCCCATCAGCGCTCCAATCTTTCGCCGGTTTCCCACTTTATTTATTTATTTATTTATTTGCGTACATGTTTGTTCTGAAGGGTACTGCGGACGGAGGCAAATAAACAGACAGTTGGGGGACATCGGGCCCCGAGAGATTGAGCCTGGAATCCCACATGACCTCCTCGGGAAGAGAGTGCAGGGTGAGGGCGTGTGGTGAAAAAATGAGCATCAAGGGCGCGGGCTCGGGCTAACAGTAATAGCCCAGCGAGCAGCATCAAGGACGCTTCTTAAACCCCAACACAGACATTGATCCCATTATATTGGGACCTTTGGTCTCTCGAGTTTCTCGTGTGTTTGAGATTACTTGGACTCTGGCCTCGGATGTCAGAGGAACAAAGCTTTCCTGAGCTGAGGCGCGCAGACATAAAGGACGTGAAAGAGGGAACAAACTTCAGACCGCTGCTTTCATGCGTTTTCCTGTTTTGTACTGACAGTTCTTCCGCCTTTCTTTTATTCCTCCCGACACAGCCCGGGCTCAGCCGCCCGCTCGTCGTCCTCCTCTCCATTCTGCCTACCGTGGTGTCTTGCCACCGATAATGTCACCTGCAGCCCGTGACCAGGTTGTTGTCCAGCGGCGCTTCGTGTGACTTACGATGTGCTGGATCAGTCCTAATCTTGTTATGGATGTTCTTTTACCCTTGGGAGGGACATCAATGGATGGACGGAACTTTATCAGATTTTACTGTGCTTTGGAGTATAATTCATGAAAGGTGTTGTCTTGTGTGTGTGTGTGTGTGGGGGCGGAGGACGCACATGGTGGCATGGCACACTGCAGTTTGACTTGGGTGGTTGTGATTGTTTTGGAGGATTTACATTTTGACAAAATCTTAAATTAAGACTGAAACATGAAAACAGTAACAAACAGCGTCAACAACTGTGTATATATATGTATATATATAATTCATTTGATGTGTTTATGCTAAATTTTTTGCCCCATATGTCACCTACGCTTTGGTAATGGCCCCAACATTGACACAAAGGCAATTCATTTTTTTCATTTTTTTTTATGCCCCGCCCTGAACCTGCTCTTTTGCTTCTCCTTCCGCTCTCAGCTTCAACATATGGGGTGGGTGCCTTTTTATTTTATCAGCCTTTTATTCTCAGTGAGCCTAGTAGCAAGACCAGCTTAGAGATTTTACCTTTGTGCTGAGGATTTTTTTTTTTTTTTTTTTTTTTTTTTTTTTTGCGATTGCCAAACAATCAGTTTGCAAATAACAAGGTCATCGGTTTCATCTCTAAATATTTTGCATTATGAAAAGCTTCCCTTATTTTGCAGTTTGTGTTCAAGTTGCCACACTCTATTAAAAAGTAGACATTGCTGTAGTTAAATTCTTAACCCCTTTCGCCCAGTAGCACGAATTCGTCAATGTACGCGCAAATAATGCTGAAGATATTTGAATATTTGCTATTTGTACCTACTTTGTACCGCTACAACAGCCGATACGAACATGTACGCTCCTTTCTTACAACAGTACTGTTTCCAGGTGAACCTGTTATATAAAAGCGTCACTGAATACATTGCAGACTTGAATGTCACTTAATCGACAGCTGAAATGACTTGCGGTAGGAGAATGGAAAGCGTGTCCAGCCTCTCCCGCTAGACAAACTCATGAAGGCTTTCAGTGCTGATGACATACTGAAGGTTTACAATCATGGAGAATAAAAGCTGAAAACTCATAGTTGAGGAGTACTTTTCAGATAAAATCAAGGATTTCTTCGAGTGGTCGAACGGTGTTATTGTGCGCGCGGCGCGGTTGTGTGTTCCCAACGGCGACTTGGTTGCCCGTAACTAGTTCTTAATCTCCTCGGCTTCTGTTGATGTTATACCATGTGCCCATCTCAAGGTAAAGATAAACTGGCTGGCCTCACGGCCACCCCTTTCAAGACCATCTGCTTTTTGCTCTTTTATCAGATGTTTGTTCCAACTCACAATTTATTGAGAGGAGATTGGATGTTTTTGTTGTTGTTGGTTTTTTTTATGTTCTTGTCCTTGACAAACTGCATTCATGTTATATCTGTACTATCTCGGCATGAGTGTGTAGAGAATAAAGTAGATGAAGTATAAGTACATTTTCTTTCCCTGTATTTCCTGACATTTTCAAGCCTTTGATAAAATCCAGCGTTGGACACTGGGAACTTGCCAGATTACATACAGTATATTGTGCATAATATCCATACTGAGCGGGCTGCCAAAGATTATCTCACAGGATTCATGCACAGAATGTGTCCAGGACCTCCATTTAATTTCTTTAATCTATGAACGTTAATTTTACTACATTGGAGGCACTCGCGTTTAATACCTTATTACACAATTTCACATTTCTTCAATTGTGTATCTCAAAGCATTTTAAAAAGTAGAAGGGGACCGGTTTGTGAGCACTCGCATGGCCAACAGAAAGGTGATAATAAGGTCTCTATTCAAGAGGCTCGCGTCCAGGATATAACCGGTACAGAAGATAGTGCGCCTGCGGCACTTAGGCCCTTTTGCTGTTATTTTATGAGTCTCCTGTGGGCCTGGAGGGTGCAGGAGAGAATTCTAACAGAGATCTAATTAAGCAAAGCGAAATGAGAGCGCAGAGATGCCAAGCCCAGGACGAGACACAAATCAGGGGCTGTTGACAGTGCGGTTACAGAGCGTTGGGGCTCGGCGCAAAGGCCACGGTCTAGCTTCCAGGTAATGACCACTCATACTTCTCGGCGCCTCTCAGTTCAACTTTCTTTATGGTGTCGGGGTTAAGGGTTGCGAATCTCAGTCTCATTATGTAAAACATCAGCCTGTAAATTTAGCCTTTTCGTCTTTATTTGTTCTAAAGGAGATAATTAGTGTTTTCTCAGCATCTGCTCCGTGCAGACGAAAGAAGCAGATGACTCCGTCAGGTGTCTGGCACTCAGGCAGCGAAGAGTAAGACAAAAGAGGTCTGCAATCATAACTCTCGACGCTTATGTTGTTACGCGCGGTTTCTCTGAAGGTGTGAGTAGACTGAGGAATGCAGAGTGTGGTCCTTTGTCGGGGGAGCCTTCCCAATTTAGAGGTGAAGACTGCGTGGGATGTGGAGAATTGTGTCTCTGTCTGGTCATTCACTGTTCACATGCTATTACATCTGAGTGGAGAATAAATGTCTTCGGGACACCTGGCGCCAAAGATGCAACTGTCTGGTTTCCTGGGCTTATTTTCTGACTGAGAACAGAAAGACCTTGGAATACAAAGACAACAGGCTTGATTATGTGAGTACACAGGAAGGTCTCCCAACATTGTTGTGCTAATCACGTTAGCAGACACAGACTTGAGGCAGGACAGATGCCAGGCAAAGGGCAATGGGGTTGTATTATCCTGATTAGAGGAGGCTTTTTTTTTGTTTTGTTTTATTTTGGAGGTGGCGGTGGGGGGCGGTCTGCCTCGGCGTCACCTTGCAGGAGGGAACCTTCCGTCGGTCCTTTCTCTCACCCAGTCTCTCTGTTTTTTCTTCCATCCCTCATTTGCTCACCGTGTCTGTCTCCAGCATTCACAAGCGTCTTAGCCAGGAGCGATTCTGTCCCTTCATTCAACGGTGCACATTTATTTATCTTTTTATCAACCGCCCACAAACATGGCAGGAACACGATTGGCGTATAATACTGTCACGTTTCTCCTTACAGATTCACACTGGTAGAAGTTGTTAAAAACAGGTTTGTTTATTTGTTGCATGTTTGATTTGGTTAGGGTTAGGTTTACGGTTAGGGTTAGAGTCCCTCTCGCATCAAACTGAAAGAACAATGAAGTATGAACATGTGCTCTTTTTTTCATTAGTGCTAGTAATTCTGGCTGCTGCAGTTGTAGATGTGTTATTTTTGAATAGCTTAGTTAAATGTGTCAGTGTGTACAAGCGTGAGTTTGTCTAGAACTTCTCTCAATTTTGGTTTTGAATGGGCCTTTTCAGCTGCACCAAAATGCCTCTGGCTTGATCTACAACCATTCAGAACAATGAAATATGTGAGGTTGCCATTTTGGTTGCTCGCAAACATACTTCACCAATGCTCCTCTCTGCAGTCATTATATCAAATCTGATTTTCAATGGCTGTTTGTCCCGGCACGTACAGAGGTGGTTTGAAAACCCCTTTGAAGCGGAGGGGGGACTTGGCACATTCTGCCACTGCAAAATGAAACAGGAGATCTCTGATTTGTCTGTTTCCCAGAATACCAGTTTACTCTAATGGCTCTTCTTTTTCCTAAAAAAACAACAACTTAGTAATCGAATTGTAAAATACAATGAAAAACACTCTCCTACAAGTTATTGCTGCCTCGGGAAACACAGACATAACAGATAGCACAGGAGTGTCTCTTTGGATGCCTTCATTTTCCAATTTGAAATGATTCAACACCGCAGACCTTTTAGTGTCTTGTTAACTTTTCTTGAAGTGTATGCTTTATAGCCACAGCTTGTAATTCTCACTCGTGGAAGGCAAGCTCATGTGCAGGGACCGCAGATATGTAAATAAACAAAATACTATAACGTATTTAGTCTTAAACTAAACTAAAATACACCTCGATTTGCTTTTGAATACATTATTCCGACTTCTGAAACTTTTCTCGTTTGGGATTCAGAATGAGAGCTTCTCTCTGAACTCTCACCCGAGTGTTGTAGCGTTGCATAAAGTTTGAACACTATGAATAACTCATGCATTTCTCCTGCTCGTTTCAGGGTCGTATATGTTGGTGAACTCCTCCCAGCATGCTGTGGGTCATCGCGCCCAGTTGCTGCTGCAGTCGCTGAGTGAAAATGACACTCACTGCGTCCAGTTCAGCTACTTCCTGTACAGCCGCGACGGCCACAGTC
Source organism: Mugil cephalus (assembly GCF_022458985.1). Lineage (NCBI taxonomy): Eukaryota > Metazoa > Chordata > Actinopteri > Mugiliformes > Mugilidae > Mugil > Mugil cephalus. The sequence continues at coordinate 12,819,596 of NC_061780.1, forward strand.
CCGGGGCCCTGCGAGCATACGTGCGAGTTAACGGCGGTCCGCTCGGCAGTCCGGCGTGGAACACGTCTGGATCTCACGGCAAACAGTGGCACCAGGTCGAGCTGGCTGTCAGCACCTTCTGGCCTAATGAATACCAGGTATTCTCATTTTTAAATTCCTCACCTACACATGCAGTGGTGTAACCAGTGTATTCTTTTAACTCTCATTTAGACTGGCCACATTTTTGCTTTGAATGTGTGATGTGCTGATGAATCCTGATGACTTTTGACATCAAGGAATCTCAACAATTATGAGAGTATGTAGTTTCATAATGAAGATATGCGGTAGCACTGATAAACATCTTGCAGAGCTGAAAAGTGCAACATAGAAAGACTCTACTGATCACCGCTCATTTTAGCCTCGAGGTGATTCTGGTCTTAATTACTTTCATTTACAATTTAATTAGCACGGAATCCCTTATGAATGTAGCTAATGTTAGCTCTCCAATCACCTAACAAAATCTCACGTGGGAATTCCTGGTAGATTCCCCTCGCTGAGGTGCGTGTGCTGCGTTTTCAGCCAACTCCTGCAATTTGCATGTCACGTCACTGTGCACTTAGAGTAGACGGGACACTGACTGGCATGTAGCGTTTGTGCCTGATGTGCTGCGGTCCGCAGATGGCACAGTCAGGTGAGCATGAGGGTTATCCATCTATTAATCCAATTTCTTCTTTCTGCAAACTCTGCGGAGCTGTCAAAAAGCAATTAGGTTGAGTAGTGTGCATTTTATCAAGAACTGTCAATCCCCCCCAACTTAATTAAATTCTATTCTGCCCTGCAAGATGTGACCTTCACTATGTAAATAATAGTCCACAGCATTGCACTAACCTGAGGCTGGTTGCTGGATGGCACTTTTCTACCGGCATCATACGATATGAAAATAAGGTACACAATTATAGTTTAGCATTAACAGAGAAGCATAAAGTCATAAAGCATCAGTGACTCGTCAACATCTTGGTACTTTGACCAAATGGAAATGGGAATTGTGTTGACACTACAACTTAGTTAGCGTTACTATCATGGTAACGTAGCATACGTCTACTGTGACAGTCTCACGGGATTTATATTTAAAAGCAAGTGAAACATTTTTATGCTGCCTTCAAATGTGTTGTGTTTACCCTGTTCACAATCTCGTCCGTAGAAATCTGTAGTATGAGATTGATGTTAGTATATATTGTAATCTAAGTAGTTTTTCCATACTTTTAGTGTATGACTGAGGAAAGTGTCTTTCCTAGATTTCCTATAGTTAGCTACACGGTCGCAACTGTTGCCTAGCAGCGTTGTTCACACTACTTCTGGCTGATGTTACCACAAAATATTTTGTGCACACGACTCAATCACAAGCTCACTAGTTCCATTTGAAGGTTGTATAACTTACTTACATACTTGCGTAGTTGTAAATGCAGCTAGCACCAAGAAACATTTAGCTTAAGGACGGGAATCTGTTCACGCACAAAATATCCTACCAGCACCAAACAATCTGTACAGAAGTGTAAAACAGGTTGTTGTTTTGTGGAGGGATATGCGCTGCATGCTAAGCTAAGCTAAGTGGCTGCTGGTAGTCTTGAAACTTAGAGAACTGAGTTGTAACCACACACACCATACATTTCAGCAAAAAAGTGAGTAACAAATGTTAAAATTTCACTTAAATCATCATTCTTCTGTCAGGTTTTAACTAAGAACTATTCACAGTATTGTTATAGACCAAATGAACTTGAGCGCTACTATGGGGAATCCCCTTAGCCTGTGGGGCTAGCATCTGTATTTTTGGGCGTCATCTTAGCTTGGTGGCTACAGAAACATAACTAGGACATGGAGCTCTGCAGATCAGCTTCTCTGCCAGTCAAAGCTCATAAACCGGCCAGCAAGCTTCGTCTGCCAGTAGCTGCTCATCAGCTCAGCTTTACTACAAATAATGAGGTCCCCACTGTTGGATTCACTTCCCTGTGAATCATTACTTTTACACTGCCCTTAAATATAATTTCCGCTTATGCTGAATGTTTAACAATGAGAGAGTTGAAGATGGTTGAGTGTCTCGCCGAAGAGGGCTTCTCTGCCGTTGAGCTGCAATCTCTCTCTTATAAAACAGATTCTATTTCTCACTATTTCTCCCTGTCACATCGTCGGGACACTTAAGTCCCGAATTCAGTAATAACACATTTTATCCTGCCTTCTCCTGTGAAGTGCTACTGAATTTGCCCGTTTACCGGTTTGTTCTCCATGTCCTCTCCTCCTCTCTCTCAGCGGATTTGTGTACTTTCTTGTCTCGCAGCTCTGCAAGCATCCCAGTAAACAGTGATGGCTCATAGGTGAGTCAGAATTGAACCGTGGCTGCCAAAGAACGACTCCAGTTAGGAGAAGGAGGTTTATAATGGGCTTATGAGGAGGAGGAGGAGGAGATGGCTCTAAAGACAGGACAAACAGTACAGGAGAAGAAGATGGGCCCAACACTTAAATTAGTATTGACAGTGAAGCCTTTTAATAGAACAGCTTAAACTGCTAATGGCCAAGCTTTTATCTCATGTCGAGGGAAACACGGCGTTCAAATTGATTGGATTACATTTGCTAATATTGGGGATTTGAGCACCAGGTACTGGCACCATTAGAGAAAATGTATCCTAATGCGGCACGTAAAGAATTAAAGCAATGCATTTCCTTTTTTTTTTTTTTTTTCCACTCTGCTCTCTTCTTACATTTCACTTTTAACTCGGCTGACCTCATGCCGCTTCTGAATACAAAGGGAAGCAAAACAAACTGCCCCCGCAGAGTCACGTATGCCACGGCTTACGTTGCTAATCCCTCCGCAGTCAAAAAAACCCTCACCACTGTGGAATGACTGTGGGTCTTGTCTTAGAAAACGCCACTGCTGTCTGTCACAGACGAATGCGAAAAGGGTGAGAGGGGAGGTGTAAAGCTGCATGTTTTCTTAAATAGTGTTTTACTCCTGACCGTCCTGTATTGTTAAGCAGCAGCAGCAGCAGCAGCGGTACAGTTAAGATATATAGGCAAGCATAAAGAAGGAGAGAACATCTGAAATCTGTTATAGCCGGGGTTTTTTCCAGGCAAACTGATGAGATATTAAGATTTTTATTTCAAACATGTGCAACAGTAGGGTAAACATAAAAATAACTGTTGGATATGTTGGATTCACATTAATGTGTATTAATTGTGATGGAAATTAAAAAAAAAATGTATCAAAAAGGTATCATCAACCAAAGAGCAGTACCTCCACAGGCCCCCTAGAGGACGTGGACGTGCGTTACAGCCTCGTTTGCTTAAGCACGGTTCACACCCAAGACATGTACACTGGCTCTAAAGCACCTACAGCTTATGTGACTTTAAATTCTGAAGGGTTTCGGCTGTTTCAACTCCACAGCAATTGTAATACAATCTTTGGATTTTAAGTTACAGGCAGGCAGATTTACCCTGTCATTAAAGTCGGCGAGCATTCTGTCGGAGCAGAGGTGAGGAGAACAGACACGTCTTATCATTCTCTCAGAGCGAAATAAATCCTAGGAGAATATACATCATTTTGGAGACAGTTTTTTAAATCTGCGGGATTTTATTCATTTATTTTTTGCTTTGTTAGATTTTGAGGATTTCAGGTTCCTTGTCTGAAAAAAAAAAATGTACAAAATGTCAGCGCAACCTTTTGCTCTGCACAGATCCAGATGTGAGATTGGGCTCAAAGTCCCTTTTTTTCCACGATTTGGGGGCGTAATAAAATACGTCGTTCCCACGGTTGCCGTTTACGCGCTGAAAATGTCATTGTAGAATGTAATTAAAATACAGTCAGAGGCGGTCTTTGATAATCACCAAAACCAAGGGGATTAAAATGCTGAAAACAAAAATCTGCCCGAATCTTATTTGCTCACCTCCCTGGTGACTTTCTTGATTTACAACAAGATTTTATCCTTTATGCGAGACTTTCATGTTTTTCTTTTAATGTGTCTCGATGCCATTTCTTTTGTCATAGTTCAGTCATAGTTTCAGATCAGGATACCCTTTATATTAATGTCAGGGGTGACACGCATCACACACACACACATCACTTCCTCCTGTCACTGTTCTGAAATTGGTATTTGAAGGTGAGTGGATTTTGGGGTGGAAATGTAAGACAGGAAGATCACCTTGAGATGACTCGATTGAGGATGTCGTGTGTGCCTGGTGTATATATTTGCCGTATTCCTCTCGGCTTCCTATTGGTGGAAATGTTTGCACTACCTGAGGAACCTTGTTATCAAATATTAAAGATGTTATCCAGGCTTCCAAGACTGACAACTAGAGCCGGAAACGGGTCCCCCGCCCCCCCCCCTCTTTACTCGCTCTCACTTTCTTCTTTTTCTCCCACCCCACTAAATGTCAGAATCTTCTTCAGACTTGCTTTTCTTCTGTTCGTCATTATTTTATTTTTTCAATCCTACATTATTATTTTTTTACCGCGTATTGTTACATGATATCAACACATGGCATGTATTATTTATCGCTTTCTTCGATACCTCTTACCTTTTGCAGGGTTTGCTATTGGATTTTTTTTTTTTAAAGTGTTCTTCTTTCTTTCAACTACAATATATAATTCAGCACTCGCATGTCATGTCAAATGTGCTTCGAGGAGACTTCAGAATATCTGAACAACCCTCATAAATGTCAACAGCTGGTGGAATTTCGAAATGACACCAGCAACACCTGACGTATATGCTTTTATTAATGATGGCAAAAAAACGCTGCGAAGGGCTTATAGCAGTAAACCTTACGTATGCACACGAGACTTGTGTCTTCCCAAGGGCAAAAGGCAGAGAAAATACAGTTATTTTTAAAATCCCTCTCGGTCTTTAAGAATGGGGAATGCAGAAAGCCTAGGAATTATATCCAGCTTTGTCAACTAATGAAGCCAGCTGCTCTGTCCCAAGGTTGCGTTTGTGCATTTATCTCAGAATGTTTTGCCTCTGCCTACAAAACTCAAGCTGACTTGAAAGCTGGTTTTGCTGAGAGCAGAAGGGAGAAGGCTACAATATACACCGACCAGCCACAACATTATGACCACTGACATTCAGCTTTCTGCTGGGAAGCATTTGAACCCGGCATTCGTGTGGATGTTACTTAGACATAGGTGCCACCCACCTAGACCAGACCAGACCAGGCACCCCCACCACGTGACAGTTACAAATATGAAAAACATGAAAAACAGCATAAAGGTGTTGACCTGGCCTCCAGATTCACTAGATCCCAAACTGACCAACCAAGTATCTGTGGGATGAGCCACAGAGACCCCTCCCCTCAACCCATAAGACCCAAAAGGCCCCCACTAACAACATCTGTTTTCCAGACACCACAGGACACCCTCAGAAGACCCATGTCCATTCTCTGATGAGTCTCAATTCATTCACAACACAATAGTTTGGAAGGAACAAGGGAGATCTGCACAATATTAGGCCATAACTGTGTGGTGCACATATATACAGGAAATAATAGCAGCAGTTAGTCTGTCATAGTAAAGGCTGGTCATCATTATGATGATGTATTGACCAAATTGACAATAAAGTTGCTCCATATTTTACAGGAAGACGTTTATTCCACATTCACAGACTGAGCTGGCGCATTCTGTACATGACCTAAGTGTGTTTAAGCAGACCACTTAAACGACGATAAACAACTTCCTAGCTTCCCTCCCCCTCCCCGATGTCATCCTGTTTACCTAATTAAGTGTTTTCTTTTAAAAAGGAACAAGTTAGCATGCAGGAGCACACCAAAGACTTAAATGATAATTAAATGATAATCTGTAAGTCTCAGCTCCGTCTGATACCGTCTTCTGTTTCCACGGTCGTCGTCTGCTGAGAGTCCTCCAAGCTGAGCCCTTAGCTATGGAGCAGGGCTTTACCGAATACTGCAGAGCATGAGCTGAGCGCTCTGCTGCTATATTCTCAGAAAACAGGCTATTGTCCTTTGAGATTTTCCACCAGGAAATATCTACTTCAGCACGCAGCCTTTTGTCTGTGCGTTTTTTAAGGACTTATTTATCTAATCTGTGATTGCGTCTAATGGTGAGTGAAATCCCCTGAGTGTACCGGCGACAGTCTCCTGGCGGGGGAGAGCCGGTTTACAGGGCCAAATAAATCGTCTCGTGATTTGTATACATTACAACGGCTTCTAAAAGCCAATGCCACAGAGTAATGTAATATGATCACTTAATGTGCATTTTATATCCGCCGTAAATCATTGTGCGCACTCTTTGATTTTTTATCTCCACGAAATGATCCTCGTATTTTTATCTCGCCAAAGTCAAGTAACAGCTCATTAGAATAAAGTGCAGGCGCAGGGGATGTTTCATTGGGAAAGCGGCTTTCAATAAAAAATCTGAGAAGGTTGTTTATTGAAACAAATGCTTTGAATGTCTCCCTCCTAATACCCACGGTACCTAATGGTTAGGAGGACTGAGGATTAACCAGCAGTCAGTCTCTTCAGTGCTTTATCTCAGCGGAGAGTAATAATACCTCCAATTAGAACTTTTTGCTTGTATACCATTAAGCCTACTCAGTTTTTGTTTCTGTCTGATTTTGATTTTGGTCAAATTGCATGGCCACATTAGCATACTGAAGGATGTTCTTCTTTAATCAATGCCTTTAAGTTTGTACGGTTAGGTAGACACTCATAAGGAAGAGACTGCAGCCGAAGAAATAAAGAAAGACAGAGAGAATCCAAAAGATCAAGAACAAGAGCAGAGGATCCTGCACAGGCTTTTAGGAAAATTTGAAAATGCAAATGTTAATATCCCATTTAAGCAGCGGTGGCATCTCGCCGCTCAAGTCTCAGCTACAATTGGGAGCAAGCTGAACGACTCAATCTGGCAGAAGGAGATTAGCCTCAGTGTTCCTCTCTGAGTGGAGCAGCCAGCTACGGAGAGAGCAGGTTCCCTCTCTAGCTAACCCAGCAGCCGGGACCTTGCCTTCCCCCCCCCGCTTTCCCTTTCAGCTCTCGTCTCCACTCCACCTCTCCCTCGGTTTGCTTCGAGCTCTCTGCCTGCCCGCGAGCCGGCCTTTTCCGTGTCCCGTCTCTGTCTGGAGTTTTTCAGCTGACCCCAATCTCTTCGCATCCCGTCATGCGCCTGTGAAGGTGCCTTTAGGGTTCATGCGTGACCGGGTTTGTCGTCGCGCCAGTTGATGTCTACCTTTCTGAGTCCGGAGAGGTGGACTACCTCTGTCCTGTCCTGTGGGCCTGCAGGTTTCGGAGCGGTGTTGCAGGGACGCAAAAATTGCGTGTTCGTTTCAAAAAATGCAAGTGTCTTAATATTAAAAAAACTGCTGAAGAAAGGTTTTAAAGAACCAACATAAAGGTCCCTTCCAACGGCCGTAACTGAAGTATAATTTTGGTATAATTTTTGCTATTAATCTCTAAATATTCATCTGATTAGGATGAGATGCCTAAAATTTCTTGATCTTCAGTTCGGGTTCATTTAGTAGATTTTTCCTTAACTCACGACACCATAAACGGACTTTCTCTGCCGACGGAGTTTGAAAAATGATTAAAAAGTGTTTTGGATTTGCAGTTGAAATAAACAATGTTTATGTTAATCTGGAGTCTGTACTAGTTCTGAAACTTATATTGAAATGCCCGGTCTTAATAGCTGCACAGCTCAAAAGCAGGTTTTCCTTGAGAGGAAAAAGCTCCAGGCTTTTCATGAGATGTACTTCTGTAGTGCATAAAGATGTTCAACGTGCATTTAAAGTAGCCGCCAGTGTTCAGTATAGAGTAGTTTGAGTGTGTGTGGGTGGGTGGTCACAGTGAAACTCAAGACCCAGTGAAAGGAGTCGTGCTGTAATCGCTTGGTGCAAGGATTATGAGGGACAATAACTCAAAGCTGGCCTTTGATCAAAACATGTGGACGGGGGACTGTCCTTCACCCCTGTGTCTCATAACTCTCTCACCGTTACTGGGGATGGTGATTTGATATTGATTAGGTTTCAGGAGGGCCCAACGCTCATCCAGCTTATTGTTCCACAGGACGATACGGCGCTTCGTCCTCCCTCGAGTCCCGCGGTCCTGTGTACAGGCTGTATTATGTGCTGTTACGGCCTCTCTCAGCCTGTACCCTGAACGTGGAATGGAGCTCATGACTCAGGCGCCGCATCGTTTGCTTCTTGATAAAACATCTATTTCTCCCAGCGCCGCGCACTGAGGCAAAACTTCCATTCTCGAATCTGTTTTCGTGCGTCTGTTTCATTCGTCTCATCGTCTAGTTTTTGGGGGGTAAAATAGCGAATGTGCAGCGGCGTCGTCATGGGCTTGTTTCTAATTAATGCGTCTGTCATCGTTAGGAGAAGGAGAGGGAAGGAATTTGCTCAGCCAGCCCTCCGTGTTCTGTTGAGCAGGGGCGTCACTAGGTTTTTAGGACGGGGGAGGCTTAGCCCCCAGGAGATGCACAGGATGTGAGCGAACGTAGCACGTCAGCACAACATTTCACAAACAGCTAACACAGGCTGAGATCTATTCATTATCATTATTATTATTATTATTTCAATCGTTTCACGTTGCAACAACAAACACAGGTTCCAACTGTAACAATGACTGATCAACATAGAGGCTAATACTTTGATATCGAACAGATTAATTATGTGATTAAAATGGTTGCAATATCAGGCCCTGAAAATATTACGTAGTTACTTGATTTATTACTTAATTACTAACGGGAGTTTCAGTGATGTGGGCACTCTCTATTTGAACAAGTGAACATTCAATCCATTGAATAACGACACCTTACATTGTGAAGTGAAGGGAAACCGACACAATTTTGGTTGGTTGAATTTGTCTTTTTTTTTTGGAATAATACATAAATAAATAAATAAATAAAGCAACTATAAAACAACACCAAATGACTTCACCTCGCCCTACAATAGACCTAGTGACGCCAGTGCTTTTGGGGAATTGCTTTTACACTTCAGTTTTTAGAGCATCAGGCTAGTCAGAAGTATATGCTTCAGCTGCTCAGCAAATGAACTGAATATGTTCACACTTATTCTCACTTTTCCAGGTACTAATTGAGGCGACGGTTTCCAGGGAACGGCGCGGCTACATTGCCATAGATGACATCATGGTGCTCAACTATCCCTGCTGTAAGTGCCACTTCTGACAATGGATTGCAATTACAGACTTGTGCTGCAGGAAAAGAAGCATTTGGTGATTTGGGGTGGAAATGTTTTTCAAAGCGGGAGGAGAAAACACAGATGAGGCTGGGGAGAAGAGTAACGGCTTATTGACCTTTCATATTAGTACAGCGTGTTGTCCTGAAGCAACACGGGGGACAGCGGGGGTGCTATTAAAGCACTGTGACGCATAAATGCCAACACTCCCTTCCACCTGAAAACACACCTGCCATCGTGCCTCTGCCATCATCAGTCCGTATTATCTTCAATTATGTGTCCGAAGGCTCATACATCTCCGTGTTGCGACACCGTCGCAGAGATAAAAATGTCCTCTCTTAAGGGTGGGATAGTCTTTTTATGGAAGTAATGACTTCCTGCAGCGGTAGACTTCCGTATCACTCTATCAGTGCTGTAAAAGTAAAAGTGAAAGTAGTAGCGGAGTGTGTTGTCACCCCCTGAGGGGCCTTGTGTAAAACATATTCACCAGGACACCTGAGCTTAATACCTGGACAAAGTCTTTCCCTGTCTCTTGCACTCTCCCAGTACAACCCGCTGCAGAAACACAAGGGCTCTTGTCAGTTCATAGCACATTTAACACCCATAGTCCACACCGCTTTCAAGTGACTTATGTAACTGACACAAGGCTTGGAGGGTACTTTGTCTCATGGGGGATCTCTCTGTTAATATTTATACATCCCCCCCTGTTATCACAGGAGGATTCTGATTCTCGTTGAGACTGACTTATCAGGGGTGTCATGTTACAGAGGATACCAGCAGTAATTTTATTAAACGAACACCGGCTGCGAGATTGCGAGCATGCCACCCTGTCGGCTGCCCTGTTGCTGGCAGACACGGCAGATGGCATCTTCTGAATGCCCCCACTGTGGCCATTAAATAATTAAGACTCTCATCAAGACCTGAACATGCCTTATGATGTGGCGCGGGGCCAGCCTGCATGACTTGGCAGTGAATAGTGTGGGCAAAGAAGATGGAGCGACAAACCGAAGGGAATTGTTGCGATAAATAAGAAATTAAAAAAAAAAAAAAAAGTAAAAGGAACTCTTAACAAGTTCCTTTGTGTGAATCTGGTTAAAGCCTGGTTGACATTTCTTTTGTGTTCTCCTGAGTGTTAGTCTTTGACTCTGAAAACCGGCGTTGCAGTCCGATGAAATATTTATCACCCTAAAGAGTCCCGGGGATAAGACCTGACACATTTAGCTGTATAACACCGCAGTCCTTGCCAACCGTAAGGCCTGTTCTTTTCCATTCACACTCACTTTGGTGTTTGTTTACTGTATATCTGGCTCTCGGGCATGAATTATGAATTAACCTTAGGAGGCAGAGTCACTCTAAGGGAACATGGCCGCATGCGGGGTACAAATCCAAGCACTGTCTGCTACTCTGCGTACACAAACGATATCAAGAAAATCGTCGTCTCCCTTCTGTGCTCGATGGCAACACGCAATTGTGCAAAACCAAGTGGGAGATGAGTGGGACCCAAACAATCGCTTCTCCCCGGTCCTTCGGCTTCACAGTCACTGTGCCATCTCTTCCTGTCAGTCATCCGGAGTGACACGTTGACTTGTCCTACCCCATTTCTCAGAGATGGCATGCAGCACCGCTGGCATTTACCCAGTGATTTGGCTCAGCAGGGGTTCGATTCTCACTGCTCTATTGTTAATCACCGAGTTGGGTGAGAGGGCTACTCCCACACACTGACTCATTGGCAGCTCCGTTCAGCAAGCTGGGACATTATTAGTCAAAAATGTGAAGGGCTGATGCGTTTGTCTGTGCAGATTCACTCCCACATTCTGCTCGTCTACAGTGACTTTAATCTGATGCTATTAGATTGCAAGTTGTTCTGGTAATGGACAATGAGTGATCCTCAGCACATTTAGATTTACTGGATTTCCATTAAAAACTAGGAGATGAACTTAGGTATATACTGAAAAAAAAACTGTTACTGATGAATTATGAAGCAACACTTGACAAGTACTCCAGGAGAAATGCTTGACATTTGTGTTTATGCAGTGTATTTTTAAAGCCCTAATTATGAAAACTGTGCCTGTGGCGGAACGGCTGAAAAGTGATGGATTCCTTAAATGTTTTTTCTCCGTGTGTCTCCTCAGATAAGGCGCCGCACTTCTCCAGGCTTGGAGATGAGGAGGTCAATGCTGGGCAAAACGCCACTTTCAGTTGCGTTGCTGCTGGAAGGGCATCGGAGGCGGAGAAGTTCCTGCTGGAGGTCAGTGGTTTAATGGTGGAGTTCATAGCTGAAGGACCCGTGCGTGTGATGTACATGAGCTAGCTGTACTTTTCCATTTTGCATCTTCCGGTTGTTGTTTTGCAAGTTCACACGGTTCACAGAAGTCAGCGCAAAGTTCAGATCACACAGAATGAAATGAACTTTCTTTCCAATACTCCATTAAGTTATTATCACTGCCACTTTCAAAAACAACTATGTTCCTATATACGATTGTTGGCTTCTCAGTATAATCCTTCACTCCAAGATTGTCAAGGAGTGTCAAGAGTGTACACTTTGTTAGGTACTCTTGTTCAATTGCTTGTTAACACAAATAGCTAATCAGCCAATCACGTGATTACAATTCAATCATTTAGGCATGTAGAGGTGATCAAGACAACTTGCTAAAGTTCAAACCGAGCATCATAATGGGAAGAAAGGGGATTTAAGTGACTTTGAAAGTGGTATGGTTGTTGGTGCCAGACGGGCTGGTCTGAGTATTTCAGAAACTGATGAGCTACTGGGATTTTCATACACAACCATCTCTAGGGTTTACAGAGAATCGAAAGGTTCAAAAAAGAGAAAATATCTAGTGAGCGGCAGTTGTGTGGATGAACATGCTTTGTGGATATGAGAGGTCAGAGGAGAATGGGCTGACTGGTTGGTGATGATAGAAAGGCAACAGTAACTCATATAACCACTCGTTACAACCAAGGAATGCAGAATAACATCTCTGAACGCACAACACATCAAACACTGAAGAAGATGAGCTACAGCAGCAGAAGACCAGACCGGGAGCCACTCCTGTCAGCTAAGAACAGGAAACTGAGACTACAGTTCACACAGGCTCACCGAAACTGGACAATAGAAGACTGGGAAAGGTTGCCTGGTCTGACAAGTTTCGATTTCAGCTGTGACATTCGGATGTCAGGGTCAGAATTTGGCGTAAACAACATGAAAGCATGGATCCATCCTGCCTTGTATCAACGGTTCAGGCTGGTGGTGGTGGTGTAATGGTGTGGGGGATGTTTTCTTGCCACACTGCCACACTTTGGGCCCCTTAGTACAAACTGAGCATGGTTTAAATGCCACCTACCTGAGTATTGTTGCTGACCATGTCCATCCCTTTATGACCACAGTGTACCACCTTCTGACGGCTACTTCCAGTAGGATAATGCTCCATGTCACAAAGCTCATATCATGTCAAACTGGTTTCTGGAACATGACAATGAGTTCACTGTACTCCAACGGCCTCCACAGTCACCATATCTCAATCCAATAGAGCAACTTTGGGATGTGGTGGAATGAGAGATTCACATCATAGATGTTCAGCCGACAAATCTGCAGCAACTGTGTGATGCTGTCATGTCAATATGGACCAAAATCTCTGAGGAATGTTTCCAACACCTTGTTGAAAGTATGACATGAAGAATTAAGGCAGTTCTGAAGGAAAAAGAGGGGTCCAAACTTTTACTAGCAGGGGGTACATAATAAAGTGTATTGAGTGTATTACTATGTATGTGTATGTAAAACTCCTTGGTAATAATATTCCTTCTAGTTTCCGTCGGCCTTCCAGTATTTTCAGAGGCATTCAGGGTGTTCATCTCTTTGTGGCTGTTGGGTTACTAGTCATTTTGTGTCTCATTTGATCGACTTTCCATTAAGGCATGGCATGGCATGGCATGGCATGGTAAACCTACACAGCTGACAATTACACTATGCATTTATGTAGGTAAATCATCAACTGAAATATTTCTCAGTCTAGTGTAGTAAACCACATATATAAGTGCATTTTAAGCTGTGATTGTTACCTCTAATGATCAGTGCTGAGGGACTGTCCTCTGTTTGTGAATCATTACGTACGCAGAGGTTGGATGATGTGAAGACATGAAAGCCTTGAAGTCTCTTCACTCAGCTGCCTTTGAAAAGTTGTATTGCTCACAACATCTTCACTTTCTCTGCTGATTTTATTCAAATCATGCACTGTGTTTTAGATATCGGGCTTTTCATCTAGAACGTCATGCTCTGTGAAGGTCAGGCGGCCCACACGGTCCTTACCTCTCGTGGGAATAGACTGGCTTTAAAACCAGTCCCTTTATGTGGCACAGATCAAAGAACTGGATGTCGCTGTGCCGTAGGGTTTCTTTTTCTTTTCTTTTTTTTCCCTCTTCATCTCACGCTGCAATTACTGTGCAGCCACGCATTCACTGCGTTTGCCAACATCTTACACCCACTACAGTCGGTGTTAATCATGGCTGACCTAGGCAAAACTACTGTATTGTTTGAAACTGGTAGGTGCGTGATTTGGGTAATTGAAGGCTCCTCGTTTCCACCTCTCTGAACTCTTTATCAAACCAGCCATTTGGCCGCAACACAAGGATGAAGACAAATGCTCTAGGTAATTAGCTGGCATAACCACACAGACGCCCTCTGTAATCCAGTCCACTGGAATGCTTTTCCCCTGCCTCTCCTCAACCCTCACCTGTCCTCTCCACCGTCTCCCCTGTGCGCTCTGTCGGCTTTGCTCGCACCTTTCTTCATGTGAACTCGAACCCCCGATGTTTTCTCTCGTTATGCCATTTTCTGTTGAATGTGTCTGATGCACCAGCTGCAGCACGGTCTTGGCTGCAGACGCCTGCCAGATTATCAGATCGTTTTGTCGTTTCTTTGCCAATTAGCTGCAGCCAGATTGTTTATGTAACATCAAGTAAAGTCATGCGTATTTGATTTCTCCGGATTCTTCCAGCTCTCTTTCTCTAAATCCACAAGCTAGGTGGTGAAAAGGAGACATAAAACATTCAACAGTATATAATTAAGATTTTTATTTCCTGCGTCCGCAAGATTTGCTGCATACTAAACCCTAATCAGTGGGTGTGTGTTTATGTGTTTGTTTGCAAAGTCTCGGCCTGAGGTTCATGCGGTCTGAGGTTTTTTTTTTTTGTTTTTTTTTTGAAGGCTCCAAATCAAAAGTATAACAGAAGCCCATGTGGCCTAGCACAACCCAGAGGCTTCCTTGCTAATCGCAGTGTGCTAACATGTTTAGATTCTGTTAGAGCCAGCGGATCAAACGTAGGACTATCACAATTCATGTCCAGCATTTCACACAACCAGCATGGCCTGAAAGCATTAGAAAAAAAGTAACGTCAGAACCGATGTGTTTAGTCGAGACGGTGCGGACTTGACAGATGCCCGAGCTTTTAATGGCGTGGAACAATGTGAGAAATTCCTCTCAGTGTTCGGCGGCACGCTCCATCATACGTCATTCATTTGAATCTCTCTCTGTTTTCTCTGTTTCTCACTTTCTGCTCCGCCTCACTTTTGTTTGTCTTCCGTTTCTGCTTTGACGTTGTCTCATTTATCCTGAAGTGAGCAGCCATTTCCATTTCTTTTTCTTGTCATTTAGATTTACACCAAAGCGTGGACTCGTGTGCTAAACTCACTGAACCTTCATGCATTAGACCCCATCTGTCTCCCAGTTCTAAATGCTGAGCAGCTAAATGTTTTAGTTCAATAACATTGCACACAGAGGACAGCTGAGGTTGCGGATGGCCTCCATTAGGGGACGACAATCATGGCATACGTAACCCCCATAATTGTCATTATTTTAACAAGATCACATTTGTTTTTATTAAAGCATGTCTGATTGTCGTATTGTATGATTAAATCAATGCGAGGGTCCTTCTATTCTAATTAAATTGTACACAATTGGACAATTCTCCTTTTTAGTCACGCAGCCCTAATAGGAACTGACCCAGATAGCAAGGATTTAAGTGTGTATTGTTACGTTATAAGCTGAGTGTTTACAATAACTGTGTGCAAGGGCAAGGTATCCGGAAGACAATCCGCATGTTAGCTCCCGCTAATGACGGGATTTTGATGTTGTGCGTATGAAGATATTTATAACAGAACGAGTGATTAAAACATAATGAATGCATTCTTGGTGATGCAGATAGATAAAAACAAGGAAGGGTGGAAGCTACGAAAGACAAAAAGAAGGGTGGGGTTGGGTCTTGGGATGCTTGGGTGAGATCCAGCTACAGTTGATGCTGCATTCAAGACAGCCTGGGAAAAAAGAGCTCTGACTTGTCAAAGTCGGAAATTACTGCTTCCAGAATAAAAAATAAATAAAAAAATAGCTGCTGCACATATGTTAATGTTCAGCAACTCAGATATGCCTGAGTTAGAATATATAACTTCTGAGTTTTAGCATTAGCATTTAGTATTTTAGCTAACAACTAACGTAATGCAGAGAATACAAAAGGACGGGACACGACATATTGTAACATTATAAACACATATAAAGAGTCTCTCTGGGAAAGTCAGCAAACATATCAACACTTGTGAACTCGGACGTTAGCAAAAGTACGACAAGAGATAGCCTTTCCTGTTTTCTTTTTCTCATGAACATGGGTAACCCCATTTGAAGGCTGCATCATACTAGGAAGTAACAGTCAGGTTCTCAGCCTTTATTTTTATGCATCTGCCACAAATGTCATCTCTGTAACAGGAGCACCCCTTTGACAACTGCTCCTGTACTTGTTATACACACATAATGTGTGTGTGTGTGTTATCGTCTACATGCTGCTACCCAAGACATCTTCACCTGTGTGTCTGTGTTTATGTCTGCCCCGTGCGAGTGACATATGTGTGACATATACCCGTGTGTGTGAGAGATGAGCACACGATGACCCATCCTGTTTTCTCTGTATCTCTTCTTTCCCGCTTTCCAGAGGCACAATGGCGACATTTTAACAATGGCGTCGGTCAAGCACCTGAGTCATCGGCGCTTTGTGGTGTCTTTCCAGCTAGATAGCGTCCAGCGAACTGATCAAGACCTTTACCGCTGTGTCACTCAGTCCCCCAGGGGATCTGGCGTCTCAAACTTCGCTGAACTCGTCGTCAAAGGTAACCAGTCTCCTCTGTTCATTTCTCGTAGTATTTATTTTTCTTGTCTTCTGTTTTCTTGTACCCAATCTCCCTCCCAGCTATTTGTTTTCCTGCTGTTCTTGTGATGGCATATGATTTTCTGCTATTGTTGGTCACAGTAGATTACCGCTCGGGATTCAGAATTGAAAAAAAAAAAAAAAAAAAAAAAAAAAACTGATCCCCACAGTTCCTCATTTGTGCATAAATGGGAAAATCATACCCATATCTGCAAATTATCTTAATCACAAACAGTCTGGCACTTGACTCATGTGAAGGGTCTTCAGATGGTGGGAACAGTCTCATCTCTTTTCTGGGCTAAGGTTGTCAAATAGACTGCCATCCTGAGCTCTTCAGCTCTCTGTCAAGAAGCTGCTCACTTGACTCGGACTCCTGCAGCCCCTGTCATATCATGTACCACAGATGGTGACCTCACTCCCATTACTCACTCCAAGCCCTCAGCCTGACACCACTTTGACAGCATGGTAATGACATAGCTGTGGAAGGGTGTGATGGCATAACAAACTACAGCCTTCAGCAAAGTGAAGAGATGGAAATAAGGATGTGAAAGATTCTCGGTCCGCTTGTCCTTCGCTGCACGCTCCTATTATTGCTTGTTTTAGAGGCTGTTGCATCAGCAGAAGCGAGTCAGACTGGGAGCAAAGACAAGCAAAGATTTTAGCCGCGCTGGCGGCACGAATCTGATGGTGTCGGCGTCTTGTCACTTGGCTTGTTGGTCTGGTCTACCGCTTTGGTTGGACAGACTAAAATATCTCAACAGCTAGTGAAGGGTTTCCCATACATTTTTTTATTTATTTTATTTTTTCACCAACATTTGTGATGCCCTGGGAAGCATGGGGATTAGATTGAAACTGGGGTTTACACAGATATTTCGGTTCTCTCTCAAAATTAATAACCTAACAAAGTCGAAGCTTATCCTTTATTTTGTGTCTTAATATATTTAGTAATATTTCAATAAACGTTGGATGAACAACGGGTCCCCACTTCCTCGAATTGGCCAAACTGGTAATATTTTCACGGGGATGTGGGCTGAGCCATTGTACGAGTTTGGAGCCGGAGTCTACCCAGTGTGGTCCGAGAGTGGAGCCATGCGGGAGCCACTTTATTAATGACTCACCCACACTTCCACCGGACTCATTTTTCTGTTGAATTAATACTGTTTTCTGCTCTACTTACGCTGTACTTCGCTTCACAGAGCGGTTGCCGTGGCAACTGGTAGTCATCATGATGTCACATACTGTTTCTATAGCCTCAAATAACTAACTAAAACTAAACTTATGTGAAAGAGTCGGAAGATCAGAATTATGTCGACTAACTAAAACGGCAGAAACCATCTTTAAAGAATATGTTTTTCGTGTATTTTAGTGTTTTAGTTTGACCCACTAACATGGAGGGGGTGGAGCTTATGACCGATACTGCAGCCAGCCACCAGGGGGAGCTCTACTTACTTTAGCTTCACTTTAAACAGCTGCTCCGCAGGCCATCTTTATACAGTCTATGATGCAGCCTTACAGAGATGTGGACTCTCAGTATTTTCTTTTTATTGGTGCGAGAGCATGGATTCATTTTAGTTTCAATATAGACTGATTACTGCTGTACAAAATTGAGCTCTTTCGCCAAACTGTAACTAAACCCTCTAACCAGGATGCCAGTAACCCTGGATCAGTGAATATCCTGACAGAAGGGCATGAAATCCCATTTGATGTGCTCACACTTTCCGAAAATAAGTATCTGTGTGTCTGTGTGTCTGTTGCTTTTCTTACTTTTTTTTTTATACCAGGGCAAAAATGTTATTTTGGGTAAAGCTGCGCAGTAACTAGATGTGATGGCTAGTGATGTTCAAATTAACTGTAATTCTGGGACCATAACAAATATAACAAGACTTTAAAAAAGAAACCCTTTCCCCTCACTAGTGCCTAATCGTCCACTTAATGATTTAGTTCTACTCAGTTGAATACCGTAGGTAGCACGCAGTTCTGATGATGAAGCTCTACTCTTGCCCCATAGAGTACAATAACACGTCCATGTAATATATAAAATATTTTCAAACAGTTTCTCCATATGCCTCTGAATCTTGTTGTGGCCCCATAGTTGTTGTATATTTCCTCGTGAGCACATCTGAAGACACATTTTCAGGGATTTTTCATTTTTATCTAAAAGCCTGAATGTCTGCGCAGAGAAAACTTTAATTAAACAGAAAGTAGCTCTGAGAGCAATATTTAGTTTATCGCTGAAAAAAGAAAACAAACAGATAAAAGCATACCGGAGTTGCAAACTTGAGCCATAAAAAGGAATGAGCGAGTTGTTTTTAAATTGAATCCCACTGGCTGCCCTCCTTTGGCCTAAATCTGGCCTTTTATTCTGGGTGCAGTCATTGGCAGCCAAAAGACGAGTTGCTGCAGGCGAAGGGAAACGGTACAGACAAGAGGTGAGGGTCTGGTAATGTCGAAAGCCCACAGAGAGGAGGGCTGTAAAAGACAGGGGCGCGTCAGTGAGGAACGCAGGATTAGTCACAGCCACAGATCTAACTCTGATCTTTTCTCGTGCTCTGTCCTCGCTCCTTGTGCGTCCCCCGTCTCCTCACTCGCACTGTTGACCACGTCATTGTTCATTGGCTTGGATCTGCCACTAAGTGACGTCTGAGCGTTCGTCTCTGGAATGAATTCTCGATTGGACAACCTCATACTCTTTCATCATGGTGACCAGAAGTGGCAATCCTATGCAAAGATGTACAAATACATGAAAGATTCAATGCTTTGCATGCACATGCACATGCACAGCCGTTTTTTTTTCTTTACTTATTTGCTAAAATGTATTCAAGGCTCTGCATGCCTTGGTAATAGGTATGACTAATCTGCTATTTGAACAGAGTTTGACCCGCTCACATCCTGCTTTCTCCAGGGACTCATTTAAGACTCAGTGGGCTTTAACACAGTGAGAAATCTGTTTGCATACAACTGATTAGTAAAATTAATACCCCAACTTTACCTCCCCTGGCCGTGCAGCGGAGTTCCGAGTCGATCAGACCAGCAAATGCTTCGGCTAATACAAATGTGTGTTTGAGCAGAATAATAATAACCCACTGCTTTTCCTTCCCCACGAAAGTACCTCCATCCCCCATCGCGCCGCCTCAGCTGCTGCGCGCCGGCTCCACTTACCTGATCATCCAGCTCAACACCAACTCTATCCTGGGAGATGGCCCCATTATCAGGAAAGAGATTGAGTACCGCGCCAGCCAGTCGCCGTGGTCAGAGGTGCACGGAGTCAACGTGGTCACCTATAAGCTGTGGCACCTGGATCCAGACACAGAGTACCACATCAGCGTGTTGTTGACTCGGCCTGGAGAGGGAGGAACCGGTCCTCCCGGGCCCCCTCTTGTGAGTAGGACCAAGTGTGCAGGTGAGCTGCTAGATAATGCAACTTCAAATGAAGCTTGTGGGGTTATATTGTGTCCCACAAATTATAGACGATAAACAAAATTATTGTCAGAATTATTTATGTAATGATAATATGGCATAATGATGCAAGTACACTCTTTCAAAAACAATAAACTGATAAACTTGGGGAGTATTTAACATTGTAATTGGTATGTCAAGAGCTTTTAAATGTCCTAAATCAGGGGTCTTCAACGTTTTTTCAAGCCAAGGTCCCCCAAACTAATGGAGAGACTAAGTAGAGGCCCCCAACCTAGTATATGTGTTCTATATTAAACTTGTGCTATTTATAAATAAACGTAATTATTATAATTTTGCCTGCAATATTAAGCTATTCAAATATTGCACATACATACTTCATTAATTTTTTTTAATTCAATCTAAGCCTCCTGTACACATTAGGCCCCGCCCCATCACTGCTGAGCCAATCACAAGGCTGCATATTGTCAAGTCCTCCTAATGACAAAACATTTAGTTATGGTTAAAGTTGAGACTGTCAATTATTTTCTTTATCTGCATATATAGAATCACGAGGTGTAATGTGCGACCTTGTGATTGGTTCAGCAGCGATAGGGGCGGGGCCTAATGTGTACAGGAGGCTTAGATTGACACGTCTAGTGTGGACCGATGTGCTGTTGAGACAGCTCCTGTGATTCAGTCTGCACTTCAGACTGAAAGATAACATCTTCTACCTCCGTTTATCCCTTTACTAAAATATTTTAGATTCATGTCAATGTGTATTTAATGAAATTTAAAATTGTGGGGGAAAGTTAAAAAGATATATATATAAAAAAAATGTTTAATCAACCAAAGATTTTGCGATCACCCCTGCAGTACCTCCACGGACCCACTAGAGGTCATGGACCCCCGGACGAAATCAACAAAACTAACAAAATATAATAATAAATTGGATTGTCAGTAAAGGGTTGCATTTGTTTTGCAATGTACCGAACTCCACTCTATGTGAGTGCACACCAGGCCTAGTGACATGTTACTATTTGCATCAACAAAGGTTTTTCTTTCGAGGGTGTTTACTTTTAAGGATGGAAGTGGTGAATGTATGAAATGTTTGACAGTAAACAAGAAGGCAAATTATAATCAAATGATCATAATTATGTTAATCGTCAGATATTAGTAATATCCATCAGGTGCTGCATCTGTGCTTTCATCCGCATTGTGTGTTTTTTGCCAACAGTCTTCGGGAGTTACTGGATGTTTACATTCTTTGTTATTCACCAACATGCAATTTGTGCATCACAGAGTCTCTAATCTTCCTCGTATGACACAAGAGTTTGATTCCTGTGTTGTTTACACTCACGTCCACTGACAGGCACTTCTGGCACATTCCTGCGTTCCAAGGGCATTCCCACTTCCTGTTGATCTACCGAATAGCGTGACGCCATTGGCAGGGCCGTGTATCACATCACCCACTTCTTACACGCACGCTGCGAAACGTAACCAAATGACTTTCCGCTCAATGTCTTTTCCACGCCAATTTGAAGCTCTAAATCTTGTGCAGTCATGTTTGGAGAGATAGTCGGCTGTTTTCTGTTCCAAAAAAAATTTTTTTGGTCTGGGCATACAGTGGATGTTGCTCTAAAGGGTCCATTATACAACAAGTAGCTCTAAAAAGGGGGATCACAGTATGCAGAGCCTGAGGGAATACAGCGTGTTAAACACAGCAAAGAAATCCACAAACATGGGGCAGCAGGATCTCCACGGCAAACTGTTCTCTGTCAGAATCACAGCTCCGCTTGGGGAAAACCTAAATTTTTTACAGGCTTATGCATTTAATCTAGTTTAAGATAATACCTGTTGGATGTGTCACTGCTTTGTAACGATGCCCGACAGCCGTAACTCTGCAGGGTCTTCCATTTGTGAGTCTATGTAATCAGCTAAAATTTAATCAGAGAGGAGCTGATAGGCGAGGTCTGAGTCGGTCGCTGATTATACTTATTTCCTGAGAAATGACACATTTGAGCCGTGAGGGAGACTTTCTGCCAGCGTTGCAGAATTGTTTTGATGACTATTTGAACGATAACAGGAAGCTAGCCTTAGCCGGACCTCTTTAGTATCTGCTGAACGAGACAAGAATGTTATTGGGCAAGTCTTTGTTTATAAAATGGCTGATTATAAACTCATCAAGTTTTATTTATGCTCGTATGACGAGGAATAAGATGAATTTTCGGTCACTCTCATTCAAAGCTAACATACCACTTAAATCTGATCTGACCTGAACTATTTAATCATTCCCAAATCGGCGTTTATCCCCCTCTTGTAGCCTTTTTCCTTTTTTTTTTTTCTTTTTTTGTTGAATGTTTTGTTGTGTCTGCTCCCGTCCGCACACACTCACTTGTCAGTGTGCACACAAGCCGGGGCGCCCCACGAGAAGATCAGCATACCAGCGAGCCACACCAGTGCTTATTTTTAAAAATCACAGGCATAGCATGAAGATTTCCGTGGCGACGACGCAGATCCACACGGGCGGTTATTATTACCGCCCGCGTCTGCATTGTGTGTGTCATAGTCCCGGGAAATGGAGAGCCGTGTGTTACCCAAAGGCAGTCTGTGGATTCGTGTTTTCCACAGTCATCACTCTTCCCTATGCCCAACGGTCTCTCCCTGCCACACACCATCCCTCACATATCGCCCTACCCTGCTCCAGTAGAGCCTCCCTGGCCTCCTCTCCAATGACATATTAAAGCTACTCTCCTCTCCCAGCAGCCAAAGACACCCCTCATTCATCAGGCACCGTGAGTGAGCTCACAGACCTCCTCCCTCCCCACGCCCTCCCCAACTCCAGAGACAAAAAATTCACAATAAAAAAAAAAGAAAAGAAAACGGTTGAAAGCGAGTAGAAGATGAGGAGTGTGGCGCGGTGGTTTTTTCGAGCCGAGAGAGTGAAACGGTGAGAGTGAGAGCGAACGTGCGAGAGGTGAAGCGAAAGAGGATTCTCAACCTACGGGAAATTACTTTCGCAGTCGCCGGTGTCGGTGTTTGCGAAAGTCACCCGAACTCAGCCTTTAATGATGTATTTACATTTCAACCACTGTGACATTAGCTTGTTCAACCATGTGTGGTTGCAGTAATACTGCCGTGTTTGCTGAGCTGTTAAACGGGGCGTTTAGATGAAGCACTGGTTCAGCACGGAGGAGGCGTGGGTGAAATTAGTTTATCCCCGTCTTTGTGTCTTATAATATTTCCTGTGAGGATTTGCGTGACTGATTTTTATTTTATTTTATTTATTTTTTTGCTTCTCATTGGCTCCTGAGTGGCTTGATCAGTGTTCACAACCTTTAGACCGCTTCAGAGCGCTCCGTTACACCCACAGCACTGTGCGGTAAACCTCCTCCACCTGGTGGTTCTCACCTTCCTGACCCTCCAGGAGGCTCCATTGACCACCTGGTTCCCAGAGCCCCCACCTCCCGTCCCAACCTCCAAACCATCTGGTCTACACTGCCCCCCTTTGACCCCGCGTTCTACTGCCGAATCCCCCACCTTGCTGTTGGACTGATTAGGTTTAAGCACGTGAAAATAGATGGCCGGTTTGGTGAGGCGGTTTCAGCGAGGCGCTAATTATCCTCTGCAACAGAAGGGATATTTGGACTCTCTTTGTATTTAGGAGCAAAGTGAATTTCCTCCCCAGAAGCTGTGTCTTGCCACCGTGACTAATCTCGCTCTTCCGTGGTCATGCTGAATATTTCCATCCTTTCCAAACACGCTGGCTGGCTGGCTGGCTGGCTGGCTGGTCGGCGTGCGCCCGCGCACGCACACATCCTCGAGCTGTCCTGGTGCGAGTGCTGTAAAACTAATGGCCGTGAATGTGAACACGGTCTCCGCCTGGCACTGATGGCCATCCAGGTGTGCCTGATGAGCCATTGCTGTGATTATCAGCACGGTGCATTAGCGCAGCTTGAAGCCCCTCAAGTAAATCACGGAGGAGAGGCTAGCATTTGTGCTGCAGGTGGTCCCCAAACTATGTTAATGGGCCTCCACCTGCTGTTGGGTCACTGAACCTTCTGGAAAGTTGCTGCCCACGATGCTCCTGGTTTCTTAAAGGGAGCCAACCCCCGGCTCACTAAAATTAGGCACACTAAGACACATTGTTCATCATATCGCTATATTCCTATGTGCATATATTTGAGATGTTTGGATTTATGTGGGTATGGGCATGCATGCCTGGATGAATTAAGTTTCACCCATCTGACACACTCCGTCGAAATCCTCTCCACACAGTCTCAGCACAGCTCTGTCCCGCTACTGCCCCCATGTCACAGTTTTAGGGGGGATAATAAACCAGAACCTGTCACATCCACTCTAATTTCCAATCTCCAGGGATCAACATGGTGCTCTGGGCTTCTGGCCATTTCAGGACGGCTGCAGTTTTCACGCCACAGGGTGCCAGAGAATGGGTGCCCGTGGCATACAGACAAACAAGACGAGGCGAGGGGGACGGGGCTGGCACAAACGTCCACTTTGAGGAAAAAACCCATAATGAGCACACTGTGGCCTCTTTGGTGCTTCTTTCATCAACTCAGCAGTTAAATGCCTCTCTTTATTTAGCCCTCGGACCGTGCAGTCTATCAACCGCACCATCGGGACAATCCTCAGTCACACTGAACAATGGAAGATTAACATTTCTTACGGCGGGCAGTCTACTGCTTCGCGATTACTCTGCCCACCCATTTATCTACTGTCACATTAGTCTGGATGAGGTTCAGATCAATGCTTTGGTCATATTTCCATCTAGCCTGAGATGCCAGACGGCAAATTAAAAGAGAAAGCTGGTGAACGCGGAGGCCTTCAGTGTAGATTGGAAGTGTCATCGGATTTAAAGAGTTCTTTCTTAGCCAGAGATAAGTTCCTGTGAAACAGAGAATATGAAAGTTGCATCTCTTAAGGGAGGAAGCGGAGACAAATAGACGGAGGAAAGATATGAACAGTCATTGCGTAAATAATTTCTTTTCATCACGAATGCGTGCACATAATGCATCATGTCTCTTAGCGAGTCCTTGCACGAGCACAAAGCCTTTCATATCCATTTTCTTAGATAACTCTCGTTCTAATGCATTAGCCCCTGCTCGGTGATGCATTACCTGCTTTATTTAAGTTCCCCGCACTAATCTGTGCTGCGGCGAGACCAACCCCCCCCCCCCCCCCCCCCCCCGCGTGTGCGCGAGTCACTGACAGAATGAAGACCTTCGGCGGCAACCTCAAACTCCACCGATCTCTCCCTGCACCCCGTATCTCCGCTGTCATCCCCTGCCTCCCCGGCCCATTACTCAACATGCCCTATTAAAAGAATAAAGTCATCCAATACATTAATGCAGCATATTGCTCGACAAAAAGGCATTGATTGTGTTAATAATGCCCCCCCCCGCCCCACACGATAAATGCCCCTTTGATATGGAGGATGTCCTTGGCTTAACTTGGCCTCTCTTCACTTTCCGACGTCCTCCCGACACACTGGCCGTTCTGTGCCTCGGCGGATAGAGGCTCTCTGTATCTTTCAGCGAGCCAACGCATTCGAGGCAGGGATATCAAAGACGGAGTTGTTGTTCTTTTTTAGTGTGTGTCAGAGAAAGTCGGGGTGGAGGGGGGGGTTAACCCAGCAGTGACCAGAATTAACTGGCCGCCATCTAAAAATATGCGAGAGGCCACCGCCATGACCCAGCAGTTAAAGTGACCAGCGGAAGTGAATGCCCTTGTGTTGGCGCTGGCGTTATTTGTGCGCGCATTAAAACCTCAGGCCAAAGGAGTCTAACTACTGGATAGTAAATTTGGTCGGTGGCACGGAGGAGGGGACTGGTGGGAGTGTGACAGCAACCCGCAGCCTGTCCGATTAATTAGTGCAGTTGGCATGAGTTCCTGCTCTGCCATCGGGGATGTGGGTGTGTGGCGCTGGCAGCGAACTGACCTCTATGTTGTGGTAGAGCAATATGGTGACTTAAAAACTGCCAGGGTAGTCCTGGGACACCAGTAACATTGTTGTTGCTGGTGTGTCCAGATTAATTATTAACCAACGCCCCCTTGTGCCTTTAAAAATATACAGTAGATGTTCCTGCTTTTGTTCCCGCATCTAATTTTTCCCCCTCATCTCTCCTAGAGCCGATGCGAGCGCTGCGAGGCCTCTCAGCCGTGGACGTCCAGTCCCGGCAGTTGTCCCTGCAGTGGGAGAACCTGGCGTTCAATCTGACGCGCTGCCACACCTACTCGGTGTCCCTGTGCTACCGCTACACCACGGCGGGAGGAGGCGGGGGCCACAACACCACGGTGCGCGAGTGCCTGGCCGTGGAGCACAACGCCTCGCGCTTCACGCTCCGCGATCTGCCGCCCTACCACGGCATCCACGTCCGCCTGTCGCTGGCCAACCCGGAGGGGAAGAAAGAGGGCAGAGAGGTCACCTTCCAGACCGAGGAGGACAGTAAGTCCGCGGAGGGGATTGGAGAAGAGACAGCGTGGTGGAGGGGAATTGGGAAATTGTAAATGGCCAAATAATAAGCACCTGATATGCAGTTACACAATTTATCAGATACACCTGGATATTAATTCAGATGCAGCAGTTCTGTTGAAGATAAAATGTAGTTTGTGGTGCTTTTGAATATAATTATCTTTACTACCTCATTTATATCAAGGGAGGCTCACTAACAAAAGAACACATATCCTTACACAGGCTCTGAGATGACAAAAAACATTAACACTTTTGTGAAAGGCGTGACACGTCTCATATCGTGGAGGTGCACTCTCTAATGTTGAAGCAGCTAATGAAGTGTGTATTTACACATTAACATCTTTCTTACTTATAGGTTACTTTTCACCTGTTATCA
Organism: Mugil cephalus; assembly: GCF_022458985.1. Classification (NCBI taxonomy): domain Eukaryota; kingdom Metazoa; phylum Chordata; class Actinopteri; order Mugiliformes; family Mugilidae; genus Mugil; species Mugil cephalus. Next base: position 12,846,219 of record NC_061780.1, read on the forward strand.
TTCTGTCACGGACCATTTAATGTGACACTGCATATTGGCATAACGGTCACAGCAACGCGCACCGAAAACAGGCAGTGATCAGCCATAACATTAAAACCGCCGACAGGAGAAGTAAATTAACATTGACCATCTTGTGACAGTTGTGTCACAAGATCCACAGTGGTCTGCTGGGAAACCTTTGGGCCTGGCGTTCATGTGGATGTTACGTAGACATGTACCATCCACCTAAACCAGACCACTCACCCCCGCCCCGTAGCAATGACAATGGGAGCAGCCATCCGAGTAGGATGCAGTCTGACACAGACAAACACACACACACAAAAATGGTTTAGGAACAACTCAAAAAAAAACATTCCTCAGATCCCAAATTGATCAATGGGAACTGATCAATGGGTTGATCCACTGAGGCTCCTCCCCTCAACCCGTAAGATCCAGAGACCCGCACTAATAACATCCTGCTGCCAGACACCACATGACTCCCTCAGAAGGTCCATGTCCCGTCTCTGATGAGTCACAGCTGTTTTGGAGGCAGACATAGTGTCATGTCTGATCAGTGCACTGTTATATATATATTTTTTTTTTATCACGCAGAGAAGCCCAAATGACTTAAAGCCTCATGCGCCTCATTCCACTTTGTCAGCTCTCTATTCACAGATGGTTGTGACTCTCCTGATCTTAGCTCTTTGTTTAAAGAGCGCGATGTGTTAAATTCAGGAGAGGAGCTGAAGTTGTTTAAATGTTCTCACAGTGAATGTCAGAACCGAGACTACGCAGACTTCCTATAAACAAAGCTTCAGCCTCACACTTTATCTCGTGTTGTGATTTGAAGTAAATCCTCGGTGCCATTAGCGGTTAAAATACACACATCCACGTATCAATCATATTTTTCGTTCCTACACGAGGATTTGCTCAATATTTCGAAACGTTAACACTTCTAACACCTCCGCTCCCTCCCAGCACATTAATACGGGGAAGGGTGACCATCTGACTGGGGCTGAATCAGCATTACAAAAGATCCTTTTCATTTTCAGATGAAAATAACATAAAAGGGAAAACGTTACATCTGAGACTCTGGCAATCCTGAGATAGGATTTTGCGCTTATTTCTTATCTCCCATTATGCCTTTGTGCCGTATCACATCGTCTGCATGGTGTCTCAGGGAGAAATCAATTCTGCCGTGTAAAAAAAAAAAAAAATCAAAACAAACAAGGTTTTTCACAAAGAGATGTAAAGAGCAGCGATGGGAAAAGATCAACTCGGAGGGAGGAAGTCGGAGTGTGAGATATTTTTTTTCTCCCGCTCTGATAAAGATGGATTTATATACGTATAGCATACTCCCAATTATACCCTCTTTTCCAAAAGTCTTAATAAGCAACTTTGTCTGCCAGACTAAGTCAATTTTAAAATAACAGTCAACTCAGCTGTTTGGCTTTTGCTTTAGCCTTGCGCTTAAATCACACATAAATGTCTTCCTCTGCACACTGCGCACACAACTTCACTGAACGGCCCAAAAACTTAGTGTATAGTTGAACGTTCAGCCGCTCAAGGCCACTCAGATGCACACTTAGCAGCCAGCAGCTGATTTATTCATCAATGTGTTTCAGCTTTGATTGAGGAAAGATAGAAAACGATATTTAGTTTCCTGTTTTCATCCTCTTGTCTGCGGCGTGGCTCCATAATTTAAGCAGTTCATAAATTAACCGCGTCCTTATCTGATGTTCTCTGCCTGCTGCTCTCTTTCTGTCCGTCTGCGAGTCTCGCCGGGTGCGTTGTTCTGAGCCGCTGTGACATTCGCGTCTGTGATATTGACAGGAGAGCCTCATCGCGGGATTAGCGCCTCAATTTCCCTGACAAATGTTTGTTCTGATAATTTCTTACAGTTCCCGGGGGCATCGCGCCAGAGTCGCTCACCTTCACCCCGCTGGATGACATGATCTTCCTGAAATGGGAGGAGCCTGTCGAGCCCAACGGCCTCATCACGCAGTATGAGGTGAGCCCGCTGAAACGCCCGAGTGCTGTCGCTTAAAAAATCTAAAAAGGTAGCTGAAACTGCCGATGTGGTAGCATTGCGATGTAAAATGTTCGTCGCCAATGGGGAAAACTGTGCAGTGAATGTCGCAGGAACAAAACTACTTTTCTTAAATTCCTCTGGTGGAGGCATACAACTGCAAGGCAGTCTTTTTACTCGACATTTCTATATTACTGTAATCCCTCACAGTGTATTTAGCTAATGCCAGCCTTTGCCCACGGGTCCGTGCTTGAGGGAAGCACTCGCTGAAGTTAAAAGGTACAAGCTACCTGGCTTTGCAGCTGAGGTTACTGCACATAAAGCCAATTTTTAATCCATTAGTTTTGTGTTTTTTACGCTTATCTTTGTGGCTTTTTTGAAATAAAGAATAAAAAATAAAACACTGAATTCTCTTAAATCCATCGACGGCACGGAGAAAGGAGCCATAACCTATGGGGAAATGAATAGATAACCACCAGAGGTTGTACAGTATGTTGCAACTTCGAATGGAGAACGCCTTGTTAGTAACAAACCAGCCATAACCTCAGACAGCAGACAACTGTAATTCACCAAAAATCGGCGGCAGCGGGGAGCAGACGAGAAGGCAATTCTGCCAGAGAAATAAAAAATGGCTACTTGCCAGATTCTTCGCTCTCCCAGGGAAGGCATCAGCTTCGCAGCGTCTGGGGGGGAAGGAACGCGTCTGCAGCATAGGTGGTAAAGCACTAATGATTAATGTTAACATCCAAGATGTGCTGTGTTATGCGAGAATCTGAGAAGGAGCAACTGCTGGTTTTGGCCCCTTCTGTCGGGTTGCTGGCATCACATGTGGCTGGATATTAAATCGTTGCCGTATGCTCGTGATGCATATTCATTTAGTGTATAATGCCATTTCATGCTGGTCTGAAATAATGAAACGGAACTATAATGTGCTGCAGCGAACATGTCCAGCTCCACCGTGCCCTCAGTGTTTACGCCGGCGTGAGGATAATCTCCCCCGACATAATACAGTTTTGGTATTTTGCCTGTGCCTGTTCTCTTGGTAGTTTTTGTGCACAAAAATACTTCCCTCTCCTACTTGGTGAGCTGTTATCAGTGTCACTGTGACTGGTACAGCACGTATGCAGTTTGTGCTTCATCGCTAAACCACTCCGCTGCAGTAATTTTTATTTTTCCACCCGAACCTTTTAGTGGATCGGTGCCTATATTATAAAAATAGCAGCAGTGGTTGGAGACCCTCTTGCTGACCTTGTTTCACGTGGTCGGGACTTAGCACCCTCCTTGTCCTATTGAAATACAGCCTGGCAGCATTAATCAATAGCGTTTGTTGTGGCGTAGGGCTTCCATTTAGCTGGATAATGATTTTGTATTTACTGTATGTCCCGAGTAGGCCTGCCCACCTACCCTGAGTCGTCTTTCCCCGGCTCTTGCAATGCCGCGTCAAGGATATTGTTAAACAGGATTTCTGTTTTGTCATTTGGAGTAGTGGCTGCGCAGGATTTTTTCGCTTTTGTAGTGTTGATCTGCCTCATCTGGCAGAGAAAGCTTTATACAGAGCAGTAGAAATCCTCTCCGTTTCCCTCAGATTGAACCATTGACCGCTCCTGCCTGAGCCTATCGACCACAACGGCGTCCTGAAAGCGCAGCGCCTCGCTCTGTGTAGCGTCTGGCATGTTTTTTGTCTGCCTTTGTAGCAGAAACAAAAGCGGCCTATCCGAGTTTAGTCACCGGACTAGCTCATAATTCTATCTTTACACTAAGGAGGCGTGAGCAGGCATTAAGCTCTTCTTATGATAATCAGAAAAGCTTCCGGCTTGCCTTGAGTGGCGGCCTCAGCGTATGCGCGCGTGCATACGTTTGCGTGACGCACACGTGCGAGCGTATACAGTTCACAGCGAGCGCGTGTGTTCGCTCCCTCAATGAAGTGGCTCTCCTCCAGCTCTAATGTGTTTCCTAATATGCTCACCCTTGTCTGATTGCAGTAAGGTCATCTCATTTAGCTCTCCGCTGTTTCAAAGAATATAAGTGGGAATTCTCATGAGGAACAGGCCGGGCAAATCACCTCTTGAGGAAAAACTTTAGAAAAGATTTCACTTTTATAAAAGGACACTCATGCGCAGCACTTTTTCAGTCTTAGTAATAGTCCATTTAACTCACAAACACTGAGCGGTATTGATTGAAACACTCGAACATTTCGTGTGCCGTCCTCAGATTTTGGCTTTTTGCTGCGTGTTTCTTCGTCAGAATATTAACTATTGAATGAAACTCCAGGTTGCTTCTAAGCCAAGCTACGGTGACAATGATAATTATGTCCTATTCATCTAAAACCCGCATGAGCACTGTATTTTGAGTAGCAAACCTCTGCTTTTGACCGAGCCGCCCGTGCACGTAGTCAATGACCTCTGCTGATCTGTGAAAAGCTCCAAAGTGAATCACTTGACATTTTGTTAGCAGCTACGGTAACAAAGCACAACAATGCTACAATGCTACCCTGAGTTTTTTTTTTTTTCCTCCCCTCACAGATCAGTTACCAGAGCATTGAGTCGTCTGATCCAGGAATCAACGTCCCGGGACCGAGGAGAACAGTTTCCAAGCTCAAGAATGAGACCTACCACATGTTCTCCAACCTCCACCCTGGAACGACCTACCTGATCTCCGTCCGGGCCCGAACGGTGAAGGGTTTCGGCCAGACTGCCCTCACCGAAATCACCACCAACATCTCAGGTACCTGCACCACTGCCAAACAGAAACGGAAGCTTCCCGTGTTCTCTCTTTGCCATCAGTGCCTATCAGCAATGCAGCATGCAGGTAGAACTCTGAGGCTTCACCCACTGTGTGCTATAATTAGGATGCAGGTTTTCTTTCTTTTGACCTCGGCATCTTCTCCCCTCGCTGAGCCAAAACTGCTGCTCCCCGAGTGCAAGAGCTATTTTCCATTTGCCTTTCCACACTTGAAGCACGCTGTCATCTCGCAGTCCTGGAGCCATAAATTAACTCGTAGAAAGCAGAGAAACACCACAGAGGTGAACACTGCTGCGTGTTATGTATAAAGAGAGATGCAGCACATTCCTGGGACCGAAATGACACCGCGGAGAGAGGCTCAGAGCTTATTACCGGTGATGGAAATTTTTTCCGCCTTCATGTTTCTCTTTCCTTTTAATGATGCATTTGTGCTTGTTACGGGATGGGATTACACCTCTCGGGAACACACAGCACGGCCACTCCCACCCTGTCGCGCTCGCACATGTACTCTGACTCCCTCCCTGCCCCTATCTGTGTGCAGAGACGCCGGGTACGTTTAATTATAGATTTAGTTCAATTGCAGCTTACTGGCTGTACATCAGACAGAATTCTGGCACAAAGACAGACCGCCGATAGAGTCCAAGAGTCTTCCCAGATCATCCTCAACCCCTTCCACCGGCCCACAGTGCAGAACTTTCACTTGCACTGAGCGTCTCTCAAATGCGCGCTGACAGCTAGCAAACACTGAACACCTTCAGCAGCCACTACTGTCAGCGTCTTCAAGCAGCACCCGCCGGGGAGCACCCTACTACACACCTTTCCTCGTTCGCACGTGCAGCACATTCAGATGCGCGCACCGCCACAATTATCCTTCAGACGGACTATCTGGCAGCGGGCGTCAAGCCCTCTTTTAGTTCCGCAGACCTTTAATGTCAACAAATGCGCGTCCAGTTTTCCTTAATGCCTCACCTTAATTGACGCCGGCTCTTTTCTGCCGCGGCATTAGCAAACTGCCTTTTAATATGATAATTATCGATTCCCCCGCGAATAGTTTGCTCTCGTTCCCCCTCGCTAATTGACTGCTGATATGAAAGAGGAATGCGCCGCCACATCTCCGGGGGAGGAGCGCGACTTTTGCCAAGCCCTTTCAAACGAGAGACCCATTCAATTCGGCCTCTCTTCCGTGTTTTTTTTAATTGGACCTGTAGCCAAGACAACTAGTAGGGAAATTCAAATATTGGTCTGAGTGCGGGGAACAGGGGTGTATCATCGGTCCTTCACGCCGACAAATGAATGGCATGTTTATGCAGGAGGGAGTCGGGATCACAAATGAGCACTGGCACCAAGGTGAGATGTGCATTTGCCTTCATTATGTCTGACGTGGAAACTTTGTTACGCGTCCGCAGCTCCCACTTTTGACTATGGAGACATGCCGTCCCCCCTGAGCGAGACGGAGAGCACAATTACTGTCCTGCTGCGTCCGGCCCAAGGCAGAGGAGCACCTGTCAGGTGAGGGGATCCTCTCATGTACATATTCTTTTCTTTTTTTTATGATGACTTATTAAAATATCCATTCTGTGTCCAGCACGTACCAGGTGGTGGTTGAGGAGGAGACTGTGAAGAAGGTGAAGAGGGAGCTGGGGCTTCAGGAGTGTTTCCCGTTGCCCATGTCGCACGGTGAGGCCCAGGCCCGGGGCACCCCACACTACTACACCGCCGAGCTGCCCCCCAGTAGTCTGCCAGAGGCCAGTCCCTTCACAGTGGGCGACAACCACACTTACAACGGCTACTGGAACAGCCCGCTAGACCCCCGCAAGAGCTACCTCGTCTACTTCCAGGCAATGAGCAACTTCAGAGGGGTGAGTGATTCCGAGCTGCCAGCTGTGGTGTAGCAGCTCTGGCAAACCCTTCATCATCTCGCTGCAGAGGAACTCTGAGCCAGTGACAAGTGGTGCTAGTGGGCGCCGGGATTTACAGTGCTAATGCTGTGTTTGATGTTATAGGACAGTTGGCATTGTGACAACCTTTGAAAAGGCATTATGCAGGGACGGGCGTTGTCGGATGAAAACAAACTGAGCCAGCATTGTAGCCGCTCGAAAATGACCAATGTTTCCGTCCCATCGCTTTGATTCTTTTGCAAACAAAAGATGTCTGCAACAGGAATTACTCGAATACATTACTTATGGCTGGAAAAGCAGCGATTAGCTAGAATTAGAGTAATTAGGGTTAGAGTAAACATTGTACTTCATTTGTCTTTTTCTTCTCTTCTGTCTTATTCAGTCCTTCTCTGTCGCGTTACCTCTTGTTCTTGTCTCCTCCACTCTTTCTCTCTGCACTTAATCAGTTGATTATGTCTGAAAATAGCCTGTGATTAGTGGCCAGAGTAAAACAGGACTAAATGGAAAGCTTTTACATCACTACATTTCGGATTGGATTTTGGATTTTGAAAAAAAATTAAACTTGGTCAGTTTCGCTAGTTGAGAAATGGAATGTTGTTCCACACCGCTGTGTTTCCTTCAAAAAGACCTCCAGCCCTGCCCAGAGGATGCCACTTTACCTTTCCAAATTCCATTACAGGAAGAGCTGCTTCCTGGGTGAGGCAATTACTTAAGGATAATTGGGCACAGGTGCAGATGATCAGAGGTGGAAAGCTGCTGCTTTAATATTCACAGTCTGGCAATGTTGCTGAGAAAAGTTGCCGCAGGTAGCGCAGCATTCTGTGATTATCATAGCGTGGGAATAAATACATGCAAGATGGATCACTGGAGTCTCTTTGAGTCCTGTCAGTATCTTTCTCTCTCTCTCTGTTTTTTTTTTTCATTTGCATTGTGTGCTATAAAGTCCCGTGAACAGAGCTGAGTGGCTCAACTCCACCAGAAGCATCTTTTTCCAACTCAGTGGAGAAACACACAGAGGTATTGCAGTGTGAGCACTCCACACAACTAGGCTACTAAGAACGGGATTAGATAGGGGAGGCCTGGCTTTACTGGCGGATGGGATTAGGTTTTGTTTTGCCTGGCGGGTGGCCAACATCCATGACCCACAATGAAGGGAGCGCAGTGCCAAATCACATATCCAACGCCGTCCCCAGCCTTCCAAACCAAGCTGCCTCCTTCGACTTACAGTAGCAGTCAGTGTTAAAATCTGGGCGCCAGCCTCGCGTTGGTGCTGCAGGGCCGAAAAAGTCCCACTTTCTAAAAGTCACTGTTTCAGAAATACGATTTCAGCAGAGCAGCTTGTTGCAGTGTAACCCACACATGTCAGAGCGGCGGGCAAAAGACACAAGCACGGCGCGAGCTAACACGAACGGAGGGAAGAAAGTGTCACATGCATAACGGAAAATAAGTTTTAAAAAGCATAAGATAGCAGTAATTAGACTCTCAACAAACCAACTAATTACACAATGGGACACTTTCCCCGTTAATGATATTATTAACATTTCGGAGTTATAATTTTTCACCTCACACAGTCGTTTGACAGCAGTCATAAGCAAGCGTTAATTAAAACAGTCTATTAAAACCATGAAGCAGATGCTCATGTTTTGGTGTGGTCTGTGAGGACCAGGGGAGTAGCAGGAAAATGCTAAATGTTTTTGTTCTGTTTTGCACCATCCTGCTCGTGATCTGTGGGCATATTTGCATTATAGGTCTTTTAAATTTTAGCACCGTGCTCACACTGTCACAGAAATGTAGGACAGGGAAGAGAGTTTTAGCATTCGAAATTAGATTTAGCACAGAAGCACGAATGCATTCAGCGTATGTACTGGAGGATATTTTTGTTGTGGATATTGTGTGCAGAAGAGGCTAGCATAATTACCTTAAGCCCACTCATTTTAGTCGGGAAAAAAAAACTGCACCTGAAAACATCAGAAAAGTAACACATTTACTGTTGAGGTTTCCTCCATATGGAAGTGGTGTCATATTCGGCAGTCATTTAAGGTTTCTGCACAGTGAATTATTTATAAAAATGTAAAATGCAATCGACAGCCTCCTTATTTCATCATTTAATTATGCACCTCATTAAATCGGTCTGTTCAAGTTTGTGTTTGCCTTTGTGCAGGGGAGACGCTGCACCTAATTCTCTACAACAGTGACAGTGGTGGGAAATAGTTTGAACAGCACACGGGGCCCATAATATTTGGCATTTACTCATGCTAATTATCTGGAGATGGCTGTCAAGCCTCTGTAATTGCTTTGATTGATCCATCCAAAGAGGTACTTGAAAGACTGTGGCTGCAGATTGCGGCTTTGCAGGCCGCAGCGTCGCCATTTCTAACATCTACACTTAGATCTTTCAACTTAACAAACGCGCACACTGACACGCATGCACAAACACACACACACAGCGGGGCTGCGTGTTGCATGTTGGCATTTGTGTTTTGTAATAAGAGCTGCCAGGAACCTCCAGCCCCTCTGGCTTGACTGCCACTGTACCGAGAGGCATCTGATGTGTATCCCACAATCTGGATCTTGCCAATTAACTCTAATGCTGAGCTGGTACACAATGATTTAGATGCGCATGTCACAGAATATGCTTCTATCCATCATAAACAGTCTGTTTTATTTATTTATTTATTTTTTTGTCGCTTGCAGTAAATAGATGTAAATGCGTTGGCCTTAATTTGCCAAACCCTCTAAAGATGGAATGCGTGAATGATTTAAAATGCCTTCTCCATGAAAGAGGCTCAGGTTCAAATTAATCAGCTTTTCTTTTTTTTTTTCTTTAAGGAAAATGTTTTTCTGTAATTGAATCAGCAGCTGGAAAGCCCAAAGTTACCACTCAGCACTTCCAGGGACAGCTAGGGTATAAATGAAGCAGGGCTGCACTTTTAAACAATTTGATTAATGATTATTAATTAAAACGGGAAGATAATCAGTAGCACTAGGGATCAATTTCTGTTTTGCTGTGGAGAAGAGCTTTCACACATTGATGCTCCGTCTCGGTTTGAATACAGCTTTATTCCCATTCAACCACAACCTGATAAGTACGAATAACATTTATTTCAACGGTTGTTATATCATGTAATTCTTTGGTTTGTGACCAAATAGCTGCAAAATATATGACATCTGGAACAGACTCAGCTACACTTTGTTCGTTGTCATGCCAACATCCTAAACTAAGATGGTGGACATGGTAAACATTGTTGCTGCTAAGCATTAGCAAGTTAGCACTTTCAAAATGTTTCCACACTAGCTCTTTTGCCACTTGAGAAATTACAATAATATGTCTTTGTGATATAATTTCTAATACATTGTTTTATGATGATAATTAGAAATATATGACATTCATATCTGTCTAAGTTGTACTTTGTTGCTTATTAGTTAGCATGCTAGCATAACCATGGCAAACACGGTGAACAATATTTCTGCTAAGCATTAGCATGTTAGCATTGTTACAGAACCCATGTTATGATGTTGACATGTACATTTTTTTTATCACATATCTTATTACATACATACATTAACTTTTAGCCGATTATCAGCTCACAAACACAAAAGGCACCAACTGCAGTTTAATTTAATGTTCGCATACAGTATGCACATACAGTGTACGCAAAAGAGGCTTCAAATAAGATTCAAATAAGATAAGAAGTCACATTTTCAGCTATATAAAATTAATGACACCACATTAATCACAACACACTGCCCTTCTGTTTGTTGATTTATGTTGATTTATAGTGGTCATAATGAAAACATAAACACCACTGCAAGAAAAGACACCTCATAAAATGCATTTTTCTGATCGTGCATGTTCTGCAGTCATGCTGCCTGACTGACAGGCAACATGTTTGCGTACAGTTTGTTTCTGCATTTTCAGATCAAACCGTCGAGTTAAGAAATTGTTTTAGTGACGGTGAGAAATGGGAAAAAAATAAATAAATAAAAAGAGGCAATTTAACTGGAGTTTGAGGAAAGCGCTTTTTGCTCATTTCCGAATGAGCAAATTTGCATAATTGTCCCATAATGCCCGAATTAGCATCTGTAAATCTTAATTTGATAATACATCTCCTCCATGAGGTGGCGGGATGGAATTGGATTACAGTCTTGGATCTCATTAGTGTGCCCTGACAAAGGTCCTTTTCATAACGCAGAGATGTCATCAGCTAAAATTTGAATAAAATTAATTCCTTTTCGTTGTGGTGCACTGGCCTGAAACCCGCCTTTTAATTTGCTCTCTCCTTTTCACCTTTCATCTTTTCTCCTTCAGCAAGAATCTCTAATCTCTCTCGCACCCTTCACCACAGTTCTCAGATTTCAGGTGTTTTTTTTTCTTTCTTATGTCATCAGCAGGATCTCATTTGTCCTTTTGCTCCAAATGATTTTGTACATAGTTGATCATTCTCATTTTAATAATACACATCACATTTTTGCATTCAGTGTTTTTATCTATTGCAGTCATATTTTCAGCCTCATATAGGTACATGCGTTTGCCTGAGCTCAGTATTTTTACATTTCTCTCTTTTCTTTTATCACATCTCTTTTATGCAAAATGCAAAGCGACACCTTCCCCTCTGATGTCCGTGTTTTCTTTATCTTTCAGGAGTCCAGAATAAACTGCATCCGGATTGCTCGCAAAGGTAAATCAACCTGAATATTTCCCACTCTCTCCCACAAACACGGTGACCTTGAAAGCGCAGTTTTCTGAATCCTAGACGAGAGAAGACAAAAAATTAAGACTGTAACTGAGATGGTAAGGTTTGCTCTGTAACGCACCGTTATTCGAACTCTCTCTCAAGCACAAAGGTGCGGATCTGGACAAAGTTTCTCCAGCGGTCCCGGATGTTTAGCGGCAAGCCTCAGAGAAAAGGGCAACAAGCAGGGAAGGATTAGAGGTCAGGCTTTCATCCTGTTTGTTTGGGGCCAGATGCTGGGACACACTATATCAAAGCCAGTCTCTTTGTTCTCATCAGCAGCCCACCAGACAGCTACATCTGAGGGCTTTGACCTCAGCGCCATCCACAAGGGTTCTCCAGATCAAAACCTCCAGATGGAGCTACCTTGGCCTATCTGTACGAGAAAACCCTGCCCTCCCCCACCTCCCCTCTCCCCTCCTCTTCTGTACCTCAGCTTTTTGGATTCAAAGGGACATGAAAAGGGCAGAGAAATTGACTCTAAGTCCCGGTGGCAGGAGAGCTCCTCTGCCACAGTACACTGTCAGATCATGGTGAACAAAAGTCATGTATTTGTAGTTATCATAGCGGCGCAACGGCAAGCGAAGCCTTGCAAGTAAATTGACTTGGCGGGGTGTCTTTTTTAGGTGAAGGCCTCTTTTTGTGAGTGAATAACGAAAGAGATGAGGCTCTCCTCAAGCATAAAGCCGAAAGGCAAGGCCAGCCATTTCGGCTTAGCTTCTCACTCCATCTGCCCCGCACAGCCTGGGTTGGCATTGATTAATTATGCTTTCTCAGAGCAACAGACATTGCACTTGCCTTTCTTCTTGGAGCCTCGGCACAGAAATGAAAATGCACAGTGGATTCCCATTGGTCAAAACATTTAATATGTAATTTAAAACTTTTATTTTTACAGCAAAATCAAAAAAAATAGAGATAACAGAAAGAAAATGCAGAATAGAAAGTAATGATTTAAAAAAAAAAACCTGCTAGGATTACATCCACACCTCATGCACTGAAAATGTATGAAATGATGTAACTGAAAAAAAAAATCAAAAAATGGAATGGGGAAAAAAATGGGGGCGATTTCCAATTTCAAGATGCAACAAGTCAGAGGATTTTTGTGTTGCTGTTTGTGATCTCCACGATCCCTCTACCATTAACATAGTCTCTGCATCATCGGGTCGTAAGCCGTTATTATCAAGCAGCCCATCACAAGCAAAGTGGAGGCAAATGATTCTGGCTTGGATAACAAAGCTGGAGATTACATTTCAACTTCCAGGTGACAGTTTAATTAAGGATCCTCTGGCAGGCTCAACACAACAATAGACTTCTATTTCTCCTCTAAGTGCCAATTTCCACCATCGGGCAGCTGGCAGGTGCATGGATTCATGTGGAAATCTATTTCATTCTCGTGTTTGGCTTAATAGAAATTTCGAGGCTAAATGTGGCAAAACCGCCTTATCAGTCTGAAACGTCAGAGGAACTGAAATTGATTTTTCGCCACCTCATCTACATTTTTAGCTAGCGCAAGGAACCTCTGTATTTCACCTGAATGTAATTCCAAATGAAGTCGCAGCATAAAATACACAACGAGCGCTGAGTTTGTGACTGAGTTTTTTTTTTTTTTTTTTTTTTTTTTTAATGGAGCACCTCCCGACAGGCTGAATATTTTCGGTTACAGTAGCTCCCAGACACAAAGGCAGCCTTGGATGATAGCGTGTCACTGTGTGTGAACAGAAACCACAGGAAAAAACAAAAAAAACAAAAAAATCATCTTTGATTCACTGTCTGACTAAAGCTTCTGCCACAACTGCCGCAAAGTATACCTGTCAGGTTCGCTGTCTCAAACCAAAGAAATGCCACGTTTTCGCATACTTATTTTGTATTTTATTTTGATATATACAGTATAGCCTCTCACCCGATGACAGCTGGGACAGACTCCAGTCCCCCCTAAGGACAAGAGGTTATAGAAGATGGGAATATACAGTGTGTATATATGTGGATAGCAACGCAAAGACCTTTTTGGAAGGAGCAGTTCCATGTAACATCCAGCCAGTGACTTACTTCGTCCATTCAGATATGCCAGGCACTGATTAAAAAATCCCCAGAAATTGAGTGATATTGTACTACTTTCATCTTTATTTGGGACTGCGGTTATTAAGCAGCCATAAAGCGCCTGTGGCTGTAGATGGTGGGGCTAAAACATGGCTCTGTTTTCATTTCCCCTGCCCCAGATCTGATATTTCCCCAGCAGCCTTAGAGATGGAGCTCTAACCCCAGGCCTGCTCTGACTTTCTCCCGCTCTCCAGATAGTTTGTGCTGTTCCAATAGGCTCAGAAGGGCTGGTTTTAGGCCTGTCAAGGCCTGGAGGACAAGCTGACACGCACAGAGACAAAAAAAAAAAAAAAGTAGATCAGTGGGCCCCTAGAACAAGGCAAAGAAAGGCCCACTGCTCAGCACCATTTACATAAGTATGAAGCTTTATGCCAGAGAAATGAATAACCCGCTATTATGATAACGACCTTTCCGGTAGCTCACAGACGTCGGGGCACCTTGAGATTATACTCTAGGGCTGCGTGGATGACAATGATTAGGCGTGCACCTCAGAGGTTTAGTATGCGCCGCACCGTGAAGATGTTAAATCTCACTTGCAAAGTTTGTAATTACCACATCACTGTAAAGATAAAAGATGGACAATACGTCGAAGGCTTGCGAACACGTCTCCTTCTGCATCAGCTCCCAGAAATCAGGTTATTTTCCCGGGAAACGGTCTCTCTCGTTATAGCCATTCGACGTGACCGTCTCAGTCTGTCAGAGTCGTTCTGTGCAAGCTGCCATTATGTTCTATACGTCTGTGGTTTATCCAAAAAAAAAAAAAGAAGATTTGTCACCACTTATACTTTGAGAACCTTCACAGACATGTCTGTGGGCTGTAGGGTTTGGAAAGACATTTTCATTTGTGTTCAGCCTATTTGGAAAGGCCTCTTGAGTCGCATGAGTGGACCACCACCTAGAATAAGAAACAAAAGAAAAAGAAAACTCCTTTAAATCTGCAAATTCCTTTTATTGTTAGTCTCTCAACCGTTTTGTTTTAGGCATTATTACGAAACATTTCCTCCTTAAAATTCTACGTGTCCGATCTGCCTTTTCAATCTGTGCCCCTGCTTTTAGCGGCTTGCAAAGATCACCGCAAGGCTCTGGAGGTGTCCCAGCACTCGGAGGAAATGGGGCTGATTCTCGGAGTGTGCGCCGGAGGTCTGGTGGTCCTCATCCTCCTGCTGGGTGCCGTCATCATCATCATTAAGAAAGGGTAAACATCTCCCGAGAAGTACTCAGTACAAAAACATGCCTCATTATGCACACAGTCACACCGCATCTCCCGCGTTGTTCTCCCCCTTAATGTTTTGTTTTTGGAACAGCTCAGTGATCAGTTTCTGTAGTCGCTGAACTTTTTGAAAAGGTCACGCTTGTTCGGGGAAGAGTCTGGACCGGCAGCCGACGCCGCATTGTTTTCCCTCCCTTATGGCGCGCCAGAGGGACCAAACAACTCTCATCTGCAGAACCTATCTGAGTGTGAAGTATTTAATTAAAGGCGGATGCAATTCAATTAGCCACTTAATTACGCACACCAAGCAGAGGACTGACCCTTAAATGAGACGGTAATTGGGAGGGAAAAGGTGTGCTTTTAGAGATTATTAGCCAATGATCCCACAGGTCTACAGTTAATCATCTGCACTTCTGGCTCCGCATAGCGGCAACTGTAGTCCTCCCCGAGTCTAAAATAAGGCTTGTCCCGCCTTAATAAAGTAAGATATATGGAAATGTAAAGACCCGACGTGCCAAATCAGGAGTTAGCCCGAGTTCCAGCGGTCGCTATTTAAATTGCTGACACAGCGTCCACGTTAATATTGAATAATGTTGATTGTGAAAGTCCCCACTACTCTGCACATTCGCCCGGGCTCCTATCACGAGCCGCCACGAATTTCTCCCTCCGAGAATTGATTGCCGAATTTGCTGCGACGGGAATCCACGCGGTCTGGTCCTTGAAGTGCAACACTGAGACATATTCGATTGAAACGAACACACTTTTCTCTGCTTGGGTCCGTCAGCACCTGCACGAGTCGCCTCCATGTGTCATGCGGCCGCCTGCATGCGAGGGTGGCTGTCACTGTAATCAATGCATTCTGCCCTCAGCTGACATTGCTTTCATCTTACATCTCTTATTTTTCATGATTTTTTTCCCCCCTCCTTCTCCGGCACTCTTACCAGAAGGGACTACCACTCTTATTATCCGTAAGTGACTCCACCTCTTTGCTTTTCCATCGTTTCGTGGTCCACCATATACATGCTTGTGCTCTGGCTGTCAATCACAATAAAGCCTCTTTGTCCTCTTTTCTTCTCACTGTTTCTGTTTATTCTTTAGCGTTAACCTTCGTGTTCTTCCTTCCTCAACGTGACTTTGTCTTTTTCTCCCCTTTTCCGTCTCCGTTCGTAACAATCTCTCTGTCCTCTCCCTCGCCCGCTGCCAGGAAACCGGTGAACATGAATAAGACGCCCATTACCTACCGCCAGGAGAAGAGCCATATGGGCTCCATGGAGCGCAGTTTCACAGACCAGAGCACCCTGCAGGAGGATGAGAGGATGGCCCTCTCGTTCATGGACGCGCACACGTGCGGCACACGAAGTAAGGCTCGTATAAAACCTGCACGGGGGGGACAACGTAAAATCTACAAGCTCATCAGAGTTACATAATGCAGTGTCGAATCTTACGCGCATCATCCATCACTCAGTCCACAAATGTCTCAGAGATTGCTATCATCCTGTGAAGAACGTTCTTCCCGATGAGTTACAGTCAGCTGTTCGCTGACAAACATAAGGAATCTCACAAAATAGCAAAAAAAACAAAGACAAGTCAAGACAAAACAAATGATTGCAATTCATGTCAGTAGTTTTCGTGTTCCTCTGTTTTCTTACGTTGTTAGTTTCACACAGACGGAAAGACAAATGTGTTTAGCTAGAGAACAGATCCTGGTCTGTTTCACACGTTCTCCGAGGCAGCGCTGCTGTCGCGTCTGCAAGCAATCTGCTTTGAAGACGCATTTTACTGAGACAGCCAATCACAACGACGTGCTTGTTACATGCACGCTGTTTGACTGACAGCGTCGGCATGCACCGCGCCATTATGTGACGCTAACAGCCCCGACTGCTACAGATGTTGGTTAATGTTTTTTACATCGTAACCCGTCTCGTTCATGAATTTTTAAGCTCCAGATTCTGACTGACGCCGCAGATGTGTTTGATTCAGGTGACGCCCGGAGCTCGGTGAATGAGGCCAGCAGCCTCCTGGGCGGCTCCCCGAGGCACCAGTGCGGGCGCAAAGGCTCCCCCTACCACACGGGTCAGCTCCACCCTGCCGTCCGAGTGGCTGATCTCCTCCAGCACATCAACCAGATGAAGACTGCCGAGGGCTACGGCTTTAAACAAGAATATGAGGTGAAATGGCGCTATTAGGCTCTTTCCCCACACGCTGACATTATAGAACAACAAAGACGGCTATTACCGCGGCACTCACACAGCCTGAAATGAACTCGCAGTAAAAAGTATTGCTGCTGACGCACTAGTACTCTGGACATTTAGAAGAGAGGGCTTTTAGGAGCGCATTACTGGGAAGAATCGCGTATGGTAAAATGTCTGCATACCGTGATTGTGTTCTCAAATAGCCTGTTTTCAGGGTATGTTTAACAACATGTAATTGATCCACTGAACAAACTGTTCAGGCCCTGACGGCAGGGATGATTCACCATTAAAATTAAAGCCTTTCTGCCATTTTGCCTATTTTCTATTTGAATAACCTATATCTGTAAATGTCTGTACCTGATTTTGAATTTCTGGCATAGAAATCTCAAGACGTGGTATAAATATGAATGAATAACACACAGTAAAAGACAGAAGACATAAAAAAAAGCAGAAATAAAAATGTAGTGGAAATGAAAGTGTGCTGCAGTCGACCTCTGTGGCACACGTTGTCCTTCCTTCAGTTTATTTTGTTATGGAATCTCACTGGTGATCAATGTGCCATTGTTATACAGAACTGATATACCGAACTTTATATACAAAAGACAGGATATTGCTATATATCCTATATAATATATTGAACATTTCGCTACATAATGTGCCAGATTGTGCATTTCTCATGATCCACACTTAATAAGAATGAGTGTTTGAATTAAATGGTGACTGTAACCAAGCTCGATTAGCTTGGTATCCAGCACCCAGACCTCCCTTCTCCACAGCTTGGTTACGCTACTCCTGCTTTTCCTCTCTTTTCACGGAAACGGTTTAACTACATCGCCGCGCCTCTTTAAGGTGGCGGAGTTGCGATCGGCGGCACGATTACTTTCCATGCTGCAAATGAGCAAGCAAGTCGAGTTACCTTCACGTGTACGTGACTTCCTGAGTGAATAACTTTAATTTGTTTCGTTTAACAGGTTTTGCTAGCGATGTTACGGCACCTTGGTTTTCACGGGGAGTGAAGTGTTTCCTCTGTGGTGTTTGTTCCGTGGAAAGTGTCATGTTGAAACTGTTGTGACTGATGAACTTCAGAGGTGTGGAGTGTTGTTGGAGTCATAGGCACACGGAAAATAAAGCAGTCCTGTCTGCTTTGCTCCGCGTTGTACGAGGTAACGGTCTCTACTGAAACTGATCCTCAGTGAATAGAATCTGTGGATTAAACTAATGAATCCACGAATGAGCCAGAATTGGAAGCCATCCATCCATCCATCCATCCATCCATCCATCCATCCATCCATCCATCCATCCATCCATCCATCCTCTTTATAGCACAATAACTGGGTTAAACTCACAGCAGAACGCTTCTTTCTCTTCCTCCCATGTGCTTCTGTGGCAGCTGGAAGGTGTCACCTCTTGGACATGTCCTAGTTCGAGTGTTGACCTCAATTTGCAACATTGCTCAAAGATCCCATGTAGAGCAAGGTACACTAGTCAGAGGGTGCGCATTGATGAAAAATGTTAGAGCGTGTCGGGCATATGCTGTAACAGTGGAGCTTCTGCCCTGGCCACGGAAAATGTCGACCAGAGAGAGTTCGATGGGGTCACCTTCAGCACTGTGGTTTGTCTCGTCGTAAAGTCCCTAAAATGCAGTAGCTTGGTTGTCTTTACTGGGAGTCGTAAGAGTGATCATGTCCAATAAATATGCGTTGCGGATAACTGCTAGCTTAAAGAGGCCATGTTAGCTAGAGTGGTTCTCGTCAGAGGGGTGTGGGAGGCCATCAATCTGAAATCACCCATGTGGCCTCCTCAGCACCCACTGAAATTAATTACCTAGGTTAAAAAGACATCTGGATCACCCCGTCGTTGTGGCTGAGAATAAATCATCCTCATTTGGGCCCGGAGAAGACCTCGGTTGTGACGGCGGGCCTGATGAGGTTAAACGTCTCCGGCTCTACCTAGTGAGCTCCCCGTCCGCTGCTGGCAGATTGCAGGGTGGCAGGGAGAGGGAGGGGTGGTCTGGGAACGCTGAGTGGGAAGAGAAGATGGATGAAAAGGTACAGACGGAGAAATGTGTAGGGGGAAAAAAAAAAGCTCTTGGCTTCCGTTCCTTCTAGCCTCCAAATAACCACCTCCCCTCCCTCTGGCGAGATCAGTATTTGCCTCCCTTCACGATATATGTCGCCATTGAAATTGTCTATCATTTGCTGAAGAAATTTTTCAGACGGCGATGCATGGAGCCGTTCCGCCGCGAACCGTGCAGGCCACAGGCGCAACTTACCTCATTTGATTCCTCAGACTGGCGGTGGAAATGCGAAATGTGTAATTCTCTTGGATTGATGTTCGGATGTCAGACGCCGGCGCGGGAGTTTGCTGATGGTCCACAGTGACCGAGCTCATCGTTCTGACAGGGTTTCCAAGGTTTTTCTCAGCGCGAAAACAAAATCCAGCGTAAGAAAAAAAAAAAAAAGAGAGCGAGAGAGAGAATGGCAACGAATTGATCATGCAGGAGCCTGAAGTTCAACGTATTCATCTGTGTCATAGAGCACCATTAAACTATTAAAAACACATTACTAAACCACACCGAGTGACGCCTGCAGCCGGCTCGAGCTGCTCTGATACATAACGCTTGTGACATGCCTCATTCTCCTTGTGCCAATGCCGCCCCTGCTCCGAGGTGCCGCCCGCTCCCTTTCAGCCCCTCCATCACACCCCAGCATCCACCTGTAGGCTCCGGAGGGGAGGCAGTCACTCATCGCTCCTCTATATCTATATGTAACGTGTCTGCAGGGAGCGATGAGTTCAGAGCTGCCATCGCAGACTCTAACTAAATCTCGCTGCTGTAATACAACATTTGCAGCACCAGGCGTCTAACTGAAATATGGTAATGCCTTAAATGTTTCGTTTCCAGCTCTCCGTCACACAGGGATTGCGCACACGGGCAATGCTCTTTAATTCACCGAAGCTAAAAAGGAGCGAACTTATCCCTTTGAAACACGGATAAAACTCATCGTGATGAACTGAAGCAGATCACCTGTAATTAGCCAGTTCATTGTCCAGGACTTTTCCATGCACTGTCTCCATTCTACCTGTGTCACCGCTTTTGTTTATTGTAATTCACTTGATTTTACTTGGCAAATCACAGCTTGGTTGTTTTGCAGCAGTTCACTGTGGTGGTGGTGGTGGGGTTTCTTGATTGAACGCTAAGTACAGACGTATTTGTTTTGCTTCTTTCACCCCCTCCTGCTGCTGCTGCGGCTGCTATCTGTAGCTGTTTGATTCGCGGTACATAATGAAGGACCCGAACCTCTGAATACCTCTCCCCGGTGGAGCGACTGCTGCCGAGAGTTGAGCTCGCACCCCGGGGGGGTGGGGAGGGAGTCCATCTCTTGTCACCCGCGGCCTGTGGCATTCACGAAGAAAAAGAGAAAGCGTCTTTTGTCTCTGGTTCATGGCTTCCCCCCTCTGGAACTCTGCTTGTAGACTCATTAAACTGTCCCTCTCAGGCAAAACACACTCAAAAAAAATCAATACGGAGCTCGGTGTGTTTTTCTTTTTTTTTTTCTTGTATATTTGTGGTAAGAGTGTGCGTTTTGATGGAGTGTCTCTCTCTATTATGAGGGAAAATGATGAGGAGTATCATATTACACTCCCTTGGCAGGAATAAGTTTTTATTTCCCTGAGGAGTACCTGTGTTCTGTAAAAAAAAAAACACTGATGAAGAATTTACAGTGGGTTGTAAAAGGGGGGCTTGTATGTGCGGCGTCTACTGTCGCTACGGTCATATTCCCACGGCAGAGGCTTACGAGTAAACAACACAGAGCTTTACTGGAGAACTAAACATTCTCAATATAACCCTTTGCACCTGGAGGCTGGGGTTAGAGAGGATGATGGACTCACTGAAACACGGATTCAGTTACTGGGCTCACATTATAACATATAACACTTTCTGCCCATCACTGACTTCCTTTTTTTTTTCCTTTTTTTTTAACTTGAATATTCTGTTCTGTTTTTTTCTGGGAGTTTAACACATCAGACATTTGTGATTGGATTGTGACGTGAATGTTGCGGGATTACAAATCTCATCACTCAGAGGCTCGTGATTCACTGGAGCCTTAAAAGAATTATGGGGGTGAAAAAGTAACAGGTCAAAGCGGGACGGTTACTGAGATGTTGATACTGTGTTAAAAGTCCAGTAATCTGTATTAAACTCTATCATAATTTGCTTCATCTCACTTTATGAGATCCCTTTGATCCACCGCAACCCGCTGATCCCTGCAAGTGAGGGTTTTTTTTTCTAATCAATCCTCCACCGGTCTGCGTCTTGTTTTCCCTTCCCTTCAACATACTATCATTCTCTCGCGATTTTCTTTCATCTTCCCGCCTCTCTCCTCTCTCTAGAGGACCCGGCGGAGGAGTGGTGGGAGGAGAGAAATAAAGAGCGCTCAGAGGTCTGATGTCAAAAAATGTAAGGAGGGGTGGAGGGGAGAAGTTGAACGAGGCAACGGGAACGAGGGATCCAGAGAGGAGACAGACACGGAGAGGGAGCGCGATGAAAAGAGGAGGGAAAAAAAAAGTGAGGAGGAGGAGGGTGTAATCCCAGGCAGGATTTAGCTGGTTCTTGGCTCTCTGTGGGGGGAAACCTCATTGTAATCTCCTGCTCAGCATGCAGACTTGGGCAGAGTTTCACCAAATTCCGCCCGGGGCTGGAAACCACTGGGTTCAGACTGGTGCAGATGTGTGTGTGTGTGTGTGTCTGTGTGTGTCTGTGTGTGTGTGTGTGTGTGTGTGTGTGTGTGTGTGTGTGTGTGTGTGTGTGTGTGTGTGTGTGTGTATTGGTTCTGAGATCTAATAGGGGCTTAATTTAGCCCCAAAATGACTTATGACGACTTGTGAGAGTAAACGCTTCTTAGTGCATCCATGCAGACAGGCGGATGATAGGGAATGGGGGGCTGGGGGGGTATTATAATGCAGCTAAAAGCCTTCTACCATGCAGGTGGTAGATAGCCCCCCCCCCACCTTCGCTCTCATATCAGCGCTGATTGGTTGGTGTACTGTATATATCAACGTTCAGAAAACAACAAACAAGATATAATGTTCCAGCAATTTATACCTCGCATACTTGTTCTGTTTTTTTGGGGTTTTTTTTATGTATTATTTTTATGGCAGTTTACAGTGGTAATGGTGGCAGGGTTGCTGACTGAAATATTTCTACTTTTTGAAAGGATGTGCGACCCGTAAAAGGGTTCAGAGGAGGGGAGGTGGCGGGGTGGGGGTGGAGGGGGCTATTTTAATGGCCTCTGTATTGTGCCAAACAACTGAGGCTAGAGCTTTATTTCCCCGGCATAAAGACAAACATTGCTCTGAGCCCCGATAACGTCCGGAGCCGTGTTTGCCTTGACCGCGGCTTTATTTATTTATCTTTTTTTTTTTTTTTTTTTTTAATCTCACCTGTTGCATAGTTACCGCGCGCTCGGCCGGGGCGGCAGGCAGCGAGCTGCTGTGATGGGAGGGTTTCACAAGCCGTCAAGACTTGAGGCAGTAGCTGATAAGGAAGGGCATTTTCGCGAAACATTACGATTTTGTTTGACTTCATGTATATCTGGCAAGTTGCTCTTCTAACTTATGAACCTCTGAATGTTGTGATCTTCCTATATGCTGTGCAGGATTGTGAGCGTGCTGCAAGCGGATGCACTGAAGCCTGAAGTAGCGAAGCCTGTCCAAACGCTTAGAGTCTGCTCTGTGCGCCTAATTCTCCCATTATTTTAATGGATTTATCACTTGAGACGCTGGCACACAGCATTTAGGGGGAATCAGACAAAGACATACGAGGCTCACAGCTTTTGTTTAATCACATATCAAGCTACAGATCCTTTCCCGCCGGAGACACTTGATCTGAGCTTAACGCTGCGTTTTGAGAGATGCGCTGATGGCTATCACGCTGGCCACGTAACAACCCAGAACACACAGAAAATATGAAACTGTAATCGTTGTTTGTCTAAGATGTGTTGATTGTTGCTGCAAAGAGCTCCTGAAAATCTGACAGCGACTCTCCATCTCCGCAGAGCTTCTTTGATGGCTGGGACTGCACAAAGAAGAAGGACAAGACCAAAGGGAGACATGACACCTTGCTGGGATGTGAGTAATCATTAAACATTTACCTCCGCGTCAAAAAACAAAATGCTGCGACTGCCTCGTATTCCCGCCTCATTTATTTTTGTCTGGCTCAGATGATCGCCACAGAGTGAAGCTCCATCCTCTCCTGGGGGACCCCAACTCCGACTACATTAATGCAAACTACATTGACGTGAGTCTAATCCTGTTTTTTTCCTGCCTCTGTTCGATACGCGGCACAAACAGCCTCCGCCGAGTCTCTGTCGCTCACGCCCCGCAAAGTCCATCTCTCTCATTCCTGTAAGCCCACCAGTCTGCTGCCCCACTTTTCACCTGGAAGCTTTCATCCAATCAGACACCCCCCCCCCTTCCTGATAGTGTTCTGCCAGATGCCATGCTTTACGTCAATTGCCGCACAGGATCCCTGACCCAGACCGCCTCTGCTATCACTTTTATTAAAACACAGTGGTGGAATGAATGCATTTTTGATGCTTGGCAGCAGGAAATGAACCTTTCTGTAAGATGCCACAAATCCACCTAAATTAAATAGACACCATTGTCGTTATTCAATATCTGTGGGTTGGGCTGGGAGGAGATGATCCTTTCCACCGTTCACCCAAGCCAACCACTGACATGCAGCGCTGCAGTTAACATCCTCACCGACCATGCGAAAACACATGTACGTGTCGCTAATATGTCTCACACAGTCTCATTCATGCGTGTCCTCATTCATAAAAGCTAGCGGGGTCCGTGTTTATCCAGCAAATAGGAGTGCACGTTCAGATGGCGACAGTTTAGTCGAGCTTTTTGACTGAAGGAAATCAAAATCCTGCGAACACAAAACCCCGTATCCTGGGTTCCCCCGTGAATCTGTCTCAGTCCTCATGTGTCGAGGTTCGTTTGAGTAATGTCTGGAGAGCTCTGTCAGTCTGATACAATTTCTTTGTCTCACAAGATTTATTTTGCGCCCGTCTCACCGGGACTAGTGTAAAGTAAATGTGGCACTCTATGAGGAGCTGAAGCACGCTGATGTGCTCCCACGTCTGTCTGAGGCTCTCAATGCCAAAGCGTATTTGGGGAAAAAAAAACAGAACAACCGATCTTATTTACTTGAGCTTTTTTTTGACAAAAGAATATTAGCGAGTACGGCTTTGTTTTTGGTGGATTCCTCCTTTTGGCCAAATTGTATCATCAAAATGCTTGACACTACACAGCTTTTTTCCTCTCCTTTATTTCTCCGCGGAGAAAAAGCCGGCGGTGAGACGCTTTTAGAGAGTTCATTACATTGAGAGGGCATTAAAAACCAGGCCTGCTGTTAGGCCGTGGTTATTGTGAGGGTCTCCATTAGCGTTTAGGGCGCAGAGGTGCGGGCATTAGAGGGAAAACACCACTCAGCAGCTACTACTGCAGTGTCTGTGTCAGCGATGTTACCCTCAGACGGGGCTGACCTCGCTAGGTGAATTGTAACTACTTAGCAGCAGTGGTGCATGTTTTTGGACAGGCTGTGATTATTTCAACAGAGGTTAAATGGAAAAGTCCTCCATCCCCCCATGCACATGCACACCCCTCCGAAAATGATAACTGCTTCCAGTACGGAGGCGCGAGTTCTCCGCTTCTTCTTTCCCTGTCACTTGATGCACGATCGTTCGCCTTGTTGGCGTGCATGCTGCTTGAAGAGGTGCAAAGCTTTGCATACGATTAGCTCCCCGCACCTACTCCAAAGATGGAGAGCAGAGCAGTTCGGTGGATGTCGCTATCAAAAAGTAGCCAACATGCACTGTCAAACTGTTTAATCCTTTGAGTGCAAACAGCAGTAGCATTTATTCATATTCATATTGTTACTTTTAATTTTTCCATTAATGCAAATCTTTGGACGGTTTGCGGCCGCCAGGATATTAGCAAATCTGATCAGCCGGCGCCCACATGAGTTATTTTTCAGTGTAGCTCTTAATCAATAATAGATTGAGCTTTGACTATTGCTTATTAAGTCATGAATGTTTAATACGACTGAGAAATACTTCAAGAGTAGCTCAATAAAGAACCGGATGCTGGACTCAGATGAGCGAAAACCCGCTCGCCCGGTGCTTCAGACAGAAATGTTTCCCAGCTTGTGGGTTTTTCGTCGGCGCTGTGCGGCCCACTGCACACACGCGTTAGCGTTTCCTCAGCCGGCCTCACCCGCGGGTCCACGCTTAACTTCACACTCTGGCCACGCTCAAATATTATTCAGGCAAAATTTTTTCCAGGCTAATTACTTCAAATTAGAAATTAGAGCTTTCGCCGGACCTAAATGGAGATAATTTCACGAGTTGCACGTCACAGCACGTTTCTTAAACGAGCCCTGATCGTGTAGGGAGCCCTTCCAACGTGAAATGAAATGCAGAGGCTGTTGGCGTTAATTTGAGCAGTAAATAAGCGTGTCGTTTTCTGATTAGTGGCATAACATATGCGTGAGACGCACGGTGAAAAGAAAATCTTTAATGCGAATTCAGCGGGGAAAAACTAGAAATACTTTTGATTTGTAAAAATAACCACGAAGGGCGGTGGCCTCAGGTCGTAAATTCACATGGAACAGGTGTGCTGCCATGAAGCTCAAGCTTTGCTCACATAAACATATGCACACATGCACAAACACACACACACACACAGACCTCCCATCTGTCTGTAACCGTAACTCCTACAGCTTCTTTCATTAACTAGCCTATATGTCTTCTTTTTCTACTCCCCACCCCACTTCCTCGACCTTGGACCCTGTAGATTCGGATTAACAGGGAAGTAAGTACTTAACTGCTCGTTCTTCTGCCTGCCATCGCACTATTTTTGCTATTTTCCCCTCCTCTCTCGCTACTCCCCTCTTCTCTCTCCGCTGTCCTCTATCCACAAATGCTCAAAGCTCAGAGTGTTTCGGGTCTGTGCACATTAGACAGAGGGAGAAAAAGCACGCCCTTTTAGCCAGCGAGCTAAAACACAAGGAGATGTGTCCTCCTCCGAACAGAGGCCCCTGCTGTCTTTGTTAGTTCTCATAAGTGGCCAAGAATCAGGAAGTTTAGTTACCATGGCGACTGTCTCAGGCGGAGGAGTGGTGGCATTCATGCTGATAGAGTTTGGCCAGGGTCTGAGGAATTGTGGATAGCAGGCCTCACAGCACTGGTCATCCATCTCCATTTCAAACATGTCCCTCCGTTTATCTGACTGGATGCTATTCAGCAGAGCAATCCATCAGCCATGTGGTCGGACTGGACATATTAAGAAGATGATGCCCTCCGCAAAAAAAAAAAAAAAGATAAAAACGTTATCGACATGGATTGCTGCATCATACTGATTTGATGAGAGCCGGTGGGCTCGGGGAGTTTATTTTAGATCATTCCTGGCCCGCCTTCTCCACTCAGTGAACCGCAAAATCCATGATGTTTTCATCGGATCTCGGAGACAGGGGTCTCTTTTACCTTGAGAGGTTAACTTATTTCCAGGAGGAGGGATTTCTTTGCACGGTGTGTCTGCGCTTCAGATTCCATCAGGTGGTCCTCGTCGTGTCTTTTCCCCCTCAAGGCTGTAGAAGTGGCATCTCATTGTTTGTTCATAATCACCCCATACCCACAAAGGCTGTCACAGTATATAGGTGTTAGAGTGTTTCAATGTGCATAATATGATTTAGATTTAAAAGCCTCTCAATGTCGATTTGTGTTTGACTTGTGACAAGAGTGGTAGATTTTCCTGTTTTCCAAAAAAAAAAAAGGTTATGCCAGTGCATATACACCGATCCGGTATAACATTATGACCACTAACTGCAGAAGTGAATAACATTGACCATCTTGTGACAAATCAACATGTGGACTTAGACATGTAACACCCATCAAGACTAGAATAGACACCCCCACCCCATAGTAGTGACACTCCTTGATGACACCTGGCCTCCAAATTCACTAAACTGACCCCCACTGATAACATCCTGTTACGAGACACCACAGGGCACCCTCAGAAGACCCATGTCCATTCTCTGATGAGTCACAGCTGTTTTGGAGGCACGACTGACACCTACACAATATTAGATAGGTGGTCTTAATGCTATGCCGGATCGATGCAGGATTTTAAATGAAAACTGATTCGTTTTTTATGAGGCGGCACTCTGAGCAGGAGATGGATGAATAAATCGGACATCTGAAATAAAAAAAAAAGTACGCGCCTTTCTTTTATCATGTCTTTATTAAACTGTCACAGCAATTCAGGCGTTGTTCACTCCAGTCTGAACTGCTGTAGGAATCACTTTTTTTTTTTTTTTTCTTTAGAGATTCATCAGCAGTTTATCAGGGCGCAGTGTTTATATGTCGCCTCAGCTGCTCCGAACTCCCCGTGGAGTCACTGAGAGCGGAGGCGTGGCTCGGCGGCGTCGATAGGTTAGGCGGAGCTGGAGAATTGTACCAAGAAACTCGCGGAGGGGGTCAGTGGGAGAACAGGGAGAGAGGGAAGGGGCGAGGCGGAGAAAAAAAAAAAAAAAACCCTCCCGTACAGCTGTGCCCGAGGCGCAGATGGCTTACTCAGCATGTCATCCCTCTTCTCTCTTTCAGGGCTACCATCGATCCAACCACTTCATCGCCACTCAGGGTGAGTATCCCAGAAAGCCTATAGCGTGTGTGTGTGTGTGTGTGCGCGTTGATTCAGTATGGTGAGTACCTTTTCTCTTCAAATAATAAACTGAAGATGATCCAACCAACGAGCCCACTCACACACAGCCCCTTGTCAGAACCGTCTCTCCGCCAGACCCAAAGGTGATGGTGTGACTATCAGCCTGTGAAGGCTGCGTTAGTCACGTCACTGAATTAATCATGAGAACAGCTGAATAATTAAACGCATTAATTATAGCTTTTCATTCTCTGTGACACACGGCACGGTGACGCGCTCGAGAGGGGGACCTTCAGTTCGCCCTCCGTCGCTCAGACGCAAAGTGGCTTCTGACGGACGGTCGGGCTCCCTCTGCTCCCTCCGCCGAGTCCGGGGGCCGCTCCCATCCCAGATTCACTCGTGGCGCGCTCATCTTCTTATCTCGCACCAGCGCCACTAAACCCTGTTAGGAAGACACACAGAGGCAGATGAAAACTTGAAAGAGAAAAGATGTCAGCGGCAGAGCTTCCTTCCTACGTGATTCCTGGCTCCTAATCGTTCCCTCCTCAGATGACAGTGAGTGACTGCTGGTCCTCGGGGCTTTCATCATCAGCTGCCGCCGCTGTTGTTTTGTCGCCCGTCGCCCCTTCCCTTTTGTCTGCCTGCCTGGAATTCCCAATAACTTTATTGACGGCTCAATCTTGAGAGATCAGTACCCCGCCATCTGAGGAAAGGAGGACACTTGGGTCGCAATAATACGAGATCTCGCCGCGGCGAGCGCTCCCTTATCGAGAGGCCAGTCTTTGATGCCGCTGCTGTTTTTGTCTCTGTCTCTGTTGTTTCTCCCCGACAGGGCCCAAGCAGGAGACTCTGTACGATTTCTGGAGGATGGTGTGGCAGGAAAATTGCTTCAGCATCGTCATGATCACTAAGCTGGTGGAAGTTGGAAGGGTGAGTTGTGCGCAGCGCTCTCCCCCCTCCTCCCTCCGCTGTTCACAAAAATACCACGTTCATCAAGGGATGCGTGTGGTGTTTATAGGAGTTTATGTCTTTGAGAGTCATAGGCCTCACAGGACCATGCCGCGCATGCAAAAATGTAGCCTACGAGCTTCTATACTTAGATGATTTATTTTATTTGCAGTTAACTTGCTGGTAAAACAGTAATGCCACTGGGGGACTTTGCTTTAGCCTGACAATTAGAAGAGAGGATCAATGCCGTACTCGTACAGCTAGATGGAAAGCGAAGATATGGTAAACAGTGTGCTGCAGAGGTGCTGATTGCTGTTTTCACCTGTTTCACAGCTTTAATAAAGATAGTCACCTGCTCTGCAACAAAGCCGCCTGTTGCCCCATCTCATCATTAATTGTTGACCCAATTACAGTCGCATGTAGTTTCTATTCAGCAGCAGTTCTGTTTGATGCAGCATGTGATGAAACGACAAGATGAAACTACCGTAGGGACTGACATCCCGCTCTGATCTTAAATATTCCTCACCACGTATACTGTTGCACATGTGGTTGTGTTTGAAAAGCTTCTGTAGTGACCTGAATAGTTCCCAGGTTAATTTTCTCCTGCATGTTGCAATATCTGATGGATCATAACCTCACTGGCAACTCCACAGCATTAAATATATATACACACTCACTGGCCACTTTATTAGGTACACCGTGCTAGTAAAAAGTTGGACCTCCTTTTGCCTTCAGAACTGCCTTAATTCTTCATGGCATACTTTCAACAAGGTGTTGGAAACATTCCTCAGAGATTTTGGTCCATATTGACATGAAAGCATCACACAGTTGCTGCAGATTTGTCGACTGCACATCTAAGATGAGAATCTCCCATTCCAACACATCCCAAAGTGGCTCTATTGGACTGAGATCTGGTGACTGTGGAGGCCGTTGGAGCACAGTGAACTCATTGTGGCATGTTCATGAAACCTACTGTTGCCTTTCCATCATCTCCAACCAGTCTGCCCATTCTCCTCTCACATCAACAAGGCACCACTCCACTCATTGGATATCTTCTCTCTCTGTAAACCCTAGAGATGGTTGTATTTGAAAATCCCAGTAGATCAGCAGTTTCTTAAACACCATACCAAGGGGCGGTCCTCCAACCATACCACATTTAAAATCTCTTAAATCCCCTTTCTTCCCCATTCTGATGCTCGGTTTCAACTTCAGCAAGTTGTCTTGATCACCTCTACATCACTAAATGCATTGAACTGCAGCCATGTGATTGGCTGATTAGCTATTTGTGTTAACAAGCAATTGAGGTGTACCTAATAAAGTGGCCAGTGAGTGGAATTAATTTGTTGAACCTATTGAGCATTTTTATTGGATTGATAAATGTAATGCATTCATTTCCCAGCCCTCTGTTTAACTACTACTTCAGCTTTTTGTACATTGTTCTTTCAGTGGCCACTGGTCATCAGGAATCATCTTTGTGTACTATTACAGAGAGTCACTGCATGGAGTATCCATTATTCGTCTGCGTGACAGCATTGTGAAATCGCAGCGCCGTGTTATGCGGATTTACATCGCCATTGTAATGATTATAGGGTCCATAAAATGCTCTATGAAATACCTGTGATGTATATAAACATGCGTTGAGCCCCAGTAGCTTTGCCTCCTATACACTGAGCACTATATCGTGGCGCCATTATTTTGCACCTCGGATAAACAGGTGCCATGAATTTAAGTGTCCGTCCTTTCCAGCCGAGGCAAGAGAAACATATTACCTCAGTGGATGGTTAAAATGACACCATTTTCTAGCTGTTTGCCTTCATCCAATTTGGTTCTCCATCCTAACAATTCTGAGAACGGTCAACAAATGAGAAGTGGTCTGTGTTGCCGAATCCAAATAACACCTCCATTACAT
Organism: Mugil cephalus; assembly: GCF_022458985.1. NCBI lineage: Eukaryota > Metazoa > Chordata > Actinopteri > Mugiliformes > Mugilidae > Mugil > Mugil cephalus. Next base: position 12,876,681 of record NC_061780.1, read on the forward strand.
GAATAAAAAAATCACCTCCACTGTGGCCGGTGTTTGGAATAAAATGGTTGCTGCCCTCCTGTTCATTATCCCTCCCGCCATTATGTGATTATTGTGCTTTTCCTCCCTTCGCCCTCCATGATAAAATATCTGCACAGGAACGTGCTGTTTTTGTTCTCATGCAGCATTTGACGCATTCAGCTCATTAAATGTCATGCCAGTAAGTCTCTGTTCCACTTAAACCAAGAAACGATGAACTTAATTATCGTCACTTAATTTTGAGTTCTGATCGCACAGCTAATATTTATCTCCTTCGCATTCCGGAGAATTGTCAAAATTAATAATGGGAGATGTCTTTAAAGATTAACATCCTATTATGCGGTTCACTCAGAATTTAGTGCTTAAGTCTCAGATATGATGGAAAGGACTTTTGGGCTGGAAGAGTCCGAAACTGGTGCTAGGACGGACGTACGAGGGGTCGTTTAGATTTATCCAACAAGCCTCGGCCTAAGCCTGCAATCTTCCTCCCTCAATCTCTTCATGTCCACAAGCAAAGACGACAGAGCCTCCGGCGTCCTCGTTGTGAGACAGGGTTTACCTTTTAGCTGGACACCACCGGACTGAAGATGACGCTCATCAATCAGTCGAGACCATCATTTACTTTAGACGGCAATGAGACACCAGTCGGAGTAAAATGAAGATAATTTAGCGTTTTACATCAATTCCAAATTTATACTTTAAAATAGGTTTAAGTTTCCTGATGTTACATTGAAAACAACCTTCAAACAGTACAATATTTCCTGTTTCACTCGCTCACTTGCTTTGCTCTTTCTGAACAGGTGAAATGCTGTAAATACTGGCCTGATGACAGCGAGATGTACGGGGACATCAAAATCACTCTGCTCAAGACGGAGACACTTGCTGAGTACACAGTCCGCACCTTCGCCTTGGAAAGGGTGAGCCCGTCTCGCGTTTACATTGTCTCCGGCCTTCTTTGTCTGCCATACCTTTGCACGTGTTTTTATTTCACTCTTCTCAGTTTGCGGCTGCGGCGTCACTCTGAAACCATGTCGAGCCGTCACCTAGTAACACGCATGTAAAGCGGGGATTTAAATTCGAAGTAGCACATTAATGGAAGGGATGAGAAGCGCGACGAGACTTACTACTGATGGACTTGAGGTCCACGTATTAAATTGAAAGGAATTAACAGCAGTGGCTGTGTGGACGCCCCTGCCGTCTCTACTACATAACTGTTACAGTGTTTTGCCCCCGACGGCCTCCGTCCTGTCACTCTCCTGGGGGATCTCTCGTTGGAAGGGCTCAGAGCGGCGCCGGAGTGACAGTGGCACAAACACAGCATTATCATCACACTGTCACATTCGCTCTCCACGGGCGCGCGCCGCTGCTTATTCAAATCGCTACGAATTTGGGAACTGGTGACAGCTTGTTTTTCATAGCTCCTTCCCTTTCTTTTTTTGGACTCCCGTCTTCGGCAAATCTTTGCTCTGCGTCGCTTTACTTTGTCATCTCTTGCACTGAGGAAGAAATTGCTGTGTGACTGCAGCAGCCTCCCAGTAGAGAAGGAGAAACCTCGCGGCCCTCCCTGAGCTCCCTGGAGCCTCAGTAATTCCTTTCTGCACGTCTGTCACGCTGCAGCTGCTGCTAACATGCGATACCCAGAGGCCAAACTCTACTAGACGACCTAAACCGCCCCCCTCCCCCTCCTCCCAACAAAATAATATCCTGGTTGTCCTCAAATTGAACCAAAATAAATGTCACGTCACATCTATCACAGGGGGGAACGCAAGGATCAGCGCCTGTTGGCTGCTCTTAGAAAACCGTCCCCCAAAAAGTCGAAACGCTGAGTAAAATGTGAATAAAGGCCGAAACGCAAACTCTGTGTAAAAATAAAAATATAAAGAAGACCACACGCTCAGAAACTGTATTGCTCATTTTTGAATTTGATGCCCGCAACTTGTTCCCCACGTTGGGACAGGGTCATGTTTACTACCACGTTGCATCATTGAGTCTTTTTTTGAACACTGGCTTCAGTTCTTGCCTGTTCTTTCCCCCCGCTCAACAGATCGACGCCTCCTTTGTTTCTTCTTTGTGCTTTGTGATGGACCAAATGTTTCGGGTTATTGACGGGCCAGTTTAGCATCCAGTCGATTCCACTGCGGAGCCATCCCCAGGCTTGCCCAGAAAAAGATGTATTTCGGTCGGCAGCGCATGTTACCCCAACGTCCGTGTGTTTGCTTCCTGGTTATCCGTGCCGTACACACTACCGCACCCTCATACTGTCTTGCTTTTGAGCTGCGTGCAGATAAAAAGCTGGGGGTCTCTCCAAGCAGCTTAAGGCCCAAATGGTTAGGTGTCAATGATTCTCCAAAAAGAATTTCCGGTTTTGATTCCTCGCACCGGATGACTCAGACCAACTTATATGAGAGGACGAGAAGAAGGCGACAGCATCTCTGGACCTTGTTTATTTAATTTAATCTTTGCATGATAGAGTTTTTACTCTTTTAAATGTATTTAAATTGTAGTGCAGCGTGTTTTTTCCAGTCTTTGTCTTTGTGTGAACGGGATTGGTTGCGAGTAGACTAGTATTTTATGTATGTACGTATTTTATTCATTTTTGTTGTTTGATTTTTTTTCATAGAGAGGATACTCAACCAAGCATGAGGTGCGTCAGTTCCACTTCACGTCCTGGCCTGAACACGGTGTGCCCTATCACGCCACGGGACTGCTGGCTTTCATAAGAAGAGTGAAAGCCTCTACGCCTCCTGACGCTGGACCAGTGGTGGTCCACTGCAGGTAACGCCATGCCGGAAAAGTACTGAAAACTGAGTTACTTTTTTGTGACAGCATGTGAAAATATATAGTTGTATAACTTCGATTAGAGATGGACACACTTCACAGACCTCTAACCTGCTGGTTTGATTCATAATGGTTGTGACTCTTCATTATTTCATGTGGTCCCATAAATAACTGACTGTATTCTTATATATTTAAAAAAAAAATTAAAAAATCATACTTGAAATGCAGATAATTGAATGCTTCCTCATAAAAGACGGCCCTTTCGTTGCAGCGCGGGTGCGGGCCGTACCGGCTGCTACATCGTGCTGGACGTCATGTTGGACATGGCCGAGTGTGAAGGCGTGGTGGATATCTACAACTGCGTGAAAACCCTCTGTTCCCGACGCATCAACATGATCCAGACAGAGGTCAGGACGGCGGCGCAGCCGGCGCAACACTTGACATTCACGCTGAGTCATCTGCATCACATTTTCATGCGCATATTCCACTTATTCATCAGGTTAAATCAGTGGCCATGATACTGTAACCCCTCTCCCCGCCGAAGAACCTCTGCTTTTTAAACATTTGTTTCTCTCTCCCGTTGTTTGGAAATTCAAAGAAGCGAGGGGAGGTCATTAGCATACTCCCACTCTGGGACTTATGTAAAGGTCATCGCTATAGTTTTAGAGAAGAGACTCACATTGTCTGTCGGTGGGCTGCGTAGGCACGTGCCTTTCCTTAGATGTGCGGGTCATTTGCATATCCGCCCCTTGTTATGTAAATCTGACGTTGACTTAGCTGTTTATTACATTTGTAGTTATTTGCAGGGGTGCGCTCATTAAATGCACGCTGCATGTGTTTGTTTACTTGGAGATATGTATCCATTCTCCAGGAGCCTTGATGCGACATTAACATTAACATGTTTAATTCAGAACAAGGCAGGTTACGAAACGTCTCTGCTGTTCTTCTCGCTATTTGATTATTTATTTATGGACATAAAGCCGTGCTTATGTATTAACCCGACTCTTTTGTTATGTTCGTTCAGCTGTGTGGAACCTTATAAGACATTGTGACGTGTCACACGAACAACACAACAACGCAACGCTTACCGTTCATATCGCGGGGATAAAAAGAAGAAACGCAAAATAATATAACATAATGCCATGAGAACGCCCAACCCCGAAGTGAACATTTTACAACAGCACAGTCTAAACGCTTGAAAACGAGTCTATCAGCATGGCACGTCTCGCCTTGGGAATCTTTTACTACTCTTTTTGGCGAAGAACTTTCCAGACCTGTCAAACTGTGAACGCCTCTCCTGTGCACAGTCCTCTTCAGGTGCCCGACAGATTTTCTGTAAGCAGGATTATGAGAGGATGCTGAGCTCCGGCTGGGCCATTCCAACAACATTAATCTTTTATGGCTCAAGCTATTCTTTCCTTTTCTAATATATGTGCTTCGTCATATTCACTTGAGTTCTCCTGCCTTCACTAATGCCTCAGTTCCCGCTGAAGAGAAGCAGCCCCCGGAAGCGTGGTGCTGTGACCACCGGCCTTCGCTGTGAATGTTGTGTTCTTTCGCTGATGTGCCAAACATACCTTTTACAAGTTTTCATCCCATCAGACTGTAATCCATTTTCCACATGCTAGACTGGGAGGCTGGATGCTTGTTATTGCGCAGTTTTGTCGGGCTTGGATGTGCTGTTCACTAGAAAAAATGAACAACGCATCCACAGCCTCACAGCCCAACCAGAAGAAGAAGATGAACCACTTTTCTCTTCGTTCTTGTCGATTTTTGAAGGACGCCAGTTGTTGACGACTGTCTTTCACGTGCACCGTGGTATATCTAGGACTTTGGAAATGTGCTGGGAGTGAAACCTCTGAACAATAATGGCCTGTTAATGCATTGTTCACTAGTTGCGGCCTGTAGATTGTATCTCAGCCGTATAGCCATTATAGAGTGGTGTGCACTATTATGCACTCTCCTTCAGTTTTTTTTTTCTCCGCTAAGTGTCAAGGATCTTTTTTTTTTTTTAATGAAGCTAGAATAGACTTTTTGTATCCACTCAGTGGCCACACTTGAGCGCTGAATAACGTCACCCGTTCCTCCTTTCAGGAGCAGTACATCTTCATCCACGATGCCATCCTGGAGGCCTGCCTGTGCGGAGAGACGGCCATCTTGGTGAACGAGTTCGCCGTCACCTATAAAGAGATGCTGCGGGTGGATTCCCAGAGTAATTCCTCTCAGCTGCGGGAGGAGTTTCAGGTCAGTCAATTATTAGAATATAGCTTTCTTGGATGATACGTAGTTTACATTCTGTTCAGGGTGATGTTAGTCTCAGCTTTAATGCTGCGTGGCTGCCACTGAAATCCACTGCTTGCTTCATAGGAATGTTCTCTCAGGACATTTTATCAGATGTTGATCAAGAGAGCGGGGAACCGGCTGTGTTCCCGCACGATTTACCTTCGATTTGCCTCATCCGCTTCCCTCCGCTGCAGTGCTGAAGCAGCAGCCGCGCTGATTCCGGGTTTAACATTTCAAAGTGAGACGGGGGGAAAAAGCTCCTTTAATTTTGTACCGTATTATCCTGGTGCAGCACACATGCATGCAGGAGCCATAATGGGTGTTGTTTAGGGTCGAGGGGATGCTGCTGTAGGTGGTGCTGTACCCTGATTACAAACTGTTACTTCTGCATAAAGGAAAATGTTGCATCCCCGGCTTTGATCTTCTAAACTTATGCATCTGACATTTGATGTTGAAAGCCTCTCCGACGCCCGATGTGCTCTGTGTTTGCGCTATACTCTGTCATCCTGCCGACGGCAAACAGCCAGACAGTAGTACTGAGATCAGCAAGTCACAGATCTATTATTGATGCTGTGTATTAATGATCCAAATATATATTTTTTTCTCCGTCTAATGTAATTATGGCGAAATGAACAGAGAGTTCATCATAGAAAATGTGAATGCAATATTTCCTTTTGAGATTCTTTTTTTATTACGCTCCGCTTTATTATGCAGTGACCCAATTTATCCTTTATTCTTTTAAGTCAGTTCATCAGTGTGATGTTAAGTGAATTAAAGATTCTTACAATCAACACTATTGGATTTTCAGCATTCTCTGCTTCGCGCCGTCCCTCCTCGCGCGTGCCGACTCTTCCGCGCTCTCTTGACTTTCACTTCATCCTCGCCCCTCTCTCACCCCGCCTCTTTTAACGTTCGCAGACGCTCAACTCTGTGACCCCCCACCTGGATGTGGAAGAGTGCAGCATCGCCCTGTTGCCCAGAAACCGGGAGAAGAACCGCAGCATGGACGTGCTGCCGCCCGATCGCGCCCTGGCCTTCCTGGTTACGACGGAAGGGGAGAGCAACAACTACATCAATGCTGCTCTCGCGGACAGCTTCCATCGGCAGGCCGCTTTCATCGTGACCCCCCACCCCCTGCCCGGCACCACGGCCGACTTCTGGAGGCTGGTTTTCGATTATGGCTGCACGGCCGTGGTCATGCTCAACCAACTCAACCAGTCAAACTCTGCTTGGGTGAGGTCAAAGTCTTGTGTGGTGTTTTGTTGCTGTTTATTCGTCGGGACTACACGGAACATAGACAGTCAGATGTTTTGAGTTCACACACACACACACACACACAGGAGCCAGCTGTTGGCTGTATAAGTTTTGGCTTTCACTTTTGAGATAGTGCGAACTTTATTTTAGACTTTTCCTGACATATGCTTGTCAGGAGAAGTCTTTACTGCTTCTGTATCTCACTGTGCTTGGGATTAGTTCCTTCATGCCATTTTATTGGCTTTTGATCCCTGGCCACACTGATCTCAGAGCATGACTAGATAACGCCCGTTCCAGTTTTCGCTTTTCCTCCACAAGATACACGCCTGAGGAGGACGACTGCAGCACCTCCCAGCCACATCTCAGGGTTTGCTTTTGCTGCCGGCCCGCTTCTTGTCACCAGCATGTTTTGCGCTCTTTTTATTAACGCACACATTGACGGCGGTGATGATTAGCGGAACAGTCATTCCAGATTCAAGTTCAAGATTCACTTAAAAACACAACGAAACTAATTATTTAATCATCGCAAATCCTTCTCTGGTGGATTTTAAAACTAGCCTTTGCTATCTTATCTCATATCACAAGACATCCTATATGGTCTGAGCTGGAAATAGGGCTCTACCAGATAATCATCAGTGAAGAAGGCCTACGTCAGCAATGAATCCTTGAGTGGGTTCCAAATACCATCCAAATGTGTACGTCTTATCGTATCTTAAGAGTTTTTGCAAAGAATCTCACGGCTTCAACAAATTAAAGTGTGAGACTGTGTGAGAGAGAGAGGATCATTACAATCATAAAGTACGGATGAAATTAGACGATGTAAAGTTTTAAAGAGCCAAATGATGGCACAACTCGACTGTAGACGTGCTCAGACTCCTTCATTTTGTGTGAGATTATCAAACATCCTGTCCTTAATGGCGGATCAACAATTGTGCTTAGACGCTAATGAGTATCAACGCTGTAGCAGTGGAAAGAAAGAAGAAAACTCATTGTGTCAAGTAATGAAATGCAAAACAAAAATGTTCAGCGTTTTTCAGGCCAAGGACCCCCACACTGATGACACTGACAGACAGATTAACCCACACCTACTGTATGTGTTCTATATTAACCTCGGCCTCGTGCTTATAATAAACATCATTATCATTACACAGGTGCAGACATAAACATACCTATATATACCATCCACTGTTAGCTTCTCTTCTGCTAATATTGCGGCACGCTTCTGGGATTTCACCTGGGGACTGAATAGGCTCTCAGCCAATTGCGGGGGAACCTGACAGAGTCAGTGTGCAATGTGCAGACTCATGATTGGCTCAGCAGTGATAGGGGCGGGGCCTCCTGTGTACAGGGGGCTCAGATTGACAGGTCTAGTTCCAGCGTTCTGTGTGAAATGTGCACTGTGAAATGTTGAGACAGCTCCTGTTATCAGTGAATGAGTGAAGTGCTGACTGAAAGATAAAGTCTTCTGCATCCCTTTACTCAAATATGTTGGATTCACTGGGGAAATTCTCATTAAAAAAAAAAAATACATATATATATATATATTTATATACCAGCGAGCAGCATTAGGTAACATCAGCTTCCCTCAGTCGATTATTAATACTTCTACAAGGACAATGTATCACCTTGTGCTGAAACCTGTATAATTAACACTTGTATGAATAACGAAAAGTGAATTACTGAGATCGCATGTTTATTAAGTGCCATGGTTTTTATTTTTAAGACATAAATTCAAGATTTACGAGCTTCGCAGTCAAACTTTATCTATTAACCCTGTAACCCCGTATTATACTGTATCAGGTGACGAAAGCTGGTGCCTCCTGTAAATTATCTGGGTCCTAGCTCCACCTTGGATTTTAATAAAGTCTGTTCTTGCATTTTTTTCCTGAAAACCGGACATAACTAAACAAGACATAACTAAAGCATGTAATATTTAGTTTGTTGTTTAAAGATATTCTCGTTCTTTTGAACGTATCTGTAAATGATGAAAGAAACCACAAAATACTGATCATTTATTTATATGTGGTCTGGCTTTCTTCTGTCTTTGACACGAAGGTATCGGGGTAAAGTTGCATCTGTTAGATCCATTTTTATTTCCTACCAGATACTGATATAATTCTATGTAGCATAAGTTGTACTAATGTAGAGTTACTGAGAGACCTGCTGACAGTTCTCTCAGTAACTCATTGCCGTGTGCTCTCATTATGAGCGTACCTACCAGAAGCGACGGTCAACATCAGGCCAGCAAACTACAAACATGACCTCTAAAGCGTTGACAAGCAGTGCTGAAATGGTGATGAATGGTCTTATTATTTAATCTTTGTGGATGCCGTGCTTATTAAAACCCTCTGCCTTTCTGTCGGCGGTTTCGTAACAGTCCGTGTAGCCTGTTAATAAAATGAAAGAGAAAAGGAAATAGAAGCTATTCCTGTTCAGTCCCGCATTCTATCCGCTTCCCTTTTAAAAACATTTTCATCTTGTTTCCTCTCAATGCAATGCAGGCCTTTTGGGTCTCACCTGAAAATTGAGTTAGAGCCACTTTAAGTTGCTTGTTGCAAGATCTTGTTATGAACTCTGTTATAGAGTTCATTTGTGTGGCGCTGGAGCACTTTGTCTCCCTCTTGTTGCAAAGCACATTTCATCTCTCCCCTCATGCTGCTTCTCTCCTCTTATTAACACTAGACTGGCAGCGCAATGCATTCTGCTCTGTGCCGGCGAACCCCCACACTGCTTTTGTCATCACTGTTACAAAACTTAGCGTGTTTGTGCGTCTCACCAACTCTTCTTATCTTTTATTAACAACCGTGCACACAGACACAGAAATTCTCCTCGATAATCCAAATCCATTTTGGTTTTTTTTGTATCTTTGCACAACTACTGAAGAATGCATTTTTTTGAGTTCTCACGGCACCAATGTCTCTAATAAAAATGGCCGCTCTTCTTCACCCACGCAGCCCTGTGTGCAGTACTGGCCGGAGCCCGGTCTACAGCAGTACGGGCCCATGGAGGTGGAGTTTCTGTCCATGTCGGCAGACGAGGATGTCATCACTCGACTGTTTCGGGTCAAGAACGTCACAAGGGTGAGTCATCGCGATGCAGAAAAAAAAAAATCCTTCACGGGACACGTTGCTCCCTTCGGGCGTATTTGAGAAAGGATAACCTGAAACCTTATCAGAAATGCGTTGTTGGCGATTCCCAGTCGCAGTTCAGACTGTGTCATTTTACCTGCAGTACGTTTAGAGCCGCTCAAAAACATACAGCTCGTCGATGAAATATACCCTAGACATTCGCACTGACCCAGTGGCAAACGAGGGAAAAATATTCATAGACTGCATCATATAGACTGTAAACGACATTGTTTTGAAATTCAAAAGTCTATAATATTGAACCGGAGCCACCGGTGTGTCCATTAGATGTTTCCATAAGAGTGGTTATTACTATAACAGTTTTCTTTCTATGGAGAACATCCAACAGAATCCCATTGGCATGCATACAATAAAGGTCATTGTCTCCCTTTTTCAATTTCATCTTGTCATTACCCAGATAGGTGTCTTCCCTCTCTAAGGTGCCTGTTTGCATACTAAAGAACTTTAATCATCATACTGCTCGCCATACATCCAGCTGCACTGCGCTCATCTGGGCCGCCCAGAATATTTTGTTTTGATCAGTCCACAAACCATACCGCACATTTTAAAAGGCGCAGAATTAGGCAGAGAACGAGAAATAGGCTAAATAAATCCACTGACAGCTCTGTCCTAGCGGAGGGAGCACGGTTAATGTCAGCGCGGTCTTCCCGCCGCAACCGAAAATGTTTATATGCATGAAGCAGTCGCTTTGACTCCGCACTGTGCGCACGCCTATGCAGCCAGGTATGTGTGTGCAAGTGTGTTAACTTATTTATTTATTTTTCGTCGGGGAATTTGCATGCATCCACTCCGCTCGGCTTCACTGTCGACCAATTATTCAAGCGAGATCTGTATGCAAGGCGTTTCCCGTCTGTCATTATAAGCAGCGCGACAGTCAGCGCCCAGAACTTTGTTTCTTGATTGGCATCCTCACCTCCTCTGCTGGCTGCCCTTGTCATCCCCCTCTCCACCCATTGCACCGTCCCTCCACTCGCCGCACATCACAGTCAAGGAGAGGTCGACTTAACGCGGCGTGGGAGGAATCAAATCACACAGAAACAACACACACCTCTCCCTCTTCTCAGTGCATTAGTGTCTACTGTAGATTTCCTAGGCGTGACAGAGATATATACAAGGGTATGGAGTAAAAGTCAAAAGAAGTGCATTGTAAGCATATGTACGTGGGTAGGAAAGTAGAACAAAAAGAAAAAAAAGGTTGGTTGTGTAAATCCCACCTCCGCTGAAGCGATTCCTCCGTGCATCGTTGGTGGTGTCTTTGCCAGCCCAATTTGCATGACTTACAGTTCTCCACTGGTCCTTAAGTATTAGGTGAGATTCTACAGGACAAGGTTATGAACACAGAGGGACCTCTTTCACACCCAGCTAGGGCCCCACTTACACCTACAGACCCATATATCTCAAAGTCGGCCTGCTGAGTGAGCACAGCTGAGAGCGCGAGCGCGCCGCCGGGGGAGCGCTCAAAAAAACGCCGTAAACTGGCGCGCACACACACACGCGCACACACACACAGAAGTACGGAAAATAACCTGAAAATTCAACGCGACAGCGCAGCGCAGCAAACTCATACGTGTGTTGTGTTGTGTCCTCTTGCATCTGAAGCTCCAGGAGGGCCAGCTGGTGGTGTGCCAGTTCCAGTTCCTGCGCTGGTCGGCGTATCGCGACGTCCCCGACTCCAAGAAGGCTTTCCTCAACCTGCTGGCGCAAGTGCACAAGTGGCAGAGGGAGTGCGGGGAAGGACGCACCATCGTGCACTGCCTGTGAGTAATCTTTCGCCGGCACGCGTCCTTTAAATGCGCACTGTAAATTAAAAAGGCGGGAGAGCGGGCGCAAAAGCATTCCGTCGCCTTCTGAAAAGGTCTCGGGCAACAAATTGCCGCCACTGAAGGCTGACATTTAAAAGTGCATTTAAGGCTCATCCGCGGAGGGGAGCATCACGCGAATATCTGTAATATCATGGTACATTATGAGCAAATCCGCCTGATGAGAAGAGGAGACTGTGTCGCGCCTCGTCCCCGTGGTGTTGTGTGGGATTCGGTGCAATGAGATGCAGTGTGATTTATCATGGCAGCATTTTATAACGTAGAAAATCTAATTGTGCTGTTGTGCGCCGCGGTGTAGTGCATTCTGTGGCGTTCTGTGCTCCTCTGTTGTCCCAAGCCCCCGGAGTGCACACCCCGCTGATGAATATGAATGGGCCGCGCCGCTCATTGCCAACCCGTCACACGTTTCGTCTCCACCGCCCCCATCCAAAAGCACATCACTCAGTGCTGTCACACAGTGTTACCCACGACAACCGGGAAAGAGATTATGGAGATCAAATCAATTATGGCTTAATACAGAATGCGATGGTTCTCACTACACTAAATCCTGGACTGCCAAAGCACTGACGACGATTGATTACCTTAATATCGCTTGTATACACTGCAGACTCTTCCATGCCCACCTTGGCTGCGTTTGTCTCAGGAGAGAGGCAGCGGATTGTCCTCCAGTAGATTATTGATATTGCCTTTCATTTCTGATGACCAGGACGGTATTTCAGGAGAAGTGCCACGCCGTGTTGTTATTTCTCAATTTTTTTGGTCGCCTCACGGTTTTGTCTCGCACCGCTGTTTTTATATTTGATAAATATTTTATATTATACGTGGATGCGCCGTGTGAGCCGCATCAAAGGCCTGTTCTTTATGAGGCTGCACAGACAAAAAAATGACTTATCAGATTACGCATATTGCGCTTATTATTGCCTTCCAGAACTCACTTAAACATGTTAGGAAGCTCATATCTACTGGAGAGAGAAGTATATTTGTATATGTTGATGTCGCGCACACGCTCTGTATGCAGAACCCCACTGCTGTGCAGAATGTGCATTTAGAAACCTGAAGGTGGCTCCCACCAACATCCGCTCAAACTAATTGAAACAGACTATCGTTAAGATTATGAGTGCCCCGTCAGTGCGACTGTGACTTTATTGGGCACGTCGTGCTTGTGGCTGTGACAAATTCGTTCTTAATGGCTCTAACATTACCTACATGCAGCAGGTTGTTCATGCGTGTGCAGCGAATTTATGTGTTTTCCAGTGTTTGTCCAGTGATGGCTGACTTTATTGGGAGCAGGAAATTCCCGTACGTACAAACCGTGGATTCAGAGTCCAAGTCTGAGCGATAAGCCTTTGAAAGGAGGAATGAACAGTAAATGCGTCGTGTAAGGCGTTGCGTCATCTCTCCTCCTTTTGGCTTTTTTGTTGACTACTCCAACGCGGCAAAAGGTAAACGTCAGTCTGTGCAGGAGACAGCAGTGTAATGTGTGGAAAATGAAGCAGATCAGTACAATTCAAAACCCAGATTCACTTCACACCTTCGTCTGTTGTTTTTTAAAACATATTTTCCTCCGCAGCAACGGGGGCGGTCGTAGCGGGAGCTTCTGCGCCTGCAACATCCTCCTCGAAATGATCCAGTACCAGAACATGGTGGACGTCTTCTATGCCGTGAAAACTCTACGCAACTGCAAACCCAACATGGTGGAGTCCCTGGTAAGAAAATATGTAAATGAATACAACACCGTCAGTTTAAAAATTGATAGAATATTTCTGCAAATATCTTCCCTTTTTTTTTTTTTTAATTGAAACATATTGGATTCTTCTCCAGGACCAGTATCGATTTTGCTATGACCTTGTCCTGGAGTACTTGGACTGCTTTGAAGGCAGATAGCAACTAAATGTTTACCGCAGCGGCAGTATCCCCTGTGCTGGAGATTTGATTTAAGGCCACCTGGTGACCGCCTTCTACTTTAATGTTTGGACCTGTGGACTTGGTTTTCGAAAAGGACTGCAGAGGAAGGAGAGGAGAGGAAAAGAAAAAAAAAAGAAGAAAAAAAAAACGTGGTCAAGGTTCTAACTTTTAACCTTTAATGTACAGCCGTGATTTCCTCCTTGTTGGTGATGTTTATCTCTTTTGATATTTTTTTGTGTGTTTTTCTCGGTCCTCTTTGCCTCTTTGACTGAATCTCGTGTTAAGGGTTTACTGTAGCAGCAAAACAACAGAGAGTTCTCGGCTGCGAAATGGACCTGTCTGTTGTGAAGAGGGGTCACCTTGGCTGCGTTTCATCGTTTCGCTGGGACAGTGAGAAGGCTGGATGTGATTCCAGAATTACAGCAGCATTATCTAAAGCATTATCTTTTTTTTTTTTCTTAAGAGCTACATACAACAGTGGTTCTCTGTGGTTGTGGCATGACTTATCTCCCATACCATAAACTGCCTTAACGACAGAACAGACTCATTCGGATCGCTGAATGAACGTGAAAAGAGACTCGCAGGACAGACCAGCCCAGTATCCAACAGCAGCGATGCAGAAACTGTACAGTAGTGCAACGTGTTGTATTTTGCCATAATGTTTGTGCTGGATTACCGTGTGTGCTATCGGTGAGCGCGTCCAGGGGACCGAAGCAGCGGACCTGGTGCCACCACGGGAGATTCTTGTCTCATTACTGTCACAGTGCCAATCCCGCTGACCGACTTGAATCCCTCACTTCGTTCTGCTGCTTCATCTTGACAAACGCCTACGAAACGTACACGTGTACCGCATCAGATAATGTTCTTGCTCTGAAACTATTGTTTGTATTTTATACACAGTGGGAGAGGAAAGGGAGCAGGGGGAAACATAGCGAGATGTCATAGTGTTGATGTGAAAAATGATGTTCCATTAATGCTGTGGTGAAGTGTCTCTTTTACTCCTTTGTTGTCTGAGGCATCTGGTTATACTGTAAACTGTTGATGCAAGCTAAGCCAGTTTGGATTATATCACAACCCTTTCAGGGGTCTGACGCTCATTCTGCTAATTCTGACATGAAGTTGTTGTGTTGCAAAAAAAATAGAATATATATATATATGTATATATATATATATACATACATATATATATAAAGGGGCATTACAATTGTGCAAAGGAGGGAGTAAAAAAATGCTACCATTTTTTCACATTCGTGATCATCTTATTAAAAGTAAAACAAAAAAACAAAAAAAAAAGATGAAAAGGAAGAATAGTATTGTATTGTGTGGCGTAGTGGACAAATTAATAAATAAATAAAGACATCCACTATTTTCAGCTACTGGCCAGTGCCTGGAGAGCACTCTCTATGACTGAATCTATGACTGAATCAGCGGTAGATATTGCCAGGTTAAAATCTGTGATACACATAATGATCTGAGTCAGCTTTGAAACATCCTCTGGAACGGCCTCTTCACTCAGAAAACAAGCTGTCTTTATATATATACATATATATATATTTTTTTTTTTTACAGGGTTTTGTCCCAGAATCACAAAAATATCTTTTACGCTCCATTATAACCCTTTAAAATATGCTATGCTCGGCAAAAAATCCTTTGCGTGCGGGTTTTACAGAGATGGCCGTGAAGGTAGCACTCCAGTGACGGGCCTAAGAAACGCGCCTTGAAGCCCGGAGAGGCTGAGAAATGACAGCTGGGCGAACGTTGGCTGCTCGTTTGCGGCTCACAGTCTGGTTCAGGTGGGAACACCGGAATATGTGGTACCAACATCACCAGGCTCTCACAGAATTACTAACAGAGCAGCTTTGTTTTTGATGAGGATGGAGAATGACATAGCTATGGTGTAGTCGGTGATCTGACAAGCGTATTGCTGGAGGAAGTGCCTGGACACTTTTTCTCGAGAGTGGAAGGAATGTGTACATACAGATGTATATTATGTTCTGTGAATACTATGTGAATAATATGCTATATGTTTGCCCAGAGTAAAGACATACAGTAAGTAACCACTACATAACCGCAAAGCTGAATGTGCTGTAAATGACCATTTTGTGAGATTTTTGCCAGAACTTTTAACAACTGAGTTTCTGAGTGTCCCAACAGGTCGCATGTGTGGATCCATAGTCTGCTTCACATTTCATTTAAATGATTTCAAAATATCCTGATCCACGTTATGTATTTCATCCAGCAGTGCGTGATTGCGTTGTACTTTTACCATTCCAAAGCTTTTTTTTTAATTATTATTATTATCATTAATATGACTGCTTTCTGAACTGCCAACATAGGATCATCAATTTTTACCCTTTCGTTTCTGTATGAACCAACAGTTTTTGTGTATTTGTGGGGACAAGATGTGTATTTAATGATAGATATGGAGAAGAAAAATGTATATCGGGGGTCAGAAAGGGGGTTTCTGCTGAAGGATAACAGCGTTTAACAATAAAAGAAGAAGGGGGATAAAAAAAAAAAAGGAGATGTGCTGTTGTCAGTCTGTCATCTGTCAAAAGTGCATGCGCGGCTGAGATGAATTCTGTGCGGTTTCACGATCCGTTTGTCAGCAGAAGCAGAGAACTGACAGCTGAACGCGGACTTCCCGTCCTTAAGCCTCAGACCTACCTACCTGCGGTTTCTCATTCGGATGTGGTCTTTTTACCAGTTCCTGTTGCCTTGAACCACTTTGACCATTTGATCTTTTTAATCTCTCACCTTATTTCTCTCCTCTCCCGCTTTTCATCGTGCCTCTCCCAAAGCCGCAACTCCTGTTCCATTACTTTAATTTTTTTCCCCTTCACATCCTTCTCCATCTAGCTCCCTCTTTTGCTTCCCCCAGAGTAAGGTGACTCCAGACTTCAGACTTCCTCTCTCACCCATGGCTACACTGAATAATGCAGCAGTCCTGCAAACTGATCCAGTGTTCGGCAGAGGGACAAGTCAGATTAATTAGAGGACAACAGCCCCTCTGTTTAGAGTGAGACAATGTATATCATACGTTTTGTTTTTTTGTTTTTTTCTATTTCTTTTGACTGGTTCCTTCAAAAAATGCAACAATAAAGAAATGTGTTGGGGATGTAATTTTTTTTTTTTTTCATTTGTCAAGTCTGAAAAAGCAGAGATGCCTCATGTGACATAGATAAGGAATGGTTTTATGGAAGAGGGTCAGTTACACAAGCCTATTAAATTTCTGGAAGATTTTCCCAATTTCCCTTTTCACCTGCAGATAGCTGATACAACATTAACTCTCTTTTCCGTCCTGTACTACTCCTCTTTGACTGACGCTTCAAATTAGCAGGTAATTGGAATCTTATCATTTGATTCTGACTGTCATGGCCGAGGTTACTTATCACTCGGCTAAGATCCAAAAGGGTTTTGTCTTCTCTGTCCGGGCTTCCTGTCTTATATTCCTTCGCTGACAGGTTCGATGGATGTTGGCCTCTTCCTGGTCTCCCTAGTGAGTCTCGCAAGATACACTCTGATTTGTATTACTACAGAGTGGCAGTGAAGTCCGACAGCTATAGCAGTGTTGTATCCTATTTTGTACGTAGATGGGTTTTTTTTTTTAAAAAAAAGAAAAAGAAAAAAAAGCCACAAGCCTGTTAAATCAGAAGGTCTCTAAGAGGACTCTAAGATAAATTGTATCAGAACTTGTTTATGTTTATTTTAAAAATACAATCTAAGCAATAAAAACTGTAGAATTATTTAATTGCATACGTGCTCCAGGCATTGCTGGAGAAACAAAAAACGCACCAAATTGGTCCCAAAAGTCCCAAATGCTGTGACCGCCACCCTTCACCATGGGTCTTCTTTTAGTGATCTGTGTTGTTTTTGTGCCAGGAAGAGCTGCAGTTCCTCTACTGTCATCGTCCTGACCTGAGCAGTTTATTCTCTCATCATTCATCACTGAGAAGGGACATCCTGTTCTCCATCAACTGCGGTGCCATATTTTCTCCAACTGTTGATGACGGTCTTTGTCGTGTTCTGGGGTTTATCTAATGCCCAGAAAATAGTCTGTAGCCTTGACCCAAGTGTACTTCTGAACAGCGAGATCCCGTTTTGTGAACCGTGGCTCTTGAAGAAGCAAGTGTGATAGAAGATGAGAGACTAATCAAAAAAAGAACAGCTGTGATACATTAAAGTTAACCAGAGTTACTTCAAGTGAAGATGAGCGTGTACTATTTCCCATGAGCTTGAGAGTTTTAATCCTAAGAGGTGTGCACACTGGGGGGTTATACAGACGACTCAACTAGTGATTAGTCGACTTCTCTCCTGTGTTCTGACGCTTTAAGCATTGCGTTGACTAGTTACGGATCACGTGACCAGAAGACGGGTAAGAGGGAACCAGTGGGTCGTTGCAGCAAACTAGCTGCGGTTCATCAAATGTGTGGAAATACTTTAATAAAGATGAAGCCCAATCTACAGTGACAAGCAAAATATGTAAGTCAGTCCCGAAAAACAACAAAAGTGCGATGCATCTGAAAAGGCATCCGCTAACAAAGGAACGGTCCAAATCCTCTCGACAACGCTACAACTAACGTCCCGAAGTAACAGAGAAGCAAGCTGCACCTCAACAATTTTCTGGTAAGTTTAATTGTTAAATATATAAAAACCTTTAGCTGCAGTACACAGCTTTTTTTTTTTTTTTCTTTTCTTAAACCGGGCTACAACTTCCTATCTTACAGTACGTGGAGTATGTTAAACATTATTGACGGTGTGGATTTAGACAATATCTGCAGCGCACAATGTGTAGCGCATCGCTGTCGGTTTTCAGCATAATGGACTGGTTTAAAATTGTATTTCAGTTCTGTTGTGTTCTTCTTTGCTGTTTGTTGCTGTGGTTGTAGAGTGAGTTTTTTGTCCGTGATGTCAGTGAATGCACCATGATGTAAGGTACAGAAGTTATGGCAGAGTTGAAAGTTTGTAGAACAAAAGGCACAGAAGTGTCAGGCTGACCTTTTATGGTGTTGGTTCAAGCAATTACCTTGCAGAAAAGCTGCCACAGCTTACTTTGTGTGAGACACAATATGTATTCAATTCGAGAATATAGGTTTCATTGTTGCAATGCATTACTTTCTATGTGTTGTTATGTGTGACGTGCTTGACTAGTCGTTCAACCGCTAGTACACACTTATCTCTGACACTTATCTCTGACATTGGTTTTCAGTAGCATTGCGTTCATTGTTGTTGTTTTTTTCTTTGTGCAGTGGGTACAAAAAGAAACAATCTTGAAATGGCCAAAGTACCCCCGGGGGGTAAAAGTATTCTACAGCACTCAATTCACGAGGAAAACATGCTCACTTGTTACCAAATAGCTGAAGACAACCGATACCTGTTACAGCACTGGCAGAATGTAACTCTTCAAAGCAGAGTGGGGCATCTCACTAAATGTTAAACGTTTCTTCTTTCATGCCAAATGCTCCACTAATAGATGCAGATAAAATCCAATCTTCTCTGGGAGAATACTGTCACAAAAGCTTTTGCCAGTGACCTTGCCAAACCCTCGGTCAATAAGTTGAAAGAGAAGATGCGTATCCTTTGACATGGCATAAAAATAATGTAACAGCCTTTTAGAAAAAAAAAACTGAACAAGGAATGGTCTACAACTGGGGATATATTTTATGATTCCTTACAACCAATTCAGACTTGCTTAGGAGAAATTCCTTATTTTATTTCCTATAAAGCGGACACACACACACACACACCATACTCACAGTATCTATTCTTGCCGTCCTGGTGGTACTCAGCTACTGCTGGATAGTGCTGCAGACAAGACAGGTGGCTCCAGCTTTGTGCTCAGCAGAGCGAGGAAAGAGAGGAGCTGGCCAGATGGCTCTGTCCGCCATGTTTTCTCGCTGGTTCCATTGCCGCAGTCAGTCTGACTGGGGCCCTTATCTCAGCAGTGTACTCTCAGTTCACTGAAAGTCATGGTTCACGTGAACGAGAGGGAGAGGGGGAGCTCTTGATGGTTCCAGCCTGGATCACTTCGGCAAACAAGGAGCCTGAGACAGATAGCCAGAATCAGAGGACACGAGTGACTCAACTGTCCCTTTCCTCTTTATCGCACGCCACAATTTGCTGTTACAGGCGCCACAGCAGTGTGCTGCCACCATCCGCACTGGCCACCTTTTACTTAGGATGCTCTGACACATGTCATTTGTGGAGCTGAATTCAACAGTTGAATTTGGGAGGTAACAAAATGGTCACAGCAAAAATAAAACAACGAATTGGGAGGGGGAGTTGTAGTGCTGAAGCTGTATATGCAAAATCAGCCTCTGCCACCTCTCTCTAGATAACGATACAATCTCAGGTGAAGCGGAGGCTGTGGAAGTTATTTTTCCTCCAAGGATAATCTCTCGTTGTTAGTACACATACAGAGATGTTGAGCCTTGAGGGTTTGGGGGAGAAGCTTGTAAATGATCTTATGTCAACACAAGCCATTTCTGGGTTGTGGCAATAAAGCTCCTCCAAGCTGCCGTAAATTTGAGAGATGAGCTTATCAAAAGGTCAGGCCTTTGAGGGACTGGCTTTGCAACCAGATTTATCCTACGGTTTATTTAGAGCAGAAAAACGCGGCCACGAGCAGACATCAATCATACTTCACTGTGATCCTTGACAAACTTCAGAAAGATTTGCTTTACAGGTAGAACACACGCATTGAGAATATACTCCGGTTGATAATAAAAACATATTGCATTTCCCTGTGCTCCCTGTAACTCTTTCAGGCACACAGAAGCTAGTGCACCTGTCTTTGACTATTCTTGGCTTTTGATTACAAGTCTTTTTATGTCTTTAGTTATTTCTGGCTAAAGCTAATCCTGTTATTTCCAAGGTGACGCTTCCTGTTTGTTTTCTAGGGTTTCACTCTCGTCCCGTTGGCATTTCCCTCCCTTCATCTACCTCTCTTGTCCCTCATCTTGTCTGCCCCACTCCATCTTTCCTTCCCTCCCCCAGCAGTTGTAGAAATAGATGCAGCTGAGAGAGGACGGTCGCGCGACTGATAGCACTACGTTACCTCGGGGAGAACGGTCGTCCTCTGCTCTCTCATCTCTCTTTTCCACACCAGACACCCCAGAGTGCAGGACGCCGTAACCCCAGTTCTCTCCACTGATATCCCTGGAGCCCCGCGTCCTCTGATCCGTTTGGCCTCATAGCTGCAACCCATCTTCTTTCTGCCATGTCTGAGTAATGCCACGCGTGTTGAAAAAAAACAGCCGTCAATGAAAACATGGCCCACAACGCTACTCCGTCTCAACACAGCTATGTAGCGCCATTCACAATGTCCTTATTTCATTTAGGACCTCAACCTTTGACGAATCACCCTCCACTCTCCCACCCAGCCACTTATTTGTTTGACTGAGTGCAGAACTTGATGTATATTGAACTTGGCACGTAACAAAAGACAAACTTGGCCGCCATCAGATTGTGGCCCGCTTTTTGCGTCAACTGCTAGCTGCCACAGGGTTCAAAAATAAACACTGCATTACAGTTTTTCCTTGTCTCCCTATTCGATACCAATTTTTTAAAACCAGGACTTGGATCAGCTGAGCAGCCTTTGTCTTAGCTGTATTTCGATCTATGATTTATTTTTATTGTTGTTGTTTTAAATTACGACCTCCTGCCAGCTCGCCAGATATCCACATTGCACAATTTGCAAATTGCTCTCTGACTGACTGACTGACTTTTCCAAAGTAAAATACTTCCACACAGCAGACATGTGGGATTATGGCTCCTCTTCTTCTTTGACTTTTGTCAAAGCCACCTGCCATTAAAACAGTAGTGAAAGAAGACATCTTGATACTTCAGGGACGTGATCTTGGTTCATGGCAGACATAAAATAAATAACTACAGAAGATCAAGCTTCAGCTAAGGCTGATCTTTTGCAGTTATTTAATAGTTTTTGCCCAACTACCAGTGTCCTGATAATGACGAGGACAACCCTACACTGTATTATGATTTAGCATATTTGTGCTAATTCCCTCTTTTTGTGGATTTACCTCATGTTGAAATTAATCAGATAGTTCCAACAGATTCCAACTGAGAGAATTCACGTCAACACCAAGTTAGAACAATAACTTGGAAAGCCGCTACCAACTCTTGTGGCGTTGATGTCACATATGGGGCACTTGGTCAGTTGTCACTTGCAAGCCGGATGTGCATCTCTCGGCATACCTTCAAACAAGTACAAACCTTGTTATAATCAAAAAGGCACACATGCATGGTTCAGTTTATTTTGCGCAAACACAGTTTTTTTTAAATGCTAAAAAAAAAGGTACTAAACATGTGTCTGTAGGTGTCCATGTCGTTTCACATTCTGTCTTCCATTGGCGTCGTGGCTGAAGTCAGAAGGCAGCATTATCTCCAGCTGCAGCGGCTGCACTCCCTCACTCTGACAGAACTTTAAAAGGTTATTTAATGGTTACATTCGCACAAAACATCAGGGTGAGCACCACAGCCTGAAATTTTGTCTGAAGCTGCTACTATGGCTGACAGTATGGTGAAAAAAGAATAGTTTCTCTGGCTGCATGGTTAACCACCAATAGCAACTAAGCTTTTGTGTCGCTTAGAGTGGGCAACAGGAAGAAACATATTGACTGACTATTTTTAAAAAAAAAAAATAAAAATAAAAAAATCTGCCCAACGGAACATTGATTGATTAGCTCATTCATTAATATCAGTATATCTCATTTATCTCCGGCTGTTTATTTTGCAACCTCACGCTGATGGAAGAGCTTGTCACACAGACTGTCTTTATGCTAAACAAATGCTTGTAGAGGTCCACTCATCTAACTCGCCCAGACATCTAATATGCACATTTGCCAAATTTAACCCTACGAGCGCATTTCTATTTTTAGGATAATGCTTCATTTCAAATTGTTTACTTGGAGCTTTTGCATTACACGCTCATTTAATACAATCTGACACGCCGCTGTTCTCTTGCCCCCACCCCTCACCCCCTCCTGCAGGTCAGAGACGGTGAGATTGACTGACTTGGCTACAAATTGGTCTCCGGGTTTAAGAGTCTTGTCTCTTGCCCAGAGAGAGCAACTGTCAGTGTCGTGTCCTGGTCTTTCACAATATTCAGACCTAATTAAACGGAGGAAAGAACTATTTCTCTCCATCTCTCCTCTTGTTTTTCCTCCCATTTAATAATGTGCCTGAACCGCCGAGCGCTGGGGATTATGCTGTCGTGTCATGTAGGCCGAACCCTCGGATCTACACTCATGCAGATATGAACTCTTTAATATTTCGTTCCACTGGTTCGGGCAGCTCGTCTGTACACCTCTACCTAAAAAAAAAAGTCCATGGAGACTGCTGCCAGACAAGATAACAGAATAATTTATGGCCCTGTTTTCCCTTCATTTGACTGTCTAGTTCCCCCCCCCCCTTTTTTTATTTTTTTGGTATTTTGTCAATTTCATTCCCGCACTCGCAATTTCCCCTTCGTCTCCTCCCCTTCCTCTCCCACCATCTGTATCTGTTTCCCCGGTTGCAAACTCCCTCTCTCCCTCTTTATTGCGCCGCCTTTCCCGTTTCCATGTCAGCCCTCTCATGCTCTCTCCGATTCTCCCGCTGCATTTCACCTGCTCGGCGTCGGGGATGCTCGGCGGAGGCGCGAGTCCCTGACAGCTGCTCGCGTTTGTGTGAGTGAGGACTTTGCCTGCCCCCCTCGTCAGCTGTCTGCTTCCCCCGTGCGGCCGGGGTGACAGGGTCATGACACGCATTGTGGAGGCTTGTATTTGACGGTGTTGTGTCACTCAAAAGGGTGCCACGAACAGCACTGTCACCGAGGGCGGCCACCGTCGCGCCGCACGCTGTTACCGCCAGCCTGTTGTTCACCTGTCAGCGGCGTCACATTGCGCCCCCAGGAGCCGCACGGGGCGCTTTAATTTAGCATCTGCGGCTTGGCACAAATTTGTCGCATTTGAGACACAAATGCATGTTTTGATTGTGATTGAGGAGGCGCATGGAAAGAGGAACAGAGGGGCCAAAGACCAGAGAGGGCTCCTAACGGAAAAGGAAAGTCACGCTCTCCTAGGTGTGAAACGTAGCTCTGCATAGCTTCTGTGGTAGCTTGTTTGGAGGCAACAGGCCACTGATGCACCGCGGCATTCCTAACTCCATGTTTGATGCTGATCCGCTGGAATGAGTAGAAAAACACTGAGTCGTGCCGCGCAGTGTATCGAGTTTGACTTGTGTCTCGTGTGTCTCTAAAGTGGCAACAGCTGACTGTAATCACCATGAATGACCAAGATGCTTGCACCATGCATGGAAGAACAGCTAGTTGCGCTATAGGTCTTCTCTTGCCCGCTGACAGTAAATCTGCTACAGGGTGAACAGCGTTTCTTTAGCTCGGCGGCGGGAGGGCGACCTTTGTGTACAATGCACGCGGGTTTATTTATCAGCGATTCATCATTGATGTTTGTCTCCTTCCTGTAATAGCCCTGTTTCAGACGTAGGCAAACGAGACGGAGTCGCCCCTACCCAAACACGTTCAATCCTGTTAGCCAAGATACGCAGAGACGCTGGATAATTGTCTGTCTTTTGTGCACACGAATGCTCGTGTGTGGACAAAGTGTAGCCAGGGCTCAGTATTCTGACTGCTTTTACTTTTCAGCGTTAACATCCTGAAGTCTTTTCCATTGTGACACTTCAAGAGAAAGAAAAGTTGAATATTAGGCTGTGTAATGTCAAGGACCCCAGCCTTACAATGCCCTCACAGACATGCACCATTAGGGTTGATGAACAGGAGGTGCTCTCTGGGTCTGATGACTACACCGTGAAGAAAAGCTCATCGTTGTACTGAACTCGGAGGAGGTTGATCTGTATTTTCAGCTAATCAATATAAGTTCTAATGACGCTTTCACTGCTCTCTCATGCTTTGCACTGACAGGATGTTCCCATATGTTGTAATGTGGTGTCTGGTGCAGCTTCATTTGCTCCAAATGAGGCTGGCCGTGCTACTGGACGTAACTCCACGCGGGCGTTGTCTGGTCAAAGTGTAAACCGAATAGTGCGCCTTCTTCCGCGTGTCAAACTGAGCAAGTAAAACCCTCCCTTGGTTTTCTAATTTCCTAGTCCAGGTTTCTGCAACACCTGCCTAATTAGCTGTGCAGCTTGGCAACAACACGCCAACCCTCTGCAGCTCTCTCACACACCCATACACCAAAAGGTTTTCATGCACAAAGACTCAAAGGAAGTTCCGCATGCATAATTTTTTCCCAAGTATGGACACATTAGACACCATTTCCTGATACAGTGGAGGGAAACACAGACAATAAGCTCCAATTTTCTGTAGACGCAACGGTTTCCGGGGGACCCGAGCTGACTTCTAGTTATTCCTCCCCACCTGTTTTTATTTATTTGTTTATTTATTTATTTATTTAATTTTCCTCTTGTTCTAAACACTTCAGCGTTTTCCTCACCTGCCTCTGAGCTTTCACGGGTCTGGCTCTTGGGCTTTGTGAAAGCTGCTGCTTAGAGATTGTTTGCAGCCGCAGACACTTCCAGCTCAGTTCCAGGGGAAAGGAAAAGCAATTCCATGCTTGGGCCACAGTGAATCCGTCTCTGTCAGTTCCGCTTCTTGATGCCCTCAAATCACATCTCCCCCCGCCCCACCCCCCCACCCATCCGCTCTCCCATCAGCCTTTGCTGTTCTGTGATCAGGGAGTAAGAGAGCATCAGCCTAGAAGTGAAATGAGGATGCGCTTTACATGCTCCCTTACCATACCATCCTCCTTGATGTCACTCACTTCTGTTCCCTGGCACTTGCAATTTCCCGCTCGGCAATAAAACTCCATACTGCACGCAGGAGTAGTCACAGCCCACAGTTATAATATACCTTCTCCCCTGTCTATCAGCCTACATGAGGCCAGTTGTCGTTGTGTGATAAATACCCTTTAGTGTAAGTGTACCTCCAATGCATTGCTCCTCCAAGCCGAGCGCGCAAGTTTATTTTCGCATTCAGAAATGAGAAACGCTCTAAAAGCAAAGTAAACTCCTTTTGTGCCCACATTTAAGAGATGAACAGCTTTCAAATCTCTTGGCAGGAATCATTTTTTTCTCCCCAAACTATTAATATTTTGCCCGTGACACTTTATATAACGGATGATTCATGACTGTCACTCTCTTTGCAAGTGCTTTATCAGTTTTGTGAGGTCAACATTTGGGCCCTTTCTCGGTAAGTACGGCAACTCTCTGAGCAGTCATTTCCCGTGTCTTGCAATCGCTCATGTCTGCGAGTTGATCGGATGAAACCTGTAGACACGGCCTCTCGCAGCACTGCAAGTCGGTACCTGCGGGGGTTATTTTTAAACCACATTTATCCCGCGTTCGCTTCCAGACACTCTAATTAAAGCGTCTTAACTACCCGTGGCTGATAGTTGCGCGATACGTCTCTAATCCCGCGCGGGCAGAAATTCAAACTTGTCACAGAGAAGTTTTACATCCCACTCATTTTACCCCCAAACTCGTGCATTTCATCATTACCCCTTTTGTCTGGTGACTGAATTTGTTGCTTTGCCTTTGTGGAAAACAGTGACACATAATTTTTTAGAGTGATGAAGGCACACAGAGTGATTGATGGCGGCATATTGGATGGGAAAATAACGTTCTGGGCCGTTAATTTTACGGAGTCAAGGAAGCAGCCTCAGACTGTCAGCACAGGAAATGAGTAGGATTTATCTCTGTGGCCTGGTGTCTGGGTAGCTCGCTTGCAGTGCATGCATTTATAGGGACCACAGCGGTGGGGTTTCAAGCACACGTCGTATAAGCTTTGAGAGTGACATAAGCCGGATTTGCGTGGAGACTCTTTTTCTCATTCTGTTTGAAATCATTGAAGGTTTCAGGTGTTCAACTGTTTACATGTGAGGTGATATGTTTCCGATCTGGTGTTTACATGTACCTCTACATTTAATCGGAACGTGTGACACGCACGGATTGATGAAAACATCACGTGACTGATAAGATGGAGGACTCTCGTCGAATCAGAGTAGTTGCGACTGTTTTACCACTTTTATTAAAGCAACAGTTTGACTCCGAGGCGCTGACGAGGAAGGTTGCTTAGAGATGTTTACCAGTTCTTCCGCCATATTTTCTCCTGAGGAAACATCAGTGCACATTTACGTCAAGACGTACAGATCAGTTTGGGAAAGGGAATATTCTACCCCTGTGAACCAGTTTGGGCCTATTTATTCCAATTGAGGTGTTTATTCGGAGCATTGGCATTTGGTTATATAGCATATGCTAATAGCATATAGCATTTGGTTTGGGCTTCTAAACCGATTCCGAAAACATGCAAACTAGAGCAAAATCATATTGAGGCCACATTGACATTTTCCATCAAAGCCAGCAGCAAAGTAAACAGCTGAATCTGATCCCAGCCTCTGTTGTCAATTTAAATACCCCCAAGATATTATGCTGTGTAATACTACAGCGAAGGTGTCAGAAATAACAGAATACCTATGCAGACACTGCGTACATTTACAAACTTAACATGCATGTGCAAAAAAGGAATGATTGCCTTAATCAGACTCTAGCTAGACAATGTAAGTGCATGTTAACACGTTACTCCGACTGAAATCAGAGTTCTCTTTATCCGATTGAGACACCCAGATAATGCGATTGGAATTCAGTTTTCTCCGGCATGTATACACCTTAATTGGACTACAATTGGAAAACGCGTGTGTGCATGCTCCACAGCCACTGCGCTGACGTGTGACCACGGAACAAAAACATCCAACAAAGCCGTTTGCAGAAGAAGAAGGTAAACAGAGTCGGTAGAAGAACCGTCTGAGGGACAGCGCATATCTTACTTGCACCAAAAGTAGCGCGCACATTACGTAGGAGATTAAAAGAGCTGTACTATTTTCTGTCTGGTTGTTGTTTGAAATGCCGGTCTGACGCATGAACGGCTCTTGTTTATTATGGGAAAAGACACTTATCGCCACCTAGTGTAGAGGAGGAGGACATGTTCCCATCAGTGATTCGATTTTCTCCGCTGCATGTAAACTGGGACAAGGCCTGTAGTCAGAAAGTGGAATTTCGAGCTCGATTAAGCTCTGCATGTAAACGCACTGACTGACACGTCGGTTTATTTGCACAGCTCTGCTGCAGTTGGTGGCCAATGCCACAAAGTGAGCACAGTCACAACACTAATGCATAAATGGGTTTTATAACAAGAGAACGAATGAATCATTAATATTTCTGTCACGGCCCGTTACGTACAGGTGGCGTGAACCTGCCGTTTTGACAGGGAAATGACAACAATGCAGTTTTCATTTGGTCTGAAATCTCTAATAGCGAATTCATTACACCCCCGGTTCCATTTTTCTTAACACAGCACAAAGACATTTTTTATGCCCCGCTCTGCACACGAGGAGATCAAAGTCATAGTAAGTCAAAGAATAATCTCCTGTGGCTGGTTTGACTCCAGACATACTGTATGTCCTCGTATCTGGTCAGAATTTACAATTTGAAGAGAATTCGTTTTAATTAGCTACTGTGGTTGTGGTTACTTCATGAGCCTTTTTCCAATCTCAAAATGCATCCTTCTGATCTGAACATAGGCTACAATTTGCTGGTCTGTGCTGCTCTATATAAGTTTTATATATATATAATAGTGAAAGCACAGGTGTAAATATGATGGCTGCATTCCTCATCTAAAGCAGGGGTCTTTTTCAGGCCAAGAGACGCCCTAGTAGGGACCCCCTACCTGCTATATGTGTTCTATATTAAACTCAGCCTAATTCTAATATTGTGGTTCCTTCATTAACTTTAGTTGTAGCACGCCTTCACCGAGAGCTCGATCCACATATCAACAGTAACTCCATGCCACTAGGTTTGGAGATGTCACTGTCGCTAACGTAATTTTTATTTTTATTTTTCTCCCCCCCAACTTGCACAGCGCTTTGTTTAATTGAATTACTAGGTTTCATGTGTTTGCTGGCAGGGCAAACTCGCTGTTTCAGATGCCACCGGGTTCCATGAGAAGTGATGTGAGCTGACACACATATTTTATCCGCGACACTTCTGTCTCCTCTCGCATAAGTCACTGTCAGTGACCCCTGAGTCAGGAGAGAGGGGTGGGGGAATCATACACCTGCTCACAGAGCTGCCGATAAATCTCACTGCGAGCTGTGACAGCGTCGGTGTTTCCTCAGGGTGAAATCCCAGTGGGCGCAATTTTTCATGATGTTTATGGGTTTTTTGGGTTGTTTATTTATTTATTTTTTTAGAGGCTGCGCTCTTATACCGCTTCCCGACACAGATGTAGAAACATTTATTCTGGTATCTCCTCAGTCCTGTAGCTGGTCCCCGTTTTTTAAAATTTGGTAGCAAATCTGTTCTGGCATGACATGAGTGTTATGATTAGACCAGATGAGATTTTTATCTTCACATAAGGAGGAGATTTCTGCCTTGGAGTACACTGCAAATTGAAACATGCCGATGGAACAGTCTGAAATTAGGATGTGAGTGGAGATAAGATCCCAACAGACGTTATAATTTCTTCATTGATATTGGATATTGATTATTAAAAAACAAATAGAGATAATGTAGGATACTTTTAAGACTGTCCTCTTGTCTTATCTCTACAAAATTGATAATAATGATTAATCTAATGTCATAACCAGCAACAGTGGATCTCCACTATAGTCGCTCAGTACAGGTCATATGTTTACTATTCAAATCTTTAAATCCCTCATTCTCTCATCAGTATTTAACAATGATTGGTAGAGGATCTAGATTCCAACGAGACTGAGCATAGACCAGTAACTACACTCATTATCTGAATATAAGGAATGAAAGCAATACTGCATAGTAGCTACGCCCTGAACGAAATACAGAATGTGCTATTGCACGATTCTGGACATAATTACTATCACAGTTTTTCTAATTTCTACTTGTGTCCAGTCAGGGGTTCTGTATTTTTTTTTTTTTTTTTTTTTTTTTTTTTAACTAGTCACACACAGGCCTAAACTTAAAGTCGACGGTCATGAGGACACACACAACCAAAACAAATATTAGAACTAAATTGAGAAATTACAAAAGTCATTACAAAATACATCAGTGTTCAAACTTTATTAGTGCCATATGCCAAACGTTTAGTTCATTCATAACATATTCAGGGAAATCAAGTACATCCCAGCATCTACTGCGTTATTTTCTAGGCATAACAAACCTTTCTGCGCCTGCTGTAGACAAATTGAAACCTTCATATCGTACTGCATGACAGAGAGGAGTTGAAGAGGAAATGTTGAAGAAACATCCAGCCGGTGCGTTAATTCTCTGTTAATTCTGTGAGCTATGAACAGTTTAAGTTTTGTGTC
This sequence comes from Mugil cephalus, assembly GCF_022458985.1. NCBI lineage: Eukaryota > Metazoa > Chordata > Actinopteri > Mugiliformes > Mugilidae > Mugil > Mugil cephalus. The sequence goes on from NC_061780.1 coordinate 12,906,255, forward strand.
TTCTCTCTGTTTATGTAACCTCTGAAAAGGACTGCGAGAAGCATCTGAAAGAGAAAACCTCTGCTGTGCTAAGAAGGTTATGGCGGGGATCAAGATGACCTCAGTCTCATTAAGCTTGTCTTAGCAGCTGAGGAAAGAAAAACTGGAAAGAAACTTGATCTCTGCCACTTTAAACCTTCAGGCGAGAAGCGCCGACATGGCAGCTTGAATTATGAGCACGTGTTGAAATCCAAAGAAAAGGCGTGTCGCTGCTGTCGGGATATATACAGGTACAGAGGCTGTTTCCTTTACTCGGAATAGACAACATGTCTTCTTTGATCCATTTACTATAAACACCCTGTCAATCGCACGGACTCCTCATTTCAGAGAAAAATATAAAGAGATGGCCTGAATTGTTACTTGTAGTTTGAGGGCTTGAACTCAATCTTTGCTGCAGAAAAGTGGTGCCGCCACACATGCCATGATAGAGAGAGTCCACGTAGAGTCCTGGCATACGAGATTGCTACACAGTTACACCGTTATCCCCAGGGAAGAGGGGTGAACAACAGGAAACTCTAGCCATTATTACTGTCTTGTTTGTAATTTCAGACTAGAAATGACAGGAGGGACGGCAAGCGACCGCGGCCATTGTGCCCCTCAAAAGCAAAGTGTGGCGCACAACCTTTCAGGCGAGAACACCTGACTTCACACGTGTGGCAAAAAGATACTGTTCTACGCAATGAGAACCGAGGGACGGTCAGCATTATGACCGCCTTCCTAATGTTGTGTAGGTCTCCCTCAAAAAACATCAGGAGGCCAGGTCAACACCTTGTCCGTGTCCTGCCAGGGATGTGTCATTGCTATGTGTTGGAGGTGTCTGGTCTGGTCTGGTCTGGTCTGGTCTGTCTGGTCTGGTCTGGTCTAGGTGGGTGCTACATGTCTAAGTAACATCCACATGAATGCCTGGTCCAAGCGTTTGTTCCAACATGATCAATGTTGTGACACGCACCACTGACATCTTCTCCACTTGGAGCTTTAGTTATATAATAGTCAGCAAGAAGCGTCAGCACCAAGTAATTAAAAGTGTTCACAAATATTATGATCAATTTGTGATGTTGGACTTTGGGCTGTTATTATTACCTCCAGTAATTGGGATGCTCTTAAATTATTTCCTGCGCTTCCCATTTCAGACGTTACATTACATAATCATAAAACTTGGCCAGCGGGAGTAAACATTTAGACTTTCCATCACTGATCTCAGGTGTCAATGAGACAGAATACACAAAACCAGTGTTTACTGTTCCCGCTCTAATCACACAAAATCCCTGCTGTAAAAATATTTGTACGAGTTTGTGTTTAAGTTGCCTCTTATTTATCTCGTTGACACAAGACGCGGCAGTAAAACCTAACACAATTCAACTGCACAGTGTTTCCAGTTTCATTTTGTAGAACTACATCTTTTTTTTGTCCCGATAATAACGGCTCAAATTATTTTAATGAACTCAGTCAGAGGCACTTAGCACCACACAGTGCTACCAGCAGAAGAGTTTTTAGCGTTACTCAAGGATCATCCCTCAGCACAACTGGTAAATGCTCTATTGTATCTTTCTGAAGGGAAATTAACATTAATGCTTTTTATTTCAGCCCAACTACCAAGATAATCTATTATTTTGATCACACAGATTTAATTTGCTATTCATGTGGCAAAGATTTCATTATTCTTTTTGCATGAGTGGTGTGGGTTTGAGTTTTGGTTGCGCCGGCTTCGGAATTAAATCTAATTAAGGCATCTTGGAAAGCAATGGGCAGCCGTAATTACAGTCTATGAAAAATATATACTACTCTGAAATCTGCAGGTTTTTATTCAAACGCTAAACGAGATGGGGGACACAGTAATTGTCACACAGAAAGAAAACACTCTGGCCCAGTCCATCAGAGACAGATGGTGGCGGACATAATGCACACAGATCTTCTCCAGAAGCGGCGTATCTCGCCGCACATCTAACAGTCTGTGCACGCGTGCTACAGAAAACACAAAAGACTTTGCGTATTGACAGTGCGAAGAGTCTGTGCATTGGATGTGTGCAGCGCTCTTGGCAGTATGAGACGAGATAAATTCAGCATCAGCTGATATCCAGAGAGCTTGTAGTTTTTGTCGGTTTTTCGGAGAAGGTCTCCGGTGAAGCCTTAACTCAGGATGTTGTCTGGCTCGTTTTTCCTCCATTATTTATCCTGTTTATTACATCCTTGCAATAACAAGATAATTAACCTTGCTCCGTCTTCATTAGAGGGCAGCTGACAGCATGATCCACTAGGTCCGTCTCTGGGTCTTTACAAACGGAGGCATAATTAAAAAGGGATAGCTCTCAAACCAGGGCATCCATGTGTAATGACCCTCCACAGAAGACACAGGCAGCTCTTGTTATGACTGCGCAATAATATTAGTCATATTAATTAAGCATCATAAAAATAGACATTTACCAACTCCGCAGCAAATCTTCAGACTTGAAGCATCGTTATCTCATGTGATGGAGTTGAAGTCAACAAAAAACATCCTGGTGTATGTTTGGGGGCTTTCAGTGTGGCTGAGAGGGGTGTAGCGTTGGACCTGTAGGCAAACCGATGTTTGTCAAGGTCAGGTGGAATCCGGTCTTGGTGCTTTCCTGGTGCTGCTGAAGGGTGAGGAATAAAAGTAATCTCACCCAACCCAGCCTCTATGGGTTTCTATTTGAGCTAGAGTCCTTGAGAGAATGTCGCGGCTCCGTCTGCTTTAGACGCTGCAGGATGAGAGGCTATCTATCTGTTGAATCTCAACTGCGCCATCCTCAAGCGGTCTGTTCTGAAGTTGAGCACCCGAGCGTTCCACGTCCTCTTCAATGACAAGCGGTGCCAAGTATGGACTACATACATTTTATAACCTTAAACGTCTAGCCCCATATGATCCCTGTACTCCGTTTTTCTTTCTTTCTTTTTTTTTTTTTTTCCGAGCAGCAATCAGGATCATATTTTTCCACAGCAAATGGAGCTGACAGAGAATAGAGGCTCACCGATTTTGGCTCAGCTCTCACTCTGAAGTACATCTTGCTGATAGACAGCCTTTTGAGAAGACCTGTTATGGAAATGGTCCGGTGGGATTAGAGTGCGAGAGACTGACAACCCCTGTAATCTTGTCTGCTGTTGAAGCCTGGTCATCTGCTGGGTGTGAAAGTGATGCTAAAACAGACGATGACCCCTGGTCCAGCCGGCCGAAAGAGAGCTGGGTTGTTTTTCATGCTGTGATCGAGAAAGCGTGAAGCAGCAACTCCGATACTCGAGTATAATTTCACTGTTGGACTTAATGGGTACAGATGAGTCCACATATATTTGAAAACCGACACAAGGTTTGTTATATTAGCTGTATAACGTGTTAAACATGTTAAAGACACAGTTATATAAACAATATCTGCTTAAAGTGCAGACTCTCAGCTGTAATTTGAGGGTATTTGCATCCAAACTGGAGGAATTAAATCTCTTTAGCTCCCCTTATTTCAAGGGACCAAAAATGGACAGTGGACTCAAAAGCTATTACATTGGCTGCAAGGAGCTATTCCCTCATTGATCCTTCATCATTTAAGTAGGTAAAAGGTCTGGAGTTGATTCCAGGTGTGGCATTTACATTTGGAAGCTGTTACTGTGAACCCACAACATGTGGTCAAAGGAGATCTCATTGAAAGTTTAACAGATTATCTTTAGGCTGTGTAAAAAAAAACCCAACCAAGTGAACAATCCTCTCCAGGAAGTAGGTGTATCAGTATTTAAGTATCTACAATAAAAAGAAGAACTGACGACAGCTGCAGTAAAGACCTGGCAAAGCATCACAAAGGAGGAAACCCAGAGGTTGGTGAGGTTCAAGTGTCCCAGACTTCAGGCAGTCATTGGCTGCAAAGGATTCTGAACAATACTTAAAAAATAATAATATTTTATTCATGGTGATGTTAATTTGTCCAATTATGTTTGACCCCCCTGAAATGGGATACTTTATTTAAAAATGGCTGCTATTCTTAAACATTTCCGAGGATATTTTTGCTTGAATTAAACATGAAAGCCTGTTCTTCCACTGCATCTCAGTCGTTTCATTTCAGAGCCAATGTGGTGACATGCAGAGCCCAGATCATTAAGACTGTGTCACTGCCACTGTCCAAATATTTCTGGGCCTAACTGTATATTAGAATATTTTTCACGGAGAGGAGGTTTGTATTTTTAAGGAACATCGCTCTGAAATTATTCAAATTCAGTCTCTTTTCTTTAGGTAGGATACTACATGCCATTACTCTGCTGCTTTACTATCTCTGCCAATAGACCAGTTTCACATGCTAAGACTTGTAAATGCATTTTGAACTCTAATGAGGTAACACAGAGGCTTCTGTATAAGGTTTGTTTCAGAGAACCACCTATCTCTGGACCAGAAAGTTACACTTGAACACACCGCAAAGGCTAAAACCAACATCACCAGACGCAGATGTAAAACTGCTGTACAGAGCTGGCCTTTCCTCACTCATGCTTAGTTTCAAGTTAAAATTTGAAAGTAATTTGAATGTTTGGATGTACTCAAGACATGAAGAGTGGACTACATTGTGGGCTCTTGAATTGTTGGACTACTTTTTGACGCATCCTGTCCTCTTCTTGTACACTGGTTCGCTAAACGTTCACATAAGCTCATTGACTGGCTTGGCTTGATGTGTCACGGCCTGAAGAAAAGCATACCAACGTAAGGGTTTTATCAATCTTTTTACTTAACTTTGAAAATGTTGAGCTTCTCCTTTAAACAAATACATAATCAAATGATATAGTCTGCGTGCAGTGTGTTTCAGTAACCTGAAAACACTGAAATTCAAATCCAAATTAGCTGAGCACAGTGATGAGGCTACATGTTAGCAAGCTCTAAAACAGCTGGTGGCTGACCTTAAGCTGCCTGCTTTAGTACGAGGCAGAGCTCTGCCTAGTTACTGTACTTTATCACCATGTTACAGGCGCGAGGCTTAGTGCTGCAGGGCTGCCCTTCTGCGAATGTTAGTACAACGGCCTCTGCGCTCTATCAGATGAGATGACAAATCAGATCAGGGGCCTAAGAGCCAGTCGCAGCCTCCTGTTGGTCTGTAGCCTATGTCCAGAGTGTTTCCTTCCACAATGCTACAGGGCACCCAACAATCTTCTAACACCTGTCATAGCCAGAAAATTGTCCTTCACAGCAGCTTGGTGAGCGAGCAGCCCAGAGGTCTGAAACAATATCACAAGTCCAATGATTTTATTTATAGCTTTAATACAGCGATGAGTTCTTCCCCTCAGCACCATCCCCGGGGCTTATGAGGTTGACCGACAGTGTCATAAAATGTTCTGGCAAATGACATTCCCTGAAACAATGACCCATGGCCCTAAAACTACACAATGAGCATAAAAGGGACCTTTATTCTCCACAGTGCCCACACTAGTAATGTGTAAATGGTGAAACTGAAATAAAGGTTTGTGGTGGAAGTATATGTGGACATCCTTCAGGCCTCAGTGCCATCCACTCTGCGCTTCTTGAGGCACAATTTAGGAACAGAAATGTACATTTTATTTTGTGAGAAACTGACAGAAGTCTGGCTAAAAAGCAGTAATGACTGTATACTCTTTAGTCTCCTGTGTCAGCACTACAGCAGTTTGGTTAGTCCTCGCCGCGCTGTTGCTGCTTTCACAGATTCTCCACCACAGGACAGCGACTCCCCCATAGCTGCAGAGGTTAAGAGGAAAGAGCATGGAAACATATACAGGCTTGAATGTGCTGCGCATTAAAAGGTGTCACACCACCTAAACCCCATACATCACCCTGCCACATATTAGAGAGACGTCAACCTCTAGGATGTATTTAGCCTGTCTGTCTCTCTGGCCTTGAACTAACTCACCCATAGCTGTATTTATTCATGGCTTTCTGTGTTGCAGTGAATAATACTCTCCCTGCTAGAGGCTGTTGGAATATACATTATATTTTGCCGGTGTGTCCTCGATATACCGTTTGTGTGTCTTAAAGCAGCAGATGATCAACATCTTTCTGTATCACCAGGAGCTAAACTGTGCGTAAATAATACATATGCATGTTATTTATCTGACACTTAGCTTTGGATATATATGTATTTTTTTTTTTTTTTGTAAAAGTTTGAACTTGTTTCCTCCTAGTCGAATATACAACGTGCTCCAATTCAACCTGAACTAAAGGTAAGGTTGAAGTCAGCCCAGTTGTTGTGGCACTAGAGGGAGCACTACAGAGACCTGGGTTTAATGCCTAGCAGCAGTATTTGGCCCCATTGAATAAAACTGGTAGTTTTGTTCCCAAGTGTGAAGCTGTTCTGGGATTGTGCAGTTGCGCTGTACATGCTGTACTTCTGCTTATATAGGTTACTGCCCCAACCCACTGAGAGGTTTTTTTATAACCCCAAATATGGGATTCCATATTTCTCTGTGATAAGGGCTCACACTTTGTTATGTATTTTTATTCACATGGATACATTTGATTTATACAGTACACATCATTATGACCACCTCCCTGATATCGTGTAGGTCTCCCTTGTGCCTCCAAATCAGTTGTGACTGATAACAGGATGCTGTTAGTGGGGGGGTCCTGTGGGTTGAGGGGAGGGGCCTCTGTGGATCGGGCTTGTTCCAGTTTGGGATCTAGTGAATTTTGAAGGCCAGGTCAACACCTTGTGCTGTTTGTCATATTTTATAAGTTGTACCTAACCTGTTAGGTTAGGTACAACTTTTTATAACCAGCCAGCAGCCATTGATGCCAGCAGCATTGATGCCATTGATGCATTGATGCTGGCATCATAGCAAGTGTTATTGCTATGGGGTGGGGGAGGTGGGGGTTACATGTCTAGGACATATCCACACAAATGCTGGTGTATAGTATAGTGGAAACAAGTGTTTTTGTGCACAGGAATAAAAAGCCACTGAGAACTGAATCTTCTGAGATTTGAACTTAAACCAAAGAGCCACATGGTCCAAGGCTTCTGTTAGCTATAAACAAATCCCCAGCAGTTTCTTAAATCCTTCAGGAAAGCCTCATTCAAGTCTTTACAGACAGCGTTTCAAAACATCATTCAATATTTTTTTTTTAACTGGATGTAAGCAAGTGGGTATCATTTAGTTTTGTAATATCATACGAAATTTAGTCCTTCGTTTTCATTCATTTCATCTTCATTTAGTGCATATTCAAGCTTGCGAAGAACCTTGGCACCTGAAACGTGTTCGCATATGAATAGCATTTGGTCATACATTTGTTAAATTTGGACAAAAAAAAAAGTGTCAAGCCTAAATGACATCCTATTAAAAAATAGGATCTTAAGAAATTGGACTTGTGGCTACTTGATACTTTCATCAAGGGAATACGGAGACAGAAAATATCCAGGTATCTTTTCAATAACTTGGTTAGTAAATTAATCTGCCTCAAAATATAACCTAACCAAGGGCAAACATACGTGACATAACATACCATAGCGTACGTTGCACACTCCATGTGTGTACTCCGTGCGTGCACACGCTGTACTTGTGCAGGTCTGCCAGATTGTGTGTTTGTATTTACTGATCATTCACAGTGTGTGAGGTAGAAATATAATGATTGTATGGGCGGGAGAGATAACATTATCTTGGATGTCCAAAAGACCAGGCAATGTCACTTGGTGGGATAAGCGTGAGCCAGCAGTTGAATAGGGGTCCATTATTGCCAGCAGAGGATTTCTGATGATGTTTGTGAAAGCTATTATAACACAGAAATTGAAAGGGCCGAGAGCTCAATACAGAGGGCTTTCTACCAGCACTGACACTTTATGTAAAGAGCCCCCCCCCCAAGGACAGAAAGCTTGACAGTGGTCTCTCACTTTTGTGGAGGGGGGTTGCACGGAGAAGAGAGCAAGAGGGAGGGCGAAAGAAAAGGATGCGTGCTTCAGTTGGCAAAGTATGATTTGAATAATGTGCTCGAACCTGGCTTCAGAACGTTGTATTAAAACATCTCTAATCAAAACGAGACCTGCTGACACTTTGATTTCTTAACTGAAGTGCAGCCTTCGTTCCTACGAGTTGAAATGACTTTTAAATATTTCTGATTTGGTTTATCCCTTTTCAAAAATCATTATCTTTATTTTGAAAAGGTGAATATAGATTAGGGAATTATGGGCTGAGGAAGCAGATAAGATGACAAACTAAACCTCAGATACTCCACTGCCTTGTGCTGTCTTGTGATACTAAGCTCTTGTTAATTTGTATTACTTGAAGAAAAACACGATTCTCCTCCCAGAAAAGAGTTGTTTTCATAATCTTTAAAACACCACAATCAGTTCTGTTCTGTACACAAGCTTTCCTGCTATACCTTAAATCTACAATAAGTATTTACAGTCTTTCAGGCCCATGTCTTGTTTAGGAGACAACGACAAGCAGCACCAATAACAACCCATGTTCCTTGAACGCTTCCTGGATTTGATTTCATTCTTCATGACAACCAGAGACAATGAATTCATAGAACTCAGGTTACAAACGTAACTCTCAGTGCACCAGCTGGCACAAAAACAGGTTTAAACTCTCATATACTACAAAATCCTGGAGATTTACTAGGTCATTAATCAGCGTTGTGTACACTTGTTTGGCAATATTCAAGTCCTACACTTATAAGTATTATTTTTGTGCTAAGTGAGTTTGCTTCATGATCCGTCTGTGTGTGTGCCAGTATTTCACTGTTTAAACATTTGCATTATTTGGAAAAAAGTTACTTTGTCTTAACCCTGATCAGCCACAACATTATTCCATCCTGTGACAATTCAAACTTTTGCTGGGAAACTTTTGGACTTTTATTTGTGTGGATGATATTTAGACACCACACACCAAGGAGTGTCATAACAATGAAAACATGAAAATCAGCACGAGGCGTTGACATGGCCTCCAACTTCACTAGATTACAAACTGATCAAGTATCTGTGGGATGCACTGATTCACAGAGGCCCCTCCCCTGAGCTCATAGGATCCAAAGACCCCCATTAACAACATCCTGCTACCAGACATCACACGACACCCCCAGAAGGCCCATGTCCATTCTCTGATGAGTCACAACTGATTTGGAGACACAATATTAGGAAGGTGGTCATAATGTTATGCCTGATTAGTGTGTGTGCGCTCAGTCGGATAAACGTATTATTTAATATCCAAATGGATTGGTTTACACATTTGTGAGAACATTCATTGGGAGACAAAAAGCTCATCTCCACAAGATTAACCATTCAATTATAGGATTAACGACTTGTTTTTGGTTAAAAATGTACATTAGGCACATGGTCTGTGATTGTGTCTATTTAGAGGCAATGGGAACAATTGTAGGACAACACTAAAATGTTGCATTTTAAGCTGACTTGGGTTTACACATCTCAAAGTCTATTCTTCTGTAGTCTTCTATTCATATTCACTTCATTTTAGGTGCGCTCTCTACTAACTCTTGGAGAGTAAATCCATAGAGTTGCAAAAACGAAATGAAGCTGTACACTTGTGTTGTTCTCATACAGATAGTGGTTATTGATGATTTAAGTTTACTGGTCCAAGATTTTAATGTAAGTCAAAGCATTGTTCTCCTTTAGTTTTATATCTTTAACTGACTTAACAACGAATAATTAAGGTTGAACAACTGTCATAATATAAGAGAACTGATCAACAGATGCTCTCAGGAAACTTAATGTTGTTGGACTCATCTGCAACTCATTTCAGAACTCTCTTAACAACACTCGCTCAGTATTTTCAGGTTGTTTCAGGTGACTCGGAAATATGAGCGAAACTTCCACTCACTTTCTTTTGACTATTACCGGTCACAGCTTCCTATGCAGTTAAGCTTCACAAAGGCGCAGAAAAGGCGAACACAAAAAGCACAAGCATCATATATAATATGTATTATTATATATAGATTATAGATTCTCCAGCACAGCGTGTTTCTGGTTAAATTGTGTTTTCAGTCCGCATTTCAGCATCGTGATTAGCCGCTCTTGATGAGACACAGACTGGGAAAGTGAAAAAAGACCTACAAAGAGCAAACAGATGTCTGGGTGAGAGGCAATTTTGCTGAACAGACCAAAAATTACAGCAGAGCACAATGTAATTGTGGCCATTATCTTACACCCCACAACTCTAGGTTTCCCTTTCAGATCTCACTGATGCCCACGAGGAAGCATTTTTGATTTAAAAAAAAAAATAAAAATCCATATAATTTGTCTGCTTAGGCTTATTTTATGTGCATTTGTTCATTTGTACTGCAATAAAATCCCCCCCAACCATCAATTTCAAACAAAAGAGTACTTAAAATTTCAACTCTCATTTTGCTTGGCTTCAGTTTAATTACACGCTGTCAGAAAGTAATAAATGAGACATGTTTTTAAACCAGTGGTTAATGTCTCTGTTGCTGCTACTGACTGAATATTTAGTGGTTGAACAATATTGTTGGTATGGGGGATTTGGATGCTGTTTATTAAGACAATAAAATATGCATCTCTGACTGACTGCCTAATGGAACTGATATTAATATATGAAGTAAAAACAGTGCAGTTTAGCTTCAAACAAACCTTGAATCAAAGTGTGTCTTGTTCTTATGGTCGACTCTTTAAGGATTTCCACTTGCATGCAGCAACTACTGTATGTTGTCAGGAAAAAAATAACACTGCTTTTATTAGTTTTGACATTTAACACGTTGGAAACTGTTACAGACAAACTGTTACAGGAAGTCTGCGAGATGAATTAAACAGGATGTCATTTTGAAATGAGTCAGCTGAAACATTTAAGAGTCAGCTGGAGACAGTGTTTTTAACCTATGTACCCAGTCTGAGGATAATGACCAACAATTTGAATCTCAACTTTGAAACCAAATGCGCTGGGATGTGCTGCGTTTGCAAGCTCACACAACCTCTCAACATGTAAAAGTTTAAATACAAATTTTTCATCACAATGAATATATGTATAACTCTAATTCATGGAATATCGGAAAGGAAAATATATATAATTTCCATAACGGCGGGCAGCCAGACCAAGCAATTCAGAGAGAAATTATGCTTGTGAACATATGTAGCTTCTGGCACTGCAATAACATTCGGTGCAGATTTTATTTTAAATCTGGGAGGACAGCCTACTTTACAGTCTCTTCGGTGTCTTAAGCCTCAGCGTTCTGATTAAAGCTAATAACTTGTCTCTGACTTCTTGGCTTGAAAAGAAGCTCATTGATTTTAACAAATATTGACTAGACCAAATGAAAGTCATTTTATGTAATTTTCTAACCATGGCTTCCAGGCCGACTGAGAAATGTTCAGTTGCTCCGAGAATCAAAAGTAGATCGCACAGGGAATAGTTTGTTCCAGATGGATAACTGCAGTTTTCTGTTAAGTCGAACATGGGTGTGACTAACATGAAAGTAAATTTCGATCAGCGACAACACCACTGACAGCAGAAATAAATAACATTCATCATCTTGTAACAATAAAATTCGTGTGGATGCTACTTAGTCCTGGACCACCTGACTGAGCTACACAATATTAGGAAGGTGGTCATAATGTTATGTTAACTAGTGTATGTGAAGACAAAATTGTTGAAGGAAGCAGGAGATGAAGGAGATGCACATTATTTAGCTTCCATTCATTCATCTACTTTATATGTCTTTATACTTTATATGCTTAATTTCTCATTTTGTACCCTTTTTCTAACCATTGCTAGTCTTACAGTTTGTAAGATACACAAATGTGAGAACACATTATATATAAACAGATATCTAAGATCTAAGATGTGGCTTTTATACTTTTTGAGATATAGCACTTTTGAACAGTTTTCAAAAACATACATCACACAGCTTCAGTAATTATATAGTATGAATCTGTACGATCGTGTGAACAATTTTGGTAATATGTCAAAATAGTTTACATTGCATGCTATTAACCTACATTAAATTTGATTAAAAAATTATATTTAATCGTGATTAATCGCATTTCTTAGTGTGGAAGTCAACGGGTTCAGAATCATAGAGAGCAAAACAGTTCAACGTGCTTGCAGCCGACAAGTTACATTTCTGGGGAGGTGTAAAAAAAAAACATTAGTACAGTTGTATAAATTACGCAAAAAACCTCCAACTGAACTTGATGCTGGAAGGCTACAACTGTTGCAAAGTGCTGCTCTTGCTGTGGCACTGCCTTTGAAGTGATGGAGAAATTCATTTGCAAGAGCAAGGAAGTCATGGTCTGCTGAGCCCAAGATGTGACTTAGAAAGAGGAAATGGCTTGAGATTAAGTCTAAATGATGTGATGGGAGACGGATTACTTCCTAATCCACGCAACTGTAACTCATCGCATTTCAAAAAACCTTTACTTCCCAACAGAAGACGCAGAAGGTAATATATATTTTGGGTTTTTTGTTTTTGTTTTTTAAATGCATTAATTTATTTTAATGGTCTCAGTATCTTTCCAGACAGATACTGAACTTTATGCCAGAACGACACTGGGCCATCTCTGTTGGTGTTCTACAGTAGCTGCTGTCGCTTATTCTGTCCGTTGGTAACCATGCATAAATTCATACAGTACAAAAAATACAGCAACTCACATCTATAATAAACGATTAACTCAAATGGGCTACATACATTTTTCTGTTTCATGTTAAAATGACCAAGTCTTCAACTAAATCTTGCTGTTGGTTGCGCTGCTCTTATATTCCACTCAACGGTGTCTCTGAGACAAAGTGAGACAAGGAATGAAACCATTTTTGCTGCTTCAGTGCATCACACCGGCGTTCCTGTCTTTTGTGCCTACATTAGTCCTATGTGGCATATTTTTAAATCTGCGGAACAACTGGGTGTGCTCTTACGTTTGATGTGTCCCAGTTTGCTGAGGTTTAACCTAGTCTCTCCCGACACCTCCGCTTGTCTGCTGTATTATCATCAGTGCAATATAGAGCTGCGTTTGACTCACTTTGAATCATCTCAGACGTATTCGTGTGCATGTGAATCACTGTTACAGAGACAGATACATAGTATCCCTTTGTATGTGTGTCTAAGCTGAATAACTTCAGTCGTAATAGGTTATTAAAGAATACGGAGGCATCACGCCTGTCCTCAGAGCGGGAGCCAGCGTACTTCTGTAAACTTCAGAGAGCGCACAAAGGCTGTAAAGGGTTTGTGGTTTGATCCTCTGTGAAGAGTGGTAGTCAGCTCGAGTCAGCAGCAAGGAATCCCAGCGGGTGCCAGTTTTCAAGGTAGACTGGTATGAAAACTTTCCACTTACTTGTTTTCGTCAAAATAGGACCACATAGGACCACAGCTTTTCCCTACTAGGTTACAGGTTTGTGTCTTGCTCTTTCGGCTCTGGAGATCCAAGCTAACTTACCTGAATCCAACAAAACCGACATTAGGCTTACTTCTTTTAGTACGGACAAAGAGGAGGGCAAGAAATTTCAACCAGGGTGTAAAAACCAGCACTGATCCTGTGGTTTTAGTGACAGGCAAACCAACAGCCGCCTTAACTGTCAATTTAGAGCCTCAGTAAGCTGAAGGAGAACATGGTCTTATTTATTTTATTTATGTGTAGACTAAGTTCTCTGGGCCTTTGAAGTGCCAAAATGTGCACACAAAAACAGGAGAAAGAGCATGTACTCTTCCCCCTCGGTGATGTATTCTGCCTTGGCAAATGCCAAAAGGATCAACCAGATGCTGCAACATCTGTGAGTTTAATTCATTCACGAAAACTCCATATGGGGATTCTCCCTCGGTGGTATGTGAGAGAAATAATTAATCCCTTTATTATTCATCATTTTCACAATGCCTCCCGTCAATATGGGTGCAGCTGCAAAGGCAAACATAGTGGTTGTTGTCACATATGGTGACACTGTTGATTCCAAACATGCTAATACTCCAGTCGGTTCGGTTTTATTTTCAGCGGTTTCACCTTGACATGCTGAGAGTCTCCCCCATGTTTATCGGAATCACTTTTAATCAGTGTTAATGCATTTATAATGTGGTGTGTTTACTCACTGCTAAATGTGATGTATAATACATGGTAGATAACAAATAATAGCAGTGACGATGATTATTTAAGATTAGGCCGGTCTGTTTAAATGTTTTGTGATTGGTTCTGTGTAGTGAATAAAAGTCCATTTCAAGACCTGAAAGAATTAAGTCAAAAACGTTCTCATTAGCCAGTTGGTGTAACATTTTCATCTCTTGCAAAAACAAAAAGAAAAAAAAGAAAAAAACACTAGAATACATCTTCAGGCCAGATTTCATCACATCAGACCTGTGGGCCTTGAAATACTAAGAGACTTCACGTCTCATCAGCAGTATCATGAACACCTCCTGATTAATGTTCCCGGATGATTTCTTGTGTGGACGTATAAGGACAAAACACAACACCAAAGGAATACTAAATTTACAGTTCCACTTGCAGCCAAGAAGATCTAAATCTAAACAGTCTTGTTAAAATGCAACTGCATATTTTATTCAGTCCGGATGAACCGGATGAAATGTTTAGATGCAGCTTTGCATTGGTTACATACCTTTAGACTAAATTCACATTGGGTGAGAGATAGTGTTGCGTCGCTCGTGAAAAATTCGGTTGTAGTTCAAACGAAATGGATTTTTAATGGTTAAACTACATGCGTGTGTGTTTGTACTCCCTCAGAAAGTAAGTAGTTGCACTCCTGTATAACAGTACCCATATAAATCTCCTACATATGAGGTAGGTCCATATATTTTTTTCATTTTCAAATGATAAATTTTATATTAAAACAGCTGCACACTGGCAAAATATCTCTTTTAACTCATGAAAATGGGAAAGTGGAAAAGTGACATTAATCTGATTATTGGTTTGGAAATAGTAGCGGGTTAGATTACACTTCCCAGTGTTCAGCCATACTTTGAATTTTGTCCATTGACGTGATGTTAATTCAAATATAGCATTTTTTTTTTGTTGTTGTTTTTTTGTTTTTTCCCGCGGACAGATGTTTAGGTCTTAAAGAGTTAAATTATATGGTTCATCACGCGTGTACACACGTAGGTGTTTGTGTCGATTGTACTGTGTCTGCATAATCCATGAACCTGGGCGAAGGGCACGATACAAGTCTGTTAGGCTCTAAAATAATATTAACAGTTGTATGCAGAGGCTGCACTTTATTTGTTTATTTGAAAGGCTGGAAATGCATGCACAAATTGTTGGGTCTTTTCAGCCTGTATTGCACCACATTGCGTATTGCACCATTCATACACGTCCAAATATCTGCCAGACGGATTAAAAAGCCCTGATTCGGTGAACGAATCAACTGAACGGATCATTTTAATGAATTGATTCTACTGATTCAGTGAAGTCAAACGAAACTACAGTTCCCATCACTAGTGAGAGACCCTATGGACACACCAGGCCTGTGGCAACAAAGACAAATTCAGCAAATTGTAAAATGTGTAGAATTTTCTTTGATGTTTCAGTTTGTATTTCAGCAGAGCCAACATACCGCTTTGCCCCTGTTTTCTGAGTATGCTCCACTGGCTGCTGGTGGTTTTTCCACGGAGACATGAGAGAGTTCAGATTATAGAGGAATCAATGAAGAAGGGTTGGTCTCTTTATGAACTGAGTAAAACTATTGCCTCTGAAGGCAAGTAGTGTTTATATCGCTACCTCCTTTAACCTTATTGTTAACTTACTAAAAACATAAATACATTGCAGTTATCAAAAGCGGCACACTTTTGTGTCAAATATTTTTTTTAAATAATAATTTCCAGCTGTGAGTGATTTCTCACTATGTGACTTTTTGCCAGTAAAAAAAAAAAAAAAAATGAATACAGTGTTGTAATCTGCAAGGAACAGACTGTTGTATTTTATATTTGATGAACACAGAAAAGTGCGATACAAAAAGTTTTACCTCAAGGATTTCGGCGAGTTGGGCTGTGCAACATAAATGATCTATGTTTGAGGGTAACCACGGCAACAAGAAAGCGCGCGGGCGTGTGTGTGTGTGTGTGTGTGTGTGTGTGTGTGTGTGTGTGAACCACGTCCTGCTTTTTGTAGCTCCTAAATAAAACTCCTTTTTTAAGAGTTTGAAGCAGAAGCACAAACATCCTCTCGGTGATGAAGAAAGAAGGAAAGAAAGTATGTAAATGTCGCAATTATTTCTGAGTTAACATGCAAAGCAAATCAATGTCTGAGTCAACTTGTTATGGGCAGAGTACAAATTATATGGACCTAACCTAATTTGCATCGCAGCGTTCATTCTCTGCTCACGTCGTACTTGGACACCTACCGGAACTTCCATAAAACAAAACTTTAGACCCGACCTCAGTCACAAGAGAAGTCAGACTAGGAAATAAACAACATCAGTGAATTAGTGTCACACATACTTTACATCATCATCATCGGTCGGTGAATGTTCACTCAATATTCAGTCATGTTCAGCTTTCTTCTGGTAACACGATTTCCACTAACCCTTTGCCACTGAGGTGGGAATTGTGGCTCAAACCAAACCGGTACATCAGCGTAGACGTTGCTGTCAGATTATAAAAGCTGGGTCAGTCTGTGAAAAAGACTTGCATTTTTGTGGGATTGTGTGTGTGTATCACGTGGATCATTCATTCTCTCCTGTTATTCCTCACACTTCCTTTACCAATTTTCCTGCAATGTGTTACCCTTGCATGCCAAAAGCATTCCGTTCAGATGATTGTTTTCTAACGTTTTTGGACGGACTCAGTCCTTGACTCTCAGTAAAAAAGAGAGAAAGAAAGAAAAGAGAAAAAGCAAACATACTACAATATTGCTGACCTGCAAGCTCCACTTCAGCGGTGGGGCCCAAGGTGTAACAAAAATGGATCCAACTTTCAATCAATTTGTGGCCTTGTGAGACCCATTCGACTAGAAATACTCCTGCATTACCTCCCCGTTGGTGCTATCGACGAACCCCGCTGTCAGAGGACACATAGTTTATTTGGGCTGACAATAGATTAAAGGGATAAAGTGGGCAGGGCGGGGGATCTGGGATTGCTGAGTGTGTACAGGTCACTCCGCAAAGATTACAGTGGCACCGGGAGGCAGGATATTGACAGGTATGAAAAGATGACCAGGGGGCGTATACAGAGATGATCAAAAGAGCCGATGATAGCTGGAACAGGTAATAATTAACTATTATTAACACCCAATAGGTGGAAAATACGTCTGAAAGAACACATTCTTGTCACTCTGAGCATATAAGGATAATGACATCTATAGCGAAGTGAGATACAGAAACACTCATGAAAACTACTTGATTGTGTGAGTGTTTTTTTCCCCTTGCACAGACCCAATCCCGGGTCATTTCTTTCAGACCGTTCATCCTTCCACGGCAGTCAGTCACACTGCAGCAGGAAAACAGAGCAGACAGGAAGAAAACAGTCCAGCTGTGAAAATAGCTCGCAAATGGAAATGGTTAACAAAAGCAAAACAGCCAAGGAAGCAACAGGATGAAAACACCCTCAGTCAGACGTGAACGTTGAGTAGATGCCACAGATGTGAACACTCAGTCCATGTTTTCCACTCTTGTGTATTTTTTTTTTTTTTTTTTCAGTGCTTGGAACTGTTATTAAATGCCTACTGTGCCAACCCAAAAGGGAACGTCGGGTTAGATGTTCAGCTTGATAAAGCGCGCCGCCCGCGCTCACAAATATTTCCACTGTGGTCTGAAATAATATAATCAAACTCACTGACCCACAAATTTTTTTTAATTTTTTTATTTTTTTTACCCTTTTATGTGCAGAATTAAACTATTCACCCAGCTATAGCAACACTGGGGGAAGATGAAGCAGACCTCCATAAACCTGAGCATTTCAGGTGAAGATTGGGCAGCGTACAAAAAAAAAAAACCCCTTTCTAATTAATTTGCATTCTAATCTCCACAGCCGGGCCGAGGGCTCGCGGGCCGACTTTGTGGATGTTGTTTATTTCCTGACTTCTGATAGACCTGCTAGAATAAAAGTACAACGTCTAATTTTTGCGAGGCACAAATACCGTATGCATGCATAATGAGTTTGGCTATTCTCTGTAGTTTAGTGAAATGAAAACATAACACTCACGAGGAAAACATTTATTCTGATTCTGATTAGTATTATTGCATTATAGAAATGAAGCAGGAGGGCCTGGGTTACGCGGGGTAAGTGGGTATGTTAACGTCTCTGCAGGTTTGTATGAGTTTCAGAACGGTAAAATGGATTCGGGAGATAACAGGTCACCGGGGAGGAGTGGATTAATTTGATCAGTGTTAAAACTCTGATGGCTGAAGCTGATATGAGTACAAGTAAAGGAAGTGTGCACTTTAATGAGAAAAGCACTGCTCTGACTGACAGCAGCAGTGTAAATGAGTACCACAGATGATGTATTCCCATTTCTGGATGTGGACGTACTAAAACTGAAAATAGATCGTTTTAGATTTGTAATGTAAAGGGTGTATCAGGCCACGGTTTCCTATAAGAAGCGTGCCTAATTTAGATTGTTTAAAATAGAACTCCCTCAGGCATCTGCAACTAAATGTCCTAGATTTCTAATATTAATGTTTCCGCAGAGCAGCAGAATAACAGTTCTCTGTCAAAGTTGTATTTGAGACATTAGAGGGAATGTTTATTTAAGCTGATGCCGGATGAAATTTTGTTCTATCACGCAAGCATCATCCTCCAAACACCATCCTCCATCGTCTCTCCCTCTCTTTTTCTCATCTCTTTAAGTCCTGCTACCTCTCTTTTCCGCCGCCGCTCCTTGGCTCGCTCCTTATCAGACGTGTTCAGCTGTCGGTAGGACGTCCACAGAGACCGTCACTGGCAACTAAGCTTTTAATTTTCCTTGCTGTCCATTATTTTAAATATCTTTTTTTTTCACTTCGGCAATTTCCACTCTAATTTCCTCCCACCTTTGCTCTGATGGCCTGTGTCTTAAATACCCAGCGGGAGCTCACACTAACTCTGAGGCAATCAGGGGACATGACGAGCGGGCGGTTCACTAGTTTTAACCAAATGTTTCATTAATTTCAGGTTATCAAATGTCTGCCGTGCTGGACCCCATGACTTCCTGCATGTCTCTGCTAACAACTTCCCAATAACGGCACACAACACCAAAAAAGAAAAGATGGATGTCTGTCTTTTATACGTACATGAGCAGGACGGTTCAGAATTTAAAATTGGACACTTTTATGATCACATGGACTCACAGGTTAACTGATTAGATTTGCGGGGGGTCAAAGGTCAAAGTACATGACATCTCAGGTACACCATGAAAGAAGTTCTTTTAAGTTTTAACAATTGTCCACTTCAACGCAAAGATGAACTGATTAGAATTTGATTGTCGCTTTTACAGGATGAAATTATGAAGATATTAAGTTTATATCCAATAGTTCAAAGGTCAACTTCACAGAGGCCACTCTTCACTACCACACTAAATAGATGCAAAGTCTTCACTTTGTAATTTAGTCTGGATATATAATCCATACCCAAAACAAACACAGGAGCAAGCGTAAAGACAATTACTATAACAAATTATTAAAACAAAGAATCATAATATGGAGGAAAAAAAATGAATAACACCATTTAGAAGACATTAAAAAATATGTCAGATTTGTTTACAGGTAAATAAAGACGCACAACTGTCGACTTATATCTACTGCTGATGAGAATGACGCCCTTAGTGAGTCCACCGAGCCGGGGTGAGCCACTACACCTCAAGGCGAGATGAAAATGTTTACTGGGTCAGGTTTGCTGTGTTCATGAGTAAAGTTCACGTGAATGCCTCTCTGGTGTGGTGTTCAGGACCAGTAGAAAGATTGGAAAATGGCCAGAGTAATATGTTGTAGTACAGGTACTACGCCCCATCTTAGTAAGTCGGACATGTTCAGATAATTACAGCATCAATGATCATTTAAGGTTCCCTTTCTAACAACTTAGTTTGGAGTTATTTCTGTTTCAGGATGCTCCATGTCTTTGTTGTTGCTGTGATTGTTTGCTGGCACTGGTGTGGTGTTGAAGTAGTCCACAGACTGAACCTTTCCATCCTTGACAGTAAAGGCAATTGCTGCACCTTGTACAGAATAATCTTTCCTCCTGAATGTGTATCATGTGTATCAAACTAACAAAGTCAGTATATAGTATGGCAGTTACATACAGTTTTCTTTGTAGTTTTATAATGTTTGATGAAAATTCTGATACAGCCTCATGCCTTTATTGTACATTAAACTACTGCATGCTGTACATTAATTGACTGCAGCAGTCAAGCAACAAGTTAATAAGCTTGCTAATCTGTTAGCCTTGGGGTTTCTAGGTGCCACTTCTCTGTTCGCACAACTTCTGGCTGACGTTACATCTTGTTACCACAAAGCAGCAAAAGGCAGGTGATTAAGAACATCATTAGGAATTTCTGTACGAACCATACAAGATGTGACGGCAGTCAATGCACCATCAAAATATTTGAATCAAGGTTGGAAAGAATGAACCTGTCAAGAAACTAAATTCCCTCTAAAGCCTCAAGCTCTGTAATACCAGACTTGGTTTACATCTAAAACAAGAATGGTCGTTTTTTTCCCTGCAGCTCAAAATCCAGGATTTTGAAGAAGATTTTGATCAAAACTTATATAAATAAAATATTTATAATGCTGAGCTGACTCCTAGGAAGTAAAGGGCTTATCATTCTTTGACAAGTGGATCCAAAAAGTCATTGAAAAACACTTCACTAAAACGCACGCCTTCCTTCCATGTTTTTTTGATCATTAATTGCATAAAACATACAGCACTTACAGTCCAGTGTGGCATAAAGTGTGGATGTTAAATGTTTTTATCTGGCAACCGCACTCCGATATCATGTTTGTGTCATATCTGATTCTGTCACACAGACTTCCTACTGGGAAACTGGTTCACATCAGCTTCTTAGCAAGGCTCTGAGAAGCATTGCATATCCATTAAATTGCAGAAGACTTTCAAAGCACGTTGCATTCACTGGCGATAGCAGTCAAAGGCCTTTAAGATCTACATGTTCACACAGCTGATACAGTACGGTAGCTGAAATGTCATGCTAATCTTTTAACCGCAACTGTTTGAAGGTGTGCAAATGCAATGAGGGTTATTGAGCGTTCAAAAGGCGTGTTTGTTTCACCTCTTGTTTCCTGAGATGGAAAGTTTTAAATACAAACAATTACCATAGTGGAAATAAAAGCAAAGGAAAAGGATAAGATTTGAAATCCCAAAACTTATGTATCTAATGATCACACTTCTTTTTCTAATCATTTCTGAAGAAATCACTTCATCGTATTTGACATTGGAACCAGTCTTCAAAAAAAAAGAAAAACTAACAGCAGACATGTATTACCATACCAATCTATTTATATAGCACATTTAAAACAACAGAGTTGAGACCAAAGTGCTTTACAAGTAAGTGCAATACGGCGAACACTTCACAATCACAGCTAAATAAATTAAATAAAAACATACACATTAAAAAACAGCAATCTGACCAACTAATCACCAATTAATTAAAAATGACTTTTGTGTTGCTGCCTCTGATTATGATTACAAAATGGACCTAAAATTATAACAACAATCTGGATTTCATGCCATTTTAATGATCCCCGTGAAGAAATAAATAATAGACCCGTTGCCACAATGGATGGGTTCGCTCATCAATAATCTACCCCTAATTTCCTTGGAGCAGTGCTGCAGGAGGAAAGACGTGTCTGTGGATATCTCTGCGCTTCAGTGTCCAGCAGCCCCAGAGGGACTGACCCATTAACAGGGATCTGTTTACACTGCCTCACCTCAATCTCAGCGCACACCTCCTGACTAATGTCCGCCATGTTTAACAATCGCCTGCCTTATCGCATGTACACACAGTCTGAAGGAAGCCGCATCGAAATCAGTCAGCGGCAGAAATTGTGTCAATTGCCGGCGAGAATTGGAAATAACACATTTCAGAAAATAGCATAAGTTGAGACAGGACGCGATCAAGTCAATTCAGGAGTTAGGCCTGTTTGACGATTTTATATCCCACAATCCACAGTTAAAGCTTCCAGCATCCACAACATCTGCTTCCCTGCAGCTGAGCTTACAACTTTTGTGCTGTCACTCAAAAAACAAACATGCAAAAACAACATTGTCTGTGAATATAATTCTGGCAGAAGCTATTTCTAATCTCAACATCTAAAAACGAATCTGTAGGAGCCAGGAGTTGATGAGGGTACTGTCAGGGCCGCTAACTCTGACTCATCACCGGAGTTTAAAAGATGTTAAAATCTTGTGAAACGTGCCTTTCCTACTCTGACAAGTTCAAAAATCGTGCACCTACATTAAAGTAAGCTCACATCAACGCCAGGAGGTAATTTTTCTATGCATATGTCAGACGCTGATGGCCTGCAAAAGCTTTCTGGCTGTCTGGCGGGATTTCACGACACGGTAATGCAACAGGAATAAGCTGTCACTTTGACGTTGAGGACGGCTGTCACCATATTGTTTGGCCATGCCTGAGTGAGGTATTTACTGTACAGTACATCAGAGTGAGGCTTATCTGAATCTGCACCAGGGACTGTTCACTGCATTCAGAGAGGTCCAAACATGCCGCGGATAGTCATGGGTGGTGCATTAGTGATAAAACTGAATCCATTTTTCAAAGTCTTACAGTTGTGTTAGAAAAATGAGCTAAAATAACACTTTCCTGCTATTATTTACCGTAACAAAGTGCCTTCCTAATGCGTACAGACAAAAATCACTGATGTAAAGGAGCATGTGACAGATGCGTTTGATAGATAAACCCGTAAAGGAGGGCCATATTCATAAGTTCTCATCCCACTCTTTTGTGAATATTTTAGGAGTCCTCTAGGGCTTTAGATGTATATTAAATATTTCATGGAGCTCTTCAGAAATGGGCTGAGCATGTCGAAAACACTGAGACAGGTGGTAGTCAGAGGAAACAAGGAGAAATTTTCAGCCGCGGAAAAAAAAAAAAAAAGGATGTTAACCATGTGACCCATGTCCCCCGCACTCTTTTACATTCATTATCTCACCACATGTCAAACACAGCCAGAAGCAGCAGCAAAGAAGCCATTAAGCCTTATCTATTATTGAACAGTCAAAGACCTTCTAATGGCTGGAAATCACTGACACCAAGATTGTTTCACAGTCATATGATTTAACGTCTGTCCCCGTTTCAAAAGAAAATAAACACACACACACATGGATGCGCACTCTAAGAATATACTGTTGTTAATCTATACACCAGAAGCCATCAGTGGTCTGGCTTAATCTCTTCCCCCTGTTGCTCTGTTGTGAGCGGCATAGTCAAAGTTACTTGGCCAAGTCCTTTTTTTTTTTTTTTTACATGTCTATTCAATGCGCTTCAGTCGTGACATTATCATTACTATTGTGACATTATCACTTCTCATTTGAGAAGACAGAGATGGCTGCCCTTTCACAACTTACTCCAGAGGTTGCGACGTAGTTTCACTGTCTGCAATGAATGCCAAAAATGGAGAGGAACTGAGTTAACGCTTTAACTACAGACTTCACTGGAACAGAGCACAAGGGAAATGCTGCAGGGTATCTTGTGGTCTGGCACATCACAGTTAGTAAATATGCACAACCAGACCCCACACAGTCTACAGTCACATGCTCAAATGGTTTGCTAACAGCTGAAATGGGACAAAGACCTGCATGTGTGAAACGACGTGACATAACTCGACAAGTCACGCGTTAACCGAGGCCAAAAGAAATAACGTAGGACAAGGTTATACGTGTTCTTTATCCCCACATGTTCACTACTATCGTGCGCTGTCTGCAACACCACAACACACAATATGAAATAAATACCTACTCAGTGTTTCCTCTACATTCATTTGGGAGCGGCGGGCCGCCATTCTTAGTCAGACTTCTTAGTCAGACTTTATCATGTAACCCTTTTATCATTAAAAGTGCTAAAAAAAAAACAAAAAAACATATCAATACAAAGTATGACATGCTTAAATCCAAAGCGTTATTTCCTAGTATCAATACAATCGATTGATACGTAGATGTATGTCGTCCAGAAGGCCAACTTGCTGAGAACAGATCGTTGTAGTTGGATCGTAGGAAAATAAATCGATTCATCGATGTAGTGGATGAATCGTTACACCCCTATTCTCTTTATATGAGAAGCCTAATAATTGTCTCATTTTGTGCAACAAGTCAGTTACAGAGCATTCTTATGCTTGTTTACTGTTCCAATAATGCAAATAACTGAACACAACACTTCAATCAAATCCACACAAGCAACCAAACACAGTTCGATAAATGGTATTAGTGTCCTTACTGCATATGGTCATTAAGAAAAATCAGATGCCTCAACTTTGACGGGCTGATACGATTTCTTCTGTCAATATCTGCCTTGTTTTTGAGAATATTCTCTCAGAAGGAACAGATGTTGCCACAATACACAGTCACCCCTCCAACACCTTCGCCAGGTGTGGAAAAACTGAGGCCTTGGCCTCCTACCAGCTCAGTGAGCCTTCTGCACTTTGAACAAGGGGCTCTTCAAGATTTTTTTAATTTTTGTGGCACTTTTTAACTTTGACTTCTGTCTATCTATGAGTTCTCTCCAAAGTATTATAGCGACTGAATAGTTGGTACCTGTCCGTACTTATCTCCACTGTGACTTCCTCAAGTGGTTGCAGGACAATGCAGACCTCGTTCACCAGCTCCGTTTCCTCTTGGCTTAAAGTATCAACAGATGCATTGATGAGCACAAGTGTGGAGATGATAGCATCTTTTGTTTCATGAATTTGTTTCAACATATAAAATGTTGAGTTTAACCGAGTGGCACAATCTTGTTTGAGCCTCAGTTCGGGCATTTCCATCTGGCACTGTGTGAACTTCAGCCTCTCTGCAGCTACTGTGCTTTTCTGGTAAAAATCCACAACAGCCTTTACCTTGTCCATGGTTGTTTTCACCACCCTCAGGGCATCTCTAATCATCAGGTTTATTGAGTGACCCAAACATGGGTGATGGGTCCACTTCAGAATTCTTCTGGCTATGTTTGCAGCATTGTCACTCACACAGTACACCACTTTGCCCTCTACTTGCCACTCTTTTGCTACTCTTAAAAGCTGTTCTGACACGTTTTCGTCACTGTGTCTGTTAGTGAACTCAAAGCAGCCCAGCAGGCAAGATGTCATTTTGTAATTCTCAACAAAGTTACAAGTGACACATATAAAAGAGCAGGTGGTTCTTGAGTTCCAGCAGTCACTTGTCAGACAGACGGATGTGACCTTTTTCATCCTTTCCACCCATAACTCATGTTGTCTTTCATATAAATTGGTTGGTTGGTTGGTTGGTTGGTTATTCTTATTGTTGTGGACAATGTTTTTCTACTTGGTAATGCGTACATTAATAGATTGAAGGGTTGGAGAAAAGTTTTAAAACCTTGGTATAAATTGAATACTTTGAGTGTACTTTGAGTTGCAGAAGGACGGATTACACTTATCATGATACTTGCGGGGGTGGAGGTGGTTGCTGCCGTTGTTATAGAGGGAGCAGATATACCAGGGTCAGTACCTGACGCAGAACTAGCTTATCCTCTCACCTCCAATTGCGCTGTGGGATGTACAGTCTTCAGGTGTCTGTGAAGAATTGTGATGGAACCTGCACATAGTTGCAATATCTTTAAATTCAAGCTAGATGCTGCATTGCTTATGGCTGTCATTCATGGCTAGGTGCTAGGTCATCAAAACATCACTACTGTTAACAGATGGAGGCAGGTCAGGCAACAAATGCATATGATTAGCAAGCACCATGCTTTGACCCTTTTCCAACTCAGCAAAGGGTCAGCATCCAACACGTCACTCTGTGCCCTGAGGTGTGTGACTTTGTGCCCTCCACATATGCTAGTCTTTTTTCAGAAGTTGTAGAGCCTAGAAAAACTGGAGCATTCAAACCTCAGGTCTCCCTTTAATACAGGCTTACATTAGGGCCCTGGTTTTGAAAACTTTGCACTGACACCGATATTGCTCACTCACATAAGTTGCAATATGCTGAAGGATATAGTTAAACTTCTCTAACAAAAGCACCTCACAAAGACCAGAATCGTAATTTTCTGTTGCTGTGCACCAAAGGTGAAAATGGGAAGACAAGTCCTGCACAAACTCCACATTTGTTTGCTTATCACCCTTCAACCAAGTCCTAAATTTCTACCCATAAGCTTCAGGGATAAGCTTGTGTGGTTATAACACAGCTGCCTTTACCATAATTCATAACTGAATAGGCCTCCTGAGCTTTCCTGGTGAGGACACACTGAAGTCTAAGAACTGTCTTCATCTGACCACCCTCTTACATTGGCAACACTTTAAGAATATGAAAAAGGAATCCGGATCTCGTTCATTAAACTTTGGCACAAACTGCACATTAGCCACAACATCTACTCTTCCTTGTGCAGAAAAATCAGAACCTGATTCCATCTCAGACCTCCCTGGAGAAAGCTTACCTTCTCTCATTAGTTGCAATCTTGTCTGCTCTAGCTCCAGTTTATTTTTTTTTAGCAGTCTGCCTCATCCTTTCTAACTCAAGTTGTTTCTCACTATTCAAATAAACTCCAACTGCACTGCCAACAGTTCCTTCTGCTGCTCAAAAGTCAGACCAGCTGTCTGTAACACTATTGGTAATGACACAGGTATGGGAGCTGGTTCCACTGCAGTCACTCCGAGCTCTTCCTCCTTTAACACACCTTTTTCAAACAAAGATGATACCACTTACTTAACCTCCTCATTGCCCCTCTGCTCTGTAACCTTAATGTCTCAGTGGTTGGCTATCTGCACCAGCTCTTCCTTTTTACAGCTATTCACAAATGCCACTGTAGGCAAAAAACCCTGACGGAGTCCATAATTACCAATCCACCAGTACAGACAGTAATGTATTCCCCGCCAGACACGCATTGAGGTCAAACAAATCCCTGCAGAGAATTTCCCCCTAACTGCCTAACCAAACTTCCCAATGACACCCTTGGTCGTCATGTGGCTCTGCAGTGGGAAGATTAAGCACAAATCCAGTGGGCCTTTAAAGTAACCTGGGAACAGGTAACCCTACAAGGAAATACTTCCATGATAGACAACCAACACTAACTGCTCCCCACAGCACAACACAAAATAAATGAGTAAAAAAACTGACAACCCAAAAGGGAGGTGTCCTACAGCCTAGGGGAGAAATTTCACCCAGTGTGTCAAGACAATGGCAAGTGGCAGTACCACATCAGGTTAAATAATTACTACTAACAAAACCCAAACAAACCAAAGTTCTTAACTTTGCTTTGACAACAGAACATCAAAAATCAGCACTGGCAAACTCACAAACTATACCGAACCAGCAGAGCAAGCAACTCTGCTGCAAATTCTTTAAGCAAACCAACCTTGATGGACGAACCCCATTAATGATGACCTGACTCAAGTGGCCACAACAACAGGGAGACATGCCAGTATTTCAGTAAAACAATACTAATATATTAATGTGCCAAATTCGGAATACACATGTGGCATGTGGAAGTCAGTCTGTCCTGTGTGTAAATGTACGTATATGTGTAAATGTTGTACAGGGCAAGAGGCATACGCAACAGAACCAAAGAGGAATGTGAAGAGAGAGACTGATTAGACAGGTATTAGGTATTCGACTTTTCCTAACCTAAGCACACTGGGCGCCACAGATCACATAATCTGCTACCTGCAGGAGAGACAAACAGGGGTCACTAACAAAGATGACACCAGGGGTCATCACATTTAATAGGTGTAAGGGGGGTTCATTTCAATAATGTGATCATTCAGACGGAACCATCTCAGGCCTCCGTCAGCACCATCATATTTCGTGACCAGTGAGGCCGACTGCCAGAGGCTCGTCCTTGATCAACATCACAGTACAGATGATGTGTATGAAAAAAAGAAAGAAAAAAAAAAACCTTTACAGCAGCACAAGTTAAAAGAGTTGGTGGTAGTATTGGTAATTTCGACATGCAGCCTTTTGAAAGTAATATCCCTTGTGTGAAGGACAGTTTTCTTGCAGCACATCTACATGCTTCATTATCATAGCTAGTCATAGCTTGTCCATCACAAGGACAAGTCACTACAGGAGGTCTCTTTACTTAGTTATTGTGATTATCTTTTCCCAGTTGACACTTATAAAAATGTTCTTCTAAATCTCCCCATTCAGAGAAAGTATTTCAAGTGTTTATAAAACTGGAGATATATATATAAATATATTTTTTTAGTGTTTGTGATGGAAGGGCCAAGGACAGCAATTGTCATGACATTGTTGTCTCAAGTGCTGTTCCCAAGGCCACTAATGATCCTTGATGCTCAAGAAGAAGATGTTCCTATTTAACACAAAAAAAAAAAACCTTTCCCTCGTCTCATTGTGTATTTTGTTTTCAAGATACATATTGATTATGTCTGCCAGCATTAGTCATTGTTTAGAAGCTGTTCGACTAAACAAAATGTTTAATAACAAAGGAGTTGTTATAGATTATATTGTATTTACCCTTGACAATATAAATTAGACTGGCAGTGGTCATTTTTGTGTTTACCTGACTGAGAATTCAACCTTTGCTGTAAACGAGTCTGCTGTGGTACGTAATTTATGTCCAACAGCCGCCTTGGTGTTCGATGAGGGAGGGGTCTATCCTTAGAGTTAAGTAACCAGCTTAAGTGGAGTGATAGCACCGTGGGTCGCCTGTGTAACCGATGAGAAAGCAATACTAAAAGAAATGTCTGTGAAGAGAGCTGAATGGTTTAAGGTGAGAGCTAATCAGGACCTTTCCATGCTCTGACAACCCTGTGTGCCTCCAGCAATTACAACGTTGCGGATTAGCGAGTTTCGCAGAAACGCACAATATGTCAAACTGCAACCATTAAATGATGGTTCCTCTTGGTTGCCCCTGCCAAAAATCACACGGTACATTTGTATGCAAATGAAAGTTATGCTCCTAGCATCATTTTCCTCTGTGGTTGAATGGTTACATTTGACATCGTGGTGGAAGGATTTACAATTTGTTTCACTGTGAGAAGGTTACACCGTGTATCAACACAGGGCATCCACATTATAAACTTGTTTACTAATGAATATGCAATGGGAAAAAATTCCTTTGCCTTGTCTTTTGAAACAAAACTAATGAGTGTGTTACATTTTTCATGTTGAATACTTAGAGGATTACGGGGTACAGCCTGAACAAGTCACCAGTCCATCACAGACAGACAAAAATAACCATTCACACTCATATCCGTAGCAAATTTAGAATCAAATAATCAACCTACCCTGTTTTTGACTGGGGTTAGAGCCATATCATCAGGGAAAAAAACAAGCAAAAAAATAAATATATATATCTATATATACAAGCACATGGAGGGGATGCAAACTCATAGAAGACACAAAGAGGCCCAAGCTAGCCAGCAGGTTCAAAGCCATACTACTTAGAGACACCTGTGCTAACCACATGTTGGCCATTGTTGAAAGGTGTAAATGAGGCGTCCTGTGATGTTAAAACATTTTATGTGCTTCATCTGACCAAGAGTTTGAGGAAAACTAACTCTGGCACTTAAAAACAGATGTAACATCTGAATGAGTGAACTTAAGAGCTGTCCAGCTGAGATGGAGTATGAATAACTTCAAAAAAAAAAAAAAAAACCTGAAATCTTTTCACACTGTATAGTCCCATTGAATGATATGACTACCTCCCTTATCCATAGTCCTAAACAGTAAGTAATTACTGGGCCTGAAAAATGAAGTCAGCACTGAATTGTTAAAAACTGCAGTTCCTCAAATGACCACTTGACGCTGGCTTCAAATGTGAGTGAATTCTCATACAGTGGACCTCCATGTAAAAGGGTCAGGGTTATGTCTCTGCTGCAGAATTACACCTGTGTGCAGCCGGATACAAAAAGCAGGTTAGCTTTGAGTGACAGGTGGGTCCATCACAGGTCACAGCTGTCTGTCTCAGTCTGACTGTCCACCACTGCCGAGACACTGAAAGCCAGAGCCACGTTGAGCCTCAGAAACTGCTCTTCAGGGAATCCGTGGGTGATGTCACAGAGGGCTCATCTTTATATACAATCGATGACCCTAATCCTAACCTCCTCAGTTGTCATGAAATGACATGCAAAATTCCTAAAACATGTGCAAAAATCTGACAAAGATGGCTTGTCCACGTGTAGTGAGCCAGGCCAGCCGTTTCGTCTCTTCTTCTTTTTCCTTCTCCATCTCCTTATTTATTTTACAGGCATAAAAATTAAATCAATCTTCCATCTGTCTTGCAGACGGCCCTCCTGACAGCAACAAAGCCACATGCATTCAGTGTCGATCACCAGAATGCAATTCCCACACATCACCCGCTAGCACACGACCAGTGCAGAGACACCTCCTCGCCCTCGACAAAGACAGACCATGCCGGACAGCAGCATATTTTTTGCATGCAGTACCTTTTGGGTTATTCTGAACAATATTCTCGACAGTATTTGCTTGTGTTGGATTGTGGCAATAGTAACTGCACCCGCCTCCAAAGAATGAGCATTTTTTTCTCCACTCGAATATTGATAGGAGCATTAGTGAGAATTAAACACATGAAAAATATCAATTAAGCCCCCCCACCTCAACCCCACCCCGAGGGCAGTAGGTTACAAAAAATGAATATATGAATGAATATTACTAATTAAGGTACATTTAGAAAATATGAATTCATGTGCGTCGATTTCACGTTAACTAAGGAAATTATGCGATTAATCTGAACTGAATACTTGAATCGATTGACAGGCCTAAAAAAAACAATAATACAATTCCTGTGTCTGAGTTAGAAATGATGAACATTGGAGTGGATTTACATAACAAGTTAAATCCTTCCAACATACACTCTATATTAACATTCATTCTGACAACAGCCTGCTGCGCTGAGCGTCTAAGACAAAACCACCATGGGGTTTAGCCTCAGTCATTAATGAGAGGACTCCCAGATCAATTCTCATCGACTAAAGGCCTCCATTATTGGCTTGTAAGACATTACTGTTGTACCATTATCCCTTAATTATACTGAAAGCAGAGGGCTGCTGGTGTGGCTCCTAGTACAGTACAAAATCAGACAAGCCAAGGTAATCATCCTTTCCAACACACATTGCCCGGGGTGTTACCTCATTCACTGTTGCATTCTAATGGATTCATTAGCAAATGACAGTGATTTATTTGTTTAAGGCAAAAAAAAAAGAAGAAAAAAAGGCATGATTGTTTTATGGTTGGTGAGTGGGAAGGTGTGCGCATACACAATATATGTGCACTCTTAATTATTTTTAGGGGACATGATAAAACACACATTACGGAAACGCAATAAACCTCAACATCAAATATTCCCCTCGGAACTTTGACAAAATGTCATGTATTAATATTGCTCGCACCTGGGGCTTTGAGTGTTTTCTAACGAGAAGTAGCTGTTTTGCGCACTGTGTGGTTGACAGACTGTTATTCAGTGCTTAATTTGTGAATCAGTAAATGTAGAATGTGTAAATGAGGGCAGGGTGCTGACAAGACCAACGCTGGTCCCAGAACACATCTGGAAGGCGTAGCTAAAACCACATGCTGTGTACTCAACTCAAACACACTCATTTTGATATAAGAGTGTTATCGACGGCAACCAATAGCTCCAGTCTGCTAAAAAAATGTCAAGAGTGCTGACACAGGAAATCACGTCGTAAATCACCTTCAGCTCCTCAATAATTTGCAATGTCCATTTTTATCCTGTAACCCTCCAGCTGGAGTTCTCAAACTCTTCATCTCCACCTTCCCTCAAACATCCAACTGATGGTGTACCTGTTGAACTTGACTGGCTGAGTTGGCTGCTGTTGTGGAAACTTCTTTTAGCTCCTATAGGTTAGCTACTGAGACACTAGCCTCCTGCAGTTACCGCTGCCCGCTAGCATTATTACTTGAAGATCGCTGTGTGTCACGGTCCTGACTTGTGCAGAAGTTTTTTTCCTGCTTCCTGTAGTTGCACTCATCTTCTCTTTGCTCTTTTCTTCAGGTTTAGATGTTTTAAAGGCTCAGTTTTTCATCTTTTTTAAAATGTGATGTAGGCCTAATTACCCAAAGAGCTTTTCTAAACCAGTGAAGAATGTGAAATATCAATAGAGGTCCCTGTTTTGGCAGTATTTATTTCCTGTTGTGATTCAACAGAAATCCTTGTCCTTCTTTTTGGTTATATGTATGCTCAGTATGTTTACAAAAACAAAATGCACAAATGTAGTTCCTGAGTTGGTTGCCTCATGCTGTACAGTAAACTTTATGTAAATGCTGATACATCTGCCATCTTTCCATACATACCAAAAGGAAGCAGTTATTCATTTAAGAAAGCCTTTTTATTCCTGAAGGTTCATTTGCACTGTTGGTAGGACACATATTTCTGTTTTCTGTTCTACTCGATACCGTTTTCATGGCATTAACCCAAACTCTAACGACCCATAATCTTTTTCAGGGCATACAGTGACTACACGGTAGCTTCTCTTGATGAAAGATGACCTTCTACCTTAATGGCTTTGGTCACGTGATATTTGTTGACATGTGATGATTAGCATTATTATTAACATAATGCACCCTTGACTGTGTATATTGAGTTTAAAAGAAACACTGGAACCTTAAGGGTTGAACGACTTGATTTTTTAAATTTGACTAATCTGTGAAAGTCGACATCGACTAGTCACTAGTCACAGTAGGAAGTAATGCAGAATTAAGGGCGTTCCCGCTTTGAGTGACAGGCAGTGGCCTGAGCGAACAGGTAGTGGAGAGTTGGGTGGGCGCATCTCAATGTCCAGGTTGCTTTAGCTCCGCTCTAACACAACCCCCATGCCCATATTTGGACTGTCCGAGTGTGGACGGAGTAAAGCACATCCAACATGGCGGCCGTGGGCACCGCCCACTTTAGGCTTCGAATCCAATGGGTGAAGTCACGATGGGTTTGTCCATAGTATATACAGTTAATGATACAACCACCACTGAACCTAGCAATACATTTGGATGATAGGGATACCCAAATCGTAGGGCATTGATCATGATAAGGTCATGCACAATGCATAATATTCTTTCTGATCCTCAAAGGTTGTAACCTCAACAGGACAATATCGCAAACAGTAGGGCACAACTAACTACCTTTTACTCATTTAACAATCAGCAACTATGACATATTTTTAAATGTAATGCAATGCCTTTTAATAATGCAAATGTGGCCACTGTTAGATTTTCCCCAAATACCTTTCCATAATGATCAATATGAGCCCTATGTCCATTGACAGGAGAAGTAAATAACATTGACCATCTTCTGACAATACAAAGGAAATGTTTGGACCTGGCATTCATGAGAATGTTACTTAGACATGTAGCACCCACCTAGACCTATATATAGAATAACAGCACAAACAACAACATATTTATAGGAAATATTTGCCTACGTCACAGGGATCAACATGCGTCCAAACGTTTCTGTAGAGAAAACTGTGAAATTATGAATATACTTTATCCTTTTGGGCTGATGGCATACCTGGCTGGAGGTCAGAGCTGATGGAGGGAGAGGGCTCTGGTCCTCAGTGTCAGAGATAAGACAGGCAAGAATGATGGGGCCAAAATGGCAGGAGAAGAGAAAAGGGCAAATTATCTGATATACCAGAGGCTTTGAATTCACCCTGAATACCAGCAGGGAATAAACAAGATACTCCACCATTCTGGCATACTGGACGGAGGCACTTTAACCTTTACCTTTAGGAGGTGGCTGTTCCCTTTTGTGCCGTGATATTTTCAGCCCCGTGGAAGCCGGCTGCGAGATGAAAGAAAAATTAACAACAAGAAAAATGCAGATTGCACATACTGCAAACAGGTGGATGTGTCTTTGTCATCTTGAGTTTTTTTCAACATGTCACTAGATAATTTAGATAACTTGCATCATTATATTATATTATTTTGATGGACGGAGTGGCAGTTAAGATTCAGTCGTGCGCTCTTCTTCTGTTTTTCTTCAGACACTCAAGAATAATGCATGAATGAATGCTCCCACACGGACAGATTGTTCTCGACTTTGTCATCTGGTATTTGGTTGTCTAGATCCCTCAGCAGATTACCTTCTCCTCTCGCTCCTCCTGTCATGGCGATGGGCTCTATTGGTGTCTGACAGGCGATGCAGCCTGGCGTTTGACCTCTGAGAAAGTTCCTCTTATGTCTGAGTGTGAGCTGACAGCAGCTTAATGCAAGTGTTAAGGCCTGCCTGTGGAAGAAAGAGAGAAAGAGACAGTTAGAGGACTGCTTCTGCTGCTGCTGCTGCTTCCGCTTCACTGCAGGCCAGCTCCTCACAAGAGCAGCTATCTATAGCAGCAGGCTCATCAGCTGTCATTGAAACCTTCACACTCTATTCTGGTCCAAATTAATATAGCATAAATCTGTCTTCTATTCTAATCTATGGTTACCTCGCTTTCTTCATATGCTCATGTCTGTTCCAGGGGCCTATCATTACTTTTTCTATTTGGCTGTTAATCATCGACTTGGACCAAAACTCACCTGTGTTTTTTCTTTTTTTTATCTTGCTTTGTGTTTCATGTGGCTCGCTTTTAATAGCTGCATTGTGCTCCAACGTAACTCAAGCCATCATTATGAGTTCAAATGATAAAAGCAACCAAATAAAAGAAAAAAAATCATTACTGTAGAAAGTATCTCTCGGCCTCTCTGTTCAGACCCCTTTGTTGCGCCCTATGAGGAGGTGAACCACCCAGGTAAAAACTACAACAATAAGTATAAAATCGTGTTCTCTTTGATCATTGTCTTTTCATTGTTTGGTTTTATTCTTCTTTGTTTTACACTGGAAAGAAACAAAAGCACTGCATAATCTGCTTCATCGGTGACAATATAGAGATTTACTCTCGGTGGCCTTAACTTTCAGTGGTGACGCCTTCGGTAGTGTTCGAAAAGGTGCTCATATTCTTTCTTATTTTAAGTTTTCATAAGTTCTTGTCCGTAGGAAATAATTCTAAGGATTTAAATGAGTATGTAATTAGACTAATACAAAACTGAAGCTAAAAGAATTGTACTTCGTGCTAGATTTGCTACTAGAAAACCTTGAGTTAATAGTTAATAGCGAGGTAACAATTGGTTAAAATATATAGGATTGGAATGCTGCGCACTTTAAGTGCCTTTAATACATCCTCTCTAACAGAAATAAGTATGACTCTCAGCGTTCGGCTGGAAAACACAACCATCTGCAGTTACTTTAGTCTGAATGTCTCTCCTTTAGAAAGCTTTGCTCCTGCAAATTACATGAAGGCGATTGCTGTTCAAAATGAATAGATGTGAGCAGTTTAAATTTACTCTTATTTTCCATTGTAAAGATTTCTCGGAAGCACTTTGTCTTCCACCGCTGTGTCGGCACCTACTCAGTCCAGGTCCATTCCCAGTGTGTTACAGGAAGAACTGAGGTCTGTGCAAACAACAGCTTCCAGTCGAGAGGACGTTCACCGAAAGTCAAGGTGACATGTCAGCATTAGTGATCCAAAGTGTCATAAGGCTTTGGTTACCTTCGCCTTTCGAATGTACAAATGTGCGTGTGTGTCTCATTGCAATTTATTGTATATACTAGATCTAGACTTTACTATATTGACGACTCAGTCTGTTTATTCTTGATCAAAATGTGGATCCGTATAACTTGCACATATAACTACATACCAAACATGCACCAACTGTCCAAGATAAACGAATCTAAATGCTACTTAAAAGGCTGAAAACTGTTTCCCTTCCAGGTGGAACACCTGACCCGGGAAGAATAGGTTATATAAGGTTAAAATACCTTATATACTTTACATATCTATATTGTGGCTCCTGCACTGGAATATACTATTCTAGTTCATATGTCTGCTTTACAACTTCAACTCTGCTCTACTGTTCTCATACTTAACATTGATGTACCATTTGATTTCACTTTCGGATTTTATAAGCATTGCTTCTCTTTTGAGTCCCTAAGGACTTAGGACCTGATTTACTAAGATTTACTAGGTTGGTGCATGCAAAAACGTATGAAGACGTCATTACATGTGCAAACTGATGACAAAGCCGATCTACTAAGGGGGTGCAATGGGGGATGCGTGTGTCAAACGGGCAAAGTAGTGCGGACAATCCATTTAGCGTGTTTGGCCTAATGAATTATGCAGCCGTGGTATTATCAATTATTATCAATTTAGTGCCTCTTATTTGGGACCTTAGTAAATCAGGCCTTAAGTATTTTCTTCATCCTTCCTGTTGCTATGCTAAGCTAACTATATGAAGCATTTATAGTTGTTCTCTTCTTTGATAGGTTTATTCAATGTGTGATTGTGTTGATATCGTGAGCCCTACAGACACCTGACTAATACGTGAGAATAAATTAGAAAACTAGTAATGACGTAGACATATTTATATAGTATATATTTTTCAACTTTGTTTTCAGACCATACAAACTTGTTCAGGCACACATGTGTATGGGATCATGACAGCGGTCGGGGTAACTAACTACCAAGAGGAAATTGTGGCTGGTGAGGTTGTTTACCTCAGTGTACATGGGATTGAGGCACGAAATTGAAAGACAGGATTATAGCGGCAATCCGGATAGAGATTGGGGGGATGTCTACTTCAAACAGAGCTTGGTCAACAAACCCCACCTCCTTCCCATCTCTGTAAAACCACACTCTTTTGCTCTATCTTTCCCCAGTCTCCCAACATCTACCATTCTCGGAGCAATTCAATATGCAGCGTGCGTATGCCACAGTCTTCCAAAGCGGCGTCAAATCCTACACCCTCCTCTCAGGAGCTGTATTTTCACCTGCTGAATCTCCTCCGGGGCCTTTTTAGAACATTTCTTTGAGTCCGCTTTAGGAATGGCTTTGAGATTATGTGCCCGTGCTGATTCTAACTTTAGATTGTGGCCAGAAATTCTCCAGGTTCAGTCGGAGATAAGTCCTGTCGAGGTGACTTAAGCAAAAATCTGCCTCTGCTGGGACTTTAAGCACCCTGGTTATCTGATACTGGAAGCTATGATCAGGAGATACAGCCGTGAACAGACTGAAGTGTAGTTCTCTCTTGTACTACCCAGACAGACAAAGGTTATCTTTCAACATCATATATAGCTACTGCGTCGCTCCTTGGGGAAGATAATGTACATGTCTGTGGGAAATTGTCAAATCCCCAAATTCAGTCAGTGCCAGAAATAAACCTGAGGCTGTCAGCTGCAGATGTACAGCAGCGACATGACGAGACATCTGATGAGTCTGGGATCGATATTGTTTTTAGATCTAACTGTCTGGATGCGCCAGGCTGGTGAAGTCGTGGACTTTTTTTTCCCTGAAAAGGAATATGATAACAAGGACGGTGACATGAATTTTGACCTTTGTGGTCTGATAACAAATCCAATTAATGTCTTTTTCAGTATAGACAAGTCAGTGTCTTGAGCATGTACAGTATTATGTACACGGGTATAATGAGTATATGTTTTAGAAAGGTTTGGAGAGCCAAACCCAAATAAGTGATATTGTTATTTTATGGGTTGTTGACCACCTAATTACAGATCAGTCATTAACCTTTTCCCGTACGTTTTCGATTACATTTTCTATTACTGCCTCTAAATGATTTCCTACTTTCACATGATGGACTCGTCATTTCATTCATTCCAAAAAAAAAAAAAAAATCAAAATAATGTCTGATACTAGTTATTAAGCAACATGATAGACGCTGCACTTTGAAATGGTTGCTCATCTACCATTAAGTAAGGCATTAAAAATGGGCCAATGATAGCTTACCATGTAATAAACCAAATGAATGATCATGTCTAGCTTTGATAGGAACGGATTCGTTTTCACTTTAACTGATTAAGCTTAGCGCTGAGATGATGAAAGCAGCCGAGCAGGAAATAATCACAGTAATGCTATCAGAGAAAGGGAAGTGGTGCCTCTGTCTGGCTCTCTGTTGTGTTTCGAAGGGACATCGAAGATCTACCTTTATACCAGGCTCATTCAGGGGTGGCAAAATCCTTGCTTATTTTATATTGATGAGCTAAGGAAGGAAAATAATTTATTTCACCATGAAAATCCCTGTTAAGATTAAACTTCATAATCCCCTTTCACTGAATAATTTCACCATCACAGATAAGAGATTATATTCAGTGAAACAGGTTACCCAAAATATCATAGAGTGTGGCTTCTCCAAAGCTAGACTAATCCTTTATACCCGACTCAATTTCTAATATTGCTGTACTCAGTTCACAGTGTTTGAATATATTTGTGAGAAACAACATTCAGAGGACCTGTGAAGAATACTGTATCTATACTGAACTGGAGAAGGCAAGAAGCTGCATAAGAATAATTTTCCTGTTTATTATTTCTTCTATTACTGTATGCCTGCATTGCAATAATAAAAGTACTGAAGTATTCCGAGCTGTACAGTATGAATTACATGGCTTTGTCGCAGTTTGCAATGAGATGAATTTAAAGCAATAAAGATGTAACGATATGAAAATTTAAAATCACAATTACTGTGACTGAAGTTATCCCGGTTATCATCATCACGGTAATGTTGAAATGTGCTCAAAATGTTCAAAAAGTACTTATACACACACTGACATCATTTAACTAAACTTTTATTTTGAAAAATCAAATAAAAATTAATTACAATTATTGTTTATTATTATTATTATCTGACTAAAACACACATTAATTTTACTCCTGTAAAAACAAAACACGTTTCCTTTAGTTTTTAACGCGGAACGTTTTCTTCTGAAACTTTAGCGGATCTGTGTTGGACTTCATGTTGTTTATTTTAATGATCCCCATTTGAAGCATGTTCGAATACTTATATTCAAAGCGGAGTAGAGCTACTGTAGTGGAAACAGGCCAAACATGCACAATTAAGTAGCGAATTTGAATTTTTACCGCAGTAACGTTAGGTCACACTTAAAACTTCAGTTTCCTCATTTGTCCCCACGTCATGCATTCAGTTGCGTGTTAACTCACCTTGCACTCGCTGTGTAGTTGTGGGTGGTGTCATGGAGATGACTCTTCAAATTAGAAGTGCTACCTGAGCCACGCAGGTGCCATGTTTTCAAAGTTTTCAGAGCCAGCTGCGCATGCGCACCGGCGTCTGAGGGAGCGCGTGCTGCTGACTTTTCAGAAATGAGCCGCATCGCCGTGAATTATTCCGTGCGGAAATCAGACACGGCTTTAAAGGTAATAAAGAATTTGAACGGTAATACTAATCGTCTGGAATTTTACCGCGGTTTATTTGCATCCCTATAAGGCAACAAAGATTTCAGCACAATTGCTATCCAAATATTATCTGATATATTTTTGTTTTGATGTCAAATTCATAATACATTGCGTCCAATTTCAATATATCAGCCCATGCTGTGCCGCAATAATAAAAAGAACATTCAAATGGTATCATAATGATTAAGTGAGTGATAATTATTGTTGCATCAACTTGCTTTGCACTTTGCTTCAACTCCCTCTATTTAGCAATTCTAAAATAAGTGGCTCACAACTACTACTAATGCACTTGTAGGCGGATAAGAGGACATTTTATGCTAATGTTATTTATGTACCATGCTTTCTATTAATTAAGGCTTACTAACTGTACTGAAAAAATTACAATACTGGTTGATTATTTAATGGCCAACATTTATGAGGCGACCTCTTGCTGTCATGTGAAAAAAGTGCATGTAAAATCTCACACTGGGGGATCACACCGTCTTCCCTGTCGGTAGATAAGAAAATGGAGAAAGTGCTTGAAAAATGCTTGAGGAAGTTTGTGTTGCAGTGTGTGCCATGCATTTGACTCAAAACCATCTTATTGCATTAAGGTGATAAAAATCTGTACATCGGGTTTCTAAAAGAGACCAAAATGTGACTGGAAATTAAAATTTTGTTGAAAAAATGCGGCATAAAAACCAAGACATGAATAAGTACTGAAAAAAAATAATGGTTTGACGTGGGCCTCCTCTGTGAAAGTCCTGCCTGTAACAGTGTATACAATTTTGGGTAGATCTAGGCCAGAACGACCATTAATCATGAGGGACAGTCGAACATATCATAATGTTGAGGTGTGGGACACCCTGCAGCCTATCACAGGAGTGCCAGATACCTGACAGACAACCGTTCTCATTCACATTTGTCAGTATATTTCCAATTCATTTAAGACAGATGGTTTTAGACAGTGGAAGGAAACCAGTGGAACCCTATGCAGAAACAAAAGACAATGTACAATTTGTGGACTAGTGGTTGGTTTATATCCATGAATTCTTTGGTGTGAGGTAACCACGACATCCACGTTAAAGCACGTAGTATAGTTTTAGTCTAAATATATCATGGCCCATTTTATTGTAATTAAAGAACATTAATGCATAGGTGGAAAATACTACCTCGGTTTCACAACTGAGCTGTAATATTTCAAAAAGCATTTAATGTCATCACTATAATGGGTCCACTAAACCATAGTCGTAAAAATAAATGGTTAACATGGAGATTGAGATACGCTTCAAAAATGTTCTCAAGATAACCAGAGGGAAATAGAAATTTGCACTGAGACCCTCTGCACAGTGGAGTGTGAGTAAACCTGATTCAGCAATCACATCTTCTCTATTCAGACATAAAAATAAACACATCAAATACAGAAACCCCTTCATTAAACAGTATGTGAGAGTAAAAAAAAAGTCTTATAAGCTGTTCTAATATGATCAGTTTTGAGCGTTGATCCTGGATGGAGGTGACCAGAGCTTTGTATTAGATAAACAGAGGCTTTGAGAAGGACTGGAGAAGGTCAGTGAGGTACAGTACTGGAGCACGGTAGCTACTGTGGAAGGGATTGTTGTTGTAGAGGGCTTTGTGAATGAGTTTATACTAGATTGTTGGGATGATTATGTGGTTCATCAGTGAGTGGGAGGCTGGGCAGCTCCTTGTTCTGTAATTTATTGAGGATCAAACTATGCGACCACTGTGGTCACATCTTGGTGTAATGAAAGCATAGATGAAACAGAAGAGGAGAGGTAAGGACATATCTTTGAAATGGTGATTAGATTTCCAGGGTGTGTTTTGTCCTAAGGATACAGAGAGGTCGAGAGAAAAGTTCTGACTTGTGTCAATGACGCATGAGGTAACACCATATTTTCTTTTGACATTTCGCTTATGGAAAATCATTTGAGTTTTTCCATTATTCATCTGAAGATAAAACCATTGCCTTTATTTTCTAAAGGAACAGAGATGGCTTAAATGGATTATCCAAAGCTGACATCCGATACTTTGCGAGAGAGAGGGTGGCTGTCTTATGTCAATGCACCAGGGGCTAGAAACAGTTGGATTAAAAAAAAAAAAAAAAAAGAAATAGTGCCTTTGATTGTATCTTTATCTGTTTGAGCAGCTGACATTTAAACAGGACATGCTCCTTAAAATATTCACCCAGTTCCCGTGCTTGATACGGAGCTCGCAAAAACGAGACAGAACGTCTTCTGATCTAAGGTCACACACGGAGAAGGACTGTGAGCGTGACACAGAAGAAAAAAACAAATGGCATTTTTACCACGAAGGCCTCGTCGGAGTCACAGTACACACAGGAACAACTGACTGTTTGCTAAAACCCCTCCAACAAACAGGGACTGACAAAACGTATGCTAGCAACTACACACACACACCATGCCAGCCGAGCTTTATAGCACTCTATACATGAGGAGATTGATTTGCGGTTTCCGTGCTTCCTTCCAAAACCAATAGACCAAATGTGTGAGGAATGGATCTCATCTGGTCTCATACATCATAGCTGCCATCACAGTTTAGTTGTTTCTCCAGTTAATTCAAAGGCCCTCAAACTCTCCTCAGGCAGGTAGACTGGTCATTCAGCCGTACGATTCAGGTAACTAACTTAGCTGTTAAGGCAGGACATTTTTCACCCAAAACAATCAACACCAATAAAAAGTAGCTGGTTTCAGCACAAACACTGAGTGTAGAAGTTCCACAAAGGAAATAAACTCTGGACGCTAGTAGCGTATAAAGATGAGTAAATAGGCATGTGCATCTTTTATTATTTAATTAATTATAATTTAATTACAATTGTATAAGACATATGTACACATACATACGTTCCCGTCTTTGACATTGGTGTTTTTGTAAATAATTAGTTTTCAGTGTGTCTGAGAGCTGAGAATATTAGTACAGCTTTGAATTTAATTTAGGTTGTCTTACTCGAAGGTAAAATCTACTTGCCTGCGTGTCTCTACGGTGATAAAAAAAGGGATATTTATGGACATGCTGCTCGGTTAGGAATCACACTGTATTTCTAGAATTTGAGAGCATTTTGCAGAGAAAAGTGTATTATGGGAATATTTTGGATGATTCCATCCTTTAACCCTTCACAACCGAACGCATTGCCGGCGATCTGGCACAGCTCACGGTATTTGAACTACCGTAACTCACAGAGGTTTGCCTTGTTGATAATACT
The DNA here is from genome assembly GCF_022458985.1 of Mugil cephalus. NCBI lineage: Eukaryota > Metazoa > Chordata > Actinopteri > Mugiliformes > Mugilidae > Mugil > Mugil cephalus. Next base: position 12,948,745 of record NC_061780.1, read on the forward strand.
CAAAGTGTGGCTGAACACCAGGAAGCTGTGCTTTTGCCTTTGCATCCTAAGTACCTGAAAACTTTTGGGAAATTTTTCGACCAAAATGTTAATAAAAAAAGTTTTGATAAAGCAAGCGTTCACGCGACATCCTGCTCTAATGGATCGTGTGGCTGTAATGGATGAAGCTGTACAATGACATATAACATCAGTTCGGCACTGCAAGTCAGAATGCGGCGAATCCAAGCTGCTGTTGATCGTGATGTACTGCTTTGCAAATGGGGTCAGCGCGGTAAAAGAGTTCAGCGCTGCAAAGTTGAATCCCAAAGTTCCTGTACTTCTGAAAAGTAGGAACTATTTTTTAGGAGGTAAACCTGTTCCTTTTGCAGTTTCCATCCTTTGACTATTCCAGACAACAGTTGGGGCAGTCACACCTTATTCACATCTGCAGTCTACGAGGCACTTGATGTAAAGAAAAGGCACTTACTTAACTCCTGCGGCGCTGCTCTTTATGTTCAACAAAATGATTAATAGACAACATTCAACAGCCCAAATTGGTGTGAACATTTCACTTCTATAACGACGTCGACATCAGACGCGTCACAGGCATACCAAAATAGAAATGCTGCCACACAAGTGATAGGAGGGGCACAGAGGCTGCATGAGCATGTGTGTGATGTTGAGAGGGAATAGAGTCATTCTGGGAGCTCTCTACACTTTCGCAGGGCGTATTCCCTTGACATTTTACTCCCGAGATTCAACCGCGATTTATGTGAAAGATCAACAAAATAGACCCCTGATGACATTAATAATAACAATAATAGTAAAAGTCTGAAGCTGAAGAAGAGACAACAGCAGGAGGAGCAAAAGAAGCTAATGTTTCGGGCTGATGTTGTTGCTGACACGGCGCCCCGGGTGGTCAGTATGTGAGCATGCTCTTCCTGCATATTGGTAAACAGCCTCTAATAGATGAGCCTACAACCTCCTTTAGCACAGTCAAAAAAATAAAATAAAAAAATGCCATGTAAAGGCAAGTCCCATTTAGTGCGATGAACAGGCAAATCTTTGATTTTCTTTATGAGGATTTAGGCTTTGGGAGGTTTTTGTTAACAAAATATCATCTAGAAACAACAGCGCGCATGGTTTATCGCCGACCACGATGCCGAAATGGCTGATGTATGTCATTACAGTGCCCTACTAAAAATACCAATCATTGTGGGCTTCGACGTACGATTCCATTTCTAAGTTAAATTTCCATCCCCTCAGGCTGCGATCGTCCAGGCCCAGCTCCTCGTTTGCGGAAAGAGAGAAATAACAATGCCTGTGTGCTCCCACACACATAAAGTGCATCTGTTTGGCTCCTCATTTCCACTGCGGCTGCCTGGGTCCGGGGCGAGGCGATGATGGATCTGCCGACTTCCAAATGAGCTTCATAAGAGCAAACTTCATTTCGCAATAAAATCTTACGTACAGATGTGGAGGATGCTAGCATTTACAACGGCCCGTGCGCTGTCAGGGCGACCTTACGTGGATGATGCATTACGTACTCCGTTGATGTCATAATTCAGTCTGTTGTGAAATATGTTTGTCTCTAAACTAAGTGATCATTTAGTTGAGAGACCCCATTTACTAATCTAATTTCACTTTTTGCGAAGCACTGCGACGCAGCACTAGCCGCCGAAGCTACTTTTTGCGCAGTGCGTGTCGTCTTTAACAAATTCATCCTTGCTTTTGAATATTTAGAGCGAGGAATGACCCACTGCGCCATGAGAGAGACATGCAGTGTTATGTTAAGCATGCAAACACCGCCGCACCATTGAAATGCAGTCCCCCGCAGAATGGTGCTTTCTGCTACACAAGGGTTCAATGTCTGTTCAAACTGAACCGGGCTGCTACACCCCTGCTATAATGGGCCTTATCTGACAGAAGGATTAGTGTTCAGCAGAGCAAAAACACCATTTAGCCATGGTCAGCTGGGAGGGTGCTGGAAACCCCTGTGTGATGCATTGGCTTTGTAATATCTCAGCAAATGAAAGGAAACAGGGGAGCTCTGACTTTGGCTCATTACTGCAGCATGCATTTATTGGAATTAGGGAAGAATGGGGTGAACAAAAGTGACTAGAAGGGCTAAAAGTGTGAACGGATGGTAGCAGTGAAGTTTGGATGAGGGTAGCAATCCTTCTTTTACAGCTCGGACATTAGAAATCTCACCAAAAAAAAATGATTAATGGAGTTAACATCAAAATAAACCTTAGAGCCACATTGAAAAACAAGCTATATGACACAGCTATGGATGGCTAAAAAACAAAAATAAAGCATTTAAGCTTAGCGTGGACAGGGCTTTGCCACGGATCAGTGCCTTTTGTTCCACTTCAAAGAATCATCTGCCATTAACCGTCATCTACGGGTAATTTGGTGGACTATTTGTAAATGCCACAGTAAGACTCCAAGTGTTTAAATGTCTTGCCTTGTTTGCTACAGCTCTTCCGCTTGCTGTGCGGGGAGAGAAAAATAAAAACCAGTTTGCGTTGCCCTGCTGAGTGGTAGGAGTGATTTCTCCCCCAAAACATTAACAAAATCGAGGATTTGGATGTGTTTGGATGAGAGAGGGGACAGAGAGAGCCATAAAAATAATTTATTTAGACACTTTCTGCCAGGAGAACCGGAAAGCTTCAGTTCCTCATAAGATACATGGCATAATATATTTCTTAAATCCCTGCTGGATGAAAGTTTCTTTATTTACTGCGCCCCTATAAAAGGTAAATCTAAGCGGCCGCCTGGCCTTTATTTGATCTCCACATTGTCGGAGCAGCCTGTGCAGCCCTAGCCTTCAGCCTGCCTCTGCATGTGAAGAAAACCGCAAAAAGTTCCGGCACTTTATTTGAGGACTTACTGCCGTACCAAACACCCAAAACAAAAGGAGGCAGAAAACACTGCAGAAGCAAAATCGAGTTAAAACAATGAAGGTTAAATGAAGGCTCTTGCTTTCGGTAAAACCAAAATGGCAGCATGTAAATGACGGAAAGGGCACTTGTCTAAAACAGACAGGTTAAGAGCGGAGATAAAAGCATTCTGAAGCGAGGGCTCCACGTAAAATCCTCCACTGTAGGTCAGGTGTCGGGTTTTTTTAAGGGAAGGTTTCCAGTAAATTCTCCAGTGTGGACTCAGCATTGTGCCTACTCAGCCTCTGCATACAGAATGTGTGTGTTCTTGTTTTTTATATATTTTTTTGTTTTTATTAAAATGAAAGCAAAAAACTTTATGACAGTTAAAGACTTGTGTTTGTGGTTATGGGATACAAATACATTAGGGTTAAAGTTAGGCACTTGTCTTCACTTTCTGGGACACTGGTGGTGACTTCTTGCACGTTTGGCTGCGCAGTAGAGTCTGAGAGTAGAGACCATCAATGGCCCACCCATACTTCCTCTAGAGTCACTTGTTTGGTTAATACTGCCCTCCTTCTGCCAAGAAATGTTGGATTATACACTGCACTATTATTTTTTTTTTCGTTAAGAAAGTACCATTATGGATTCAGACTTTGTAAATGCTAACTGCCGACTGACAGCTTATTGATGCCATGAATTTACTCACAGAAGAAAGTGTATAAAGATCCCTCAGATTCTTAAGGTACAGCTCAACAACTAATTTTCTAAGTTTCAGACATACAAACTGTAATTTTGACGTTTCCTACTATGCGTCCAACTCTCAATACAAATTCCAAAAAGGAGTGCACATGTGCATCAGGGATAGATCACTGAGGTGCTGTCAATGGCAACTGTCCATCATGAGGTCACATCCTGTTTTTAAAGCGTCAAGTAACATTTATCAAACAAACAGACACTTGAACATATGTCAACATTATGTTAACTACCTGAAATGAGAGAAAGACAATCTTAGTAAATCTAGTTTGGCCCCAGTCCCATCCACTACCATGGAGGGGGCGGAACTTACACTGCAGCCAGCCACCAGGGGCAGCGCTACATGCTTTGGTTCAGGCAAACTCAAATCATTGGCGCCATGTTGGATACATCGGAGGGAAGATTCTACAGTGTAAACCTATGGGGCTGATGTGCTATGTTGAAATAAATCACTTATTTTCAGCATTAACAGGCCTATAAACGTTATTGCCAGTGTCTGTCAATGTGTAAAAGGCCCTCACTTAAATATCACAGCATCTACTTACTTCAAATATCTTAAATGAGCCATCAGTCATGGAGCTGTTTACCTTCTCCTCAGTCCACTGTGTTCATCCATTGCCACTAAAAGTTCGAAATTATAAATTGTGTTTAACTGTTATATAGTGTTATCATTAGTGTTGTCATTATAACATTAGCACACTAGCCATTTTAGCAATTTTTTAAGCATTTAGTCTGTGTAACTAGCTAGCATAAGGCTTGATTAACTTGAAACTTAATTCATTTGTAAAGCGGTGTTGGGCCTTTTGGAGATCAAGGTTCACATTAATGATGGTATGACTTTATTTTCCTATATACAATCTTAACAAACATCAAAGAGAGACATTTACCTGTCATAATAGGGAGCAATCATTTTAAAGACCTTTTAATCTTCCCGTGGAGTTTTTACCTTTTTCCCGATCCTGTGTTGGAGCCGTTTGCTGAGCACTGTGGACTATTTTAACTTTTAATCCAACTTTATTCTGTGTTATTCCCACTTCTCTATATGACCAGCTCAGAACCAATCAGCATAGCGGGATCGCTCAGACGGTCCATTCCCAGGTTGGCTAGACTCTCTCTAATATACGGCTGTGCTTGGGTTTCTCCTTTGAGGAGCTGTCATGGCGTCCACTTTTGAGCTGCTTAGGGGCTGGTTATAGTGTCAGTTTGTGTATGTTTGAGACCCACTTTGTGAAAAATGAAAGCAAACTGCAAATCAAACAAAGGCCCTGTTATGTAAAAATATGATTGCATAAATAATTTTCTTCTCTTTTTTTTTCTTTTTCTCTTTGCATTTTACAGTACACGGCCGGTCTGATTGTAGCGCACTGTGTGTGGTCGACAAATTCATTTCCGGTATCAGTGGAAAACACAGAGTCAATTTGCTGAGATCAGACATCTCGGTACCGTGTCAATTTGTGGTGCATCATCACTCTGTGGCCGTCGTAATCAACAAGAGCAAATTAAATTCTTGAGGCGAGGATGAACAAGTATCAGAATAATGCTTATAATGTGAAATCACTAAACACTCTCCAGCCCTGTTCTAATCGACATCAAAAATAACTTTCAATATGGAAATCGGCCTGCATTCTCCGTAAATGAATATGGGGGGTTCTTACAGTATCTACCATCCACATCTGCTTCTCCTCCAGCTTATTAAATCCCTTTAGCTTTCTGAAGGCAGCAGGACAGATCCGCTGATAAATCTGCAGCGTGCAGTGTAAGATGTCAGAGAGCGCCATCATTACATCCGGTATGTTTACCTTTATTAAATCGCATACAAATAATACCAGGCTGCTGTTTATGTGAAATACATCAGATAACGGGTACTGTTTTTTTGCATCTTGTTTATTTTTCAGTTATCTTTCTGTGTTCTTGAAATGTATATTTTGCAGCAATACCCACAATGAGAAAGAGTACAATTAAGGCTGCTCGTTGTTCTTTACAACATCGGCCTGTTAAATTTCCCCAAGATTACAAAGTAGAGTACAGCAAACACCAAATTAATGGATACGAAACGTTAAAAGGACTTTTGTCTCCTCTCATCACAGTTTCTATGGAAACAATCATCTTCACTCATCTGAACTGGATACTGATGCATAGTAACGTCTTCTGCTTTCAAAAGAGTATCTATCACAAACAATGGGTCGTACCCCACAGCTCTGCTGGTCCGGAACTGACAATTTTGTGTAGCAGCTGGCGTTCCTTTGACCCCAGCGCTGGCCTGCTCTGTCTGTGGACTGAACAGCGGTGATTCATCTTCACATGTTGCCCTTTGCCTCAAGTCCAGGAGAGATTTTACGGAGTCTACCAAGCAGGGAAGATAAAAGAAAAAAGGCTTTTTTATTTGAAAAGGATTTACAGTACTGCAGTAACCAGGCAAAAAGACACTGCAGTGGTGTTTAAAGCACATATATGGTAGGTGTTATGATTATTTTTGAATTCTTATTTAGCAAATTTCTCTCAGTGTCTCCGCTCTTTTCTGCTGTCTGGTGATTGGAGGACGCAGACGGGGCTGGGACTTCGACCAGCTGGTCCACCAATGGGAGGGCTCAGTCTAAACCGCCAACTATAATCCAACCAATCACATTCATTCTTGTGAAGAATTAACAAACATAGAGTCTAACATATATGGAAAAAATGTAATTCTTCCGTTACTTCAGTAATAATCATGCATTTAAAGTCACTTTAACGTTTACCCCTCTAGTCATGATTCACCACAAACTAGCTTACTTTACCACATGCACGACGGTGTTTGTATTGATTTCCCACTCTGAGCACAGCGCTGGCTCACTAGCACCAAAATTGTTTTGGTGGAATCAATGGACGATGATTAGCTTTGCCTCTATTTTAGCTGTTTTTATTCTTTAAGGGCTCTTTTGAGCAAGAATCGATGGTAATAAACAGAGAGGAGAGCTGTGAAAAGAAATTATCTGATCTTGATCTTTATTTTTTTTCATTTGTGAATCAGAACTATATGCGCAACCCTTCCATGGGATATTTTTTGTCTTGTAATGGGATTTGGTGACGCACAATCAATACTCATGCTCCTTTAAACTGTAAGTCTGTTGAGGTATATGTATGCTCTGTAGTATTCCTCAGAGTAGTGAAGTTTATCCGTTTGTGCACAGGGTTTTGTTTTTTTTTGCTGGGATGATTAGTTTACATTGATCATGTGCAAATACAATGTGATTAGACTCTGTCATACCAACAGCAAATGTACTATTGCATGCGTAAAATGTCAAAAACACTGGCGTGAATACTGTTTTTTATTAGGAGTAAAATTTATAGTTTTATCTATGATCCTATTTCCCCATCCCCACTGGTCTGTCTTCCTCACATTCGCTTTGATGTAATGACTGGCACCTCTAGCAGTTTTCCATTGTTTTGCAGGTTTGATAAATCAATCTTCTGCCTCCTGCAGATACATACTGTACATACTGAGCAAAAAATAAGGGCTCCGTTTTCACTTCGTCTCCCACTGAGTTCCAGTTTCTCTGATCTTATTCGGGCCGTTCTCCAGTTATCCATTATCTTCTGCTATCTATAGAATTGTCACACACAATGTTAAGTGTCAGTTCCTTTCACCATGGATAAAGCGGGAGCCACTATAGTTACATATACATTGTGCTATATACTATTCATTTTATCTCTGGAAGCTGAGGTTGAATGCATATTTTCCTACGTAGGCTGAATAATTTCTGCGAGGAAAAACTAATTAAAATGAAAATGTCCTTTATGCCGTGAAATCAGAAATAAAGTAAAAACTCTTGTGTAAAATTATGTTCTCTCGACAGCAGATAATATACGCTGATCATGCATAACATTACTTTATTATTATTACAGTTGTGAGTCATCAGAGAATGGACATGGGTCTTCTGAGGGTGCCCTGTGGTGTCTGGTAACAGGATGTTGTTAGTGGGGGTCTTTGGGTCCTATGGGTTGAGGGGAGGGGCTTCTGTGGATCAGGCTTGTTCTAGTGAATCCCATAGATACTTGATCAATTCAGGATCTAGTGAATTTGGAGGCCAAGCCAACACATTGTACCGTTCTGCATGTTTTTTTGAGTTGTTTCTAAACTGTTTTTGTGTCTGTGTCTGTGTCAGGCTGCGTCCTGCTGCATATGTCCATCAAGGAGTGTCATTGCTATGGGGTGGAGGCCGTCTAAGTCACATCCACACGAATGCCAGGACCAAACGTTTCCCAGCAGTCGATGTTATTTACTTCTCCTGTCAGTGGTTTTGATGTTGTGGCTTGCCTGTTCCAAAAAGTGTTTTATTACCTCACTATGGAGCATTCTTTGTTGATGCCCCAGTTTAACCCTTTATAATGCACTCATTGAAATACATGGAAATCCTAAATTTCAACCCTAGAGTGTTATCGTATGTCATCAGAAGGCTTTCATTGAGAAAATCAGATTAATGGATTTAACAAATATGGCTCCGTGCCCTCACGTGGTAAACAAATGTAAACATGTATTTAGACCGTTAGAACATAAGTGAAGACCCAGGCACTTGTCAACATTATCACATTAGGTCACTTCTTCATGGTCCATGCCGCTGTTGCTATGCAACTTTCTTGTGTTTTTCATGAGTGTTTACTTTTATGTACAAGGAAGCTATGGTGAAAAAATTATTTCCCTCGTGGATCATTAAAGTGTGTCTAAGTCTAAGTCTACCTAATAAAGCAGTTACACTCAGCGTTCATGCAGAGGTGGACCACAGCAGACCACATTTGACCCTAATTTTACCCAGAACGGTTCTTTGCCTCATAAAACCTTAAAAGTGGTCAAATAAAATCAGCGGAAATCATACCTAAATAAATTACAAAAACAGCTCACAGGTCACACTCTACAGTTACAAAGTAAAGTGAACATAATTGTTTCTCCAGGTGCAACAAACCTGTAATTTCCACACAATAGCACAATCAAAACAGAATCATTTCCGCTTGCCACTTGCACGTAGCGTTTTGTTTCTCTCTCTGAGCCTTGATGAGGCTGGATGTAAAGAAGCCAGGCTTTCTCTGTTATCAGGTACCTATGTCTGGAGAACAACACGTCCCTCACGTACCTTACAAGGTGCAGCAGATGGTGCAGGTGCAGCACTTAACCACTCCAACGAAGATGGGGAGAAACCACGCCCACGTTGGAAGTCCATGCGGGTGAGGAACACTGTTCAATGGGAGCTCGTAAGTTAAATCAATCACAACAGCCGATGACAAATATCACCTCCATTAAAAACAGACACCCTTCCCAAATGAATGTGAGAGAGGAAATCGTGGTTTACTCTAAGATTAATGAATCAGAGTGGCATAATAAATTGCAGGTCGAGCTGCCATTATTTACAGTCCTCGATGTGTATATTTCACTCACAGGACTACAAATACCACTGATAAGATACACGAGCAAGAAATGGCCCAAGTAAAACCTACCCTGTAGCAAAGGTTTTTGGATTTGCCAATACCAACATACATAGTCCTCGCAGAATATGTCAGGGAAGCTTGCATCCCTATATGTCCTTTGTTTATTTTCAGTGGGAGGTTGTTGAAATGCAGTAAACTGTCACATGGATTTGGACTTGTCAGGAATCCAGGAGGCTGTGTTGTCTTCATAGCTGTTCAGATAAAAGCCTGAATCCTCCTTGCCTCCGCTATTTGTGCATGACTTTTCAAAGACGAGGCAGAGCGGGTTTTTTTGTTGTTGTTGTTTTCTTTTTTTAAACTAACTTTTCATGATTTCTTCTGTTAACATTCCATGTGGCTCATTAAGACGCACTCTGCACCTTTATGGAGTTTTCACACTATTGTGAAAAGGCCACTTTTTAATGGAAGCTGGCCACATTAAACTATGAACCGCCACTAACACAGACAAATCAAAGTTGAGCTGGCCTTAACAAACAATATTCTTTTCTTTTGACACGTTTAAACATAAAAACAAGAATGCACTGGAAAACTATTTGAGCAACATCTTCAGCCGTGACCTGGCAGTAAAGCAGTTGGAGTTTTGTAACATTGCCGCTGAATTCAATCATAAAAAATACTTCATAATTTATGAACTATTTTGCCAAATCTCTTCCTCGCCAACTAATGATGGGTATACACTTGCAGGGAGAGAGTGGAAAGCTGCCATAAATTTCCAGTTGAAGTGGCAATCCGATATTAGGCATTTGACGCTACTTTTGGCATCGACTTTTTTGTCACTCCTTTGACGTGGCGATAACATCCTATTCGATAATAACTGCATGGGTGATTGTCTTTCAGCTGGAAACAAGCTATGTTACCCCAAATGATGCAATGAGCTTCTCATTTCTTAAACGATCATGTGGAAAGACACGTCCTGTGGTCGTGTAAAAGATGCTAGTCTGTGTCAAGCAGAGAAATCATCTAAGGAGACTGACGCAGAGGCTCCTAAAACTGGGTTAAGAACAGTCAAACGCATTATTAAAAACTGGAAGCATAGTGAGGAACCATCGTCTTTGAGAAAGATGAGGAAAAAATCCTGCTTGATCGTGATCGGCGAACACTTAAACGTTCGGTGAAATCATATCAAAGAAAAACAACAGTAGAACTCAGGGCTTTGTTTAATCGGCAAAGAACATTTCCACACGTACAATGTGAAGGGAACTCTGGGGATTGGGAATGAAGAGCTGTATAGTCTTAAGAAAACCACTAACCAGTGACGCTAACTGGGGAAAAAGGCTTCAATTTGCTGTTGAGTGATGGGGCAGATGAAGTGATGCACCCATCATGCCTAGTGTCTACTGTACAAGCCTGTGGGGGCAGTGCTATGGTCTGGGTTTGCTGCAGTTGCTCAGGTCTAGGCTCAGCAACATTATGTGCAAAAAATGAGGTCAGCGGACTAGAGAGAATTAGAATCAGAAAGCTTTATTGTCATTGTGCCAAATTGTACAACGAAAGTTGCATGTGCAACACTTAAAAGACACCAACACACACACCCACTCAATCCCCATCTAGAGTCACACTCAGGTCAGTTAATAAGTTAAAAGAGCACACAGACAGGTACTCTTCAGACTGCTCATATGCCATAGTCAAAAAATATAAATTAGAATATTGCCTATAAGGTCATATTTTGCATATAGACAGTCACTGAGAGGCAGAGGTGGGGCAGCGCAGGTGTGGAGGTATTTGGTTCAGTTCTGTGATGGCCCGGGGGAATAAGCTGTTTTTCAGCCTGGATGTGCGGCTTTAATGGCTCTATAGCGCGTGAAGAGGTGATTGGAGGAAGATGTTGTCCAGTGTGGGGTGGGGAAGGCAGATGATTTTTTGTGATGTTTTGAAAACCTTCTGCAGTTTCCTGTGTATGTCTGTGCAGTTTGCATACCAGTGAGGGTGCCTTCACTGGTGTAGTGGTGGAAGGCCTTTAGCAGATCTTTACACTAGTTGGTTTTCTTAAGGCTCTAAGGAAGTAGAATCTCTGTTGCGCTTTCTTAACCAGAGCAGTGGTGTTCACAGTCCAGTTGGTTCTTCACAAGGAGGCGTTATAGTGTCTTATGTCCTGAGGGACAAAGAACCTCCTCAACCTGTCCATGGAGCAGGACAGGCTGCAGAGAATGAGCTTCTCTGCTTGACTATGATGTCGTGCAGAGGGTGGTGGACATGATGGCATGTTCATGATGGTCCAGAGTTTGCTACCAGTGTTAGGGACTCCACCTCTGCCCCTACCACAGAGTCCGTCTACTGTATCAGTTTGTCCAGCCGCATGGTGGCTGTAGACGCATGTACTTATAGGTCTGACCCACCTCTACACACTTCCCGTTGATAGTTACAGGCTGCAGGTGGGGCCTGGTCCTGACACTGTAAATCCACTACCATCTCCATGGTTTTGGCTGTATTGATGAGAAGATGGTTCTCCTCCCTGTTCCTGTCCATCCCTGATACACCCCACAGTTGCACTGCACAATCGTAGGAGAACTGCATATTACATGACTCTGTATTGTAGTTAAAATTCGAGGCGTACAGGGTAAATAGTACAGGGGAGAACACAGTCCCCCATGGTGTTCGATAGTCCTAGATGTGAAGATCAAGCAATCGTATGCATTTGCTTCACCGGTAGCCATGTGATATATAGTCAATCCTCTTTCCATATCTCACCGTTGATGGCGTCACTGAGCTGAAGTGACACAACAACAAGTCAACAATGATGTGGCTGGATCCTGACCCTGTTAGTCAACTTATATACTGGCCAGTCAGTTCCCTAGGCTGAAACCTAGATAACAGCACACTACCTACATGGTTGCATTGCTCCCAAACAAAAAACAAAACCAGGAACTCTACTTAAAAACATCCTTCTATCAGTGCCAAAAACTGCAGTGAGTATCTGCAACCTGGAGTGATTTTCACATAGTGGTATGTGTGTTACTATTAAACATGTGTATCTGTTTGTCTGTAGCACTTTCCCAGGGGGCAACTCACTCTCACTGGTGAATAATATGTTTGAAATGATGTTGCTTGTATCATGTGTTGGGAGCCATCAATACAAATAAGGTGGTCTGACACTGATCTTTTCCTTTCATGGCAAACTTTCTTGACAAGAAACAACAAGAGCTGATATTGAATTGTTGTGATGCAATCGCCGCCTGTGTCAAATTTGATTTCTTTCACACAACCTTTTCAAAAGACTATTTAGGTCGTCTAGACTCTGCGGTTTTCTGAGCAAACAAACAGTTCACTGGATACGAGTTGATGTATTGGGAATTCTGCTCTCATTTACAAGGCAATTAGAAGTCTGCACCAGTAATCATCACTCCATTTGCAGAGCAGGGCATGCTTGAACAAATTATTGATAAACCTTGTTGCGGGAAAATGAAATTCTAGCGAGGCGCGACTTTTACAGGGGAGTTTTCCCTGGAGGGTGGCCTGCATGTAATGTCCTCAGCAGTCAAATGTATGAACGACTCGCAAAGGAACAGGATGGTGTATTTAGTGTCGTCCTCTGCCGTTCTCCTTTGTTGGGCTTTATTCAAAATCCTCCAACAAAGCACGTATCTTAATAAAAGAAAATATTTGTCCTCTAGTCAGGAGGATGTACTCTCAAAGGAGAAATAAGACCATAAATCACGACGGCGAAGTCCTTCCAAAGCACAGCTGTGTACTGCAATCTACCCAAAAACTCTAATAGCAGATGTTGAACATCACCAGAGGCTGATGGCCAAAGTCCCAAACACACACTTCATTAATTTCATTAGTTTGGTCCACTCCTGAGGGTGAAAAAGATTGCACAGCATTGATTAGCATTAAGTAATATTGATTAGGATTAATCTTGCAGAACAAGGCTAATGTGTGAGAGCTTAGGTGATGTTGTGTGAAAAGATTCTTGTAAAGACCTGCACCGATTGATTCACGCAGAGATCAATGTCCCACCATTACCTCAACAAATATGAGGCGGGTCTTAGTAGCTTCTGACTTGTAGTACTAATTAAATTACAGTTCACCATGTCTGAGTAATTGAAGGAACAATTACTTGTTTTTTTATTGTAACCCACTGGCTTCAGTGAAATGTTTCAGTAATGAGTTTGCCGACCGTTAGCCTGTTTGTTTATGGAGTCTGCAAGTTTCCGTAACAGCGGTGATAAAAGTTTTCTCCATGCTTCAACCAGTAAAGCGCTTAGTTTATTCACATCTGGGTATTGGCAAGTAGATAGTTTAGCTTTACCATGGACATTAGCTCTATGTGACATAGACCCATTGGAAGGTGAAATATTCTTTCAACAGGCGACTCATTTGTATCATTAATCTGGTGAAGAACCCACTTCAATCACGTCCATACTTTTTGTTTAAGGATTTATTTGCGTTTACATTTCTCCATACACTTTAGAGTTAATGACCAAATAAATAAATACAAGTTCAGCTAGTAACACACACCTCCCAGCATGAGAACTACAAGATCAGCGTTGCCAGACGTACGCTAATTATCGTATTTGTACGATAATCTCACGCTCTGTACGATCAGTAATTCCAAAAATCCCACAACGTACGATAATTTGGCCCCTTCAATACATGGCTATTAACAAACACAAACAGTGCTGTTAGTTTATTTAAAGGTGAAACTGCATTAGAAGCTACAATATACGCGGTCCGTGGTAATGTTTTACCGGAGCAGATGGTCCTGAGCAACGTCACATCGAGTATTTGCGAAAAGCTTCTAGTACGATAATTTGTCATTTCCCATCTGGCAACACTGCACGCCATTTCCTTTCAGGCAAGTTGTGAAGCTTTCCCACTCCGAGTTACACCATGGGCTAATAGTTTATCTGCGCTAATACTTTTTGGGACTACTGTATATTTGTTTAGTGTGTTTTCTGGGGCCATATGTTTTAATCCTTCTTCATTTAGTTTTCATTTTAATTATTGATATTGTATAGTTTGCCAAAAAAAATAAATAAAACAAAACAATAAACAAAACAGTTCTGAGACGATGAACTTTCTGGCTCTTATTGAACAGTATATTCTTCAGGGTTTTGGTGGAAACAAATAAAATAGCTGTGTAAGGATTTGAAGGCAGGGGAATTAAGTGGACCCTCAAAGTACACTAAAGTTTCTTCAGCTGCAAAATCCATCCATAAAGCAAAAGTTACGGCATTCAATGTGAAAACAATGTGTGCATGGACAACCCTCAGTAGTTCATGTGCACGGTTATCAATTCAAATGTATATCATGTATTTTTTTTTTTTACCCGCAGAAAGCGGGATGGCAGGATTAAGAGTTGAGTCAGAGGAACCAGTGGTGTATGTCCAGCCATTACTTATGCTCTGGTAATTTGATTATCCTAGCTCTGGGCAGCATGTTGTGCCACGCTCCCGGGGCTTGGAAATATCAAATTAATAATTGCAATTGACGTGGAGTCTATATGTCACTGTGATGAGTTAGGTGGTTGGGCTGAGAGTCTCCTCGCCAGGTCTCCTCACTCACAGAAACAGCCTGGAAACATATACGTTCATGAGGAACGCAGTACATACTCAGGATTTTCCTCATTCTTAGATACTTTGACACCAGAAAACTGGCTTTAAGATACAGAAAATAGATAGATTTAATAACATTTCAGGCATGTAGCTACATGTGTTAGCACAATTGAAGCTAAAGACTCTGATCTTAGCTGACCATATTAGCTCCACAACAGTCCAGGAATGAACCATTCTGGAAATGGTACTTTTGAGTCAATACAAATAGACAACTATGACAACAAATGCATTACTGGGTGAAACTGAAGCTATGTTTGTCTTCAGAAGGAAGAACAGCGCACAGTACTGCACTAACAGTCATAAAAGACGAAGATCGAATATCCTGGCCAGCTCGGAGGAAGTTTGGTGCTGATACTCTAAATAAAATAATCTGATAAGAAAGCACCACTTTAGTGCACAAACAACTCAGAGGCCCTGAAACAGCACACACCACAGGGGAAACAAGCAGCTGGAACAAGCATAAATGCCAAGAGTTGCCCCCTGACATCACTTACGCAAACTGACATAATTTGCGTAAGTAAAAGTGTGTTTACTTGATTTGGTTTAGGCATCACTGATTACTCATGATGCATCGGCTAAGCCTTAAATATGCTTCCTGATTTTAATAGATAACTGGAGAAGAAAAAAAAAACAGTAGTTCAAAAAGAAATGATCGTGCCAACAACATCACATTAGCAGTAACTGCAGAATGGAAACTGCGGAATAGTTTTTAACAATATTCTCCCAACAGACACAACCCTGTCATTGATCTGGTTTCCATTTCAGGATGAATCTTCTTCAAAAGTGCTGATTGTGACAACATGTCAGTGGGAACAAATAGTGTCAGAGTGTACTGTATGTGTTCTGGATGTAGATGAAATTACTATAAACTGTCAAAAATGGCAAAAAAAATAAAAACTCACCTTTAAACAAAGCGTCGTTGAGTAACACAACAGACATGCACCAGCGTCTCAGACAGGTTTTTTTATATACAGCATTTAAAACACTTACTTCTAATTAGAAACAACTAACTACATGTGACCTCTGTTTATCAAAGTACTGACAGACTGCATGCTCACATTAGTTCAGTTAAAAAAACAAAACAACCTCCGCATACTTGAAGCTAACTCTTTGTGTGTAACGCTGAGTTTTCTCAAATGAAGATATTTCAGAAAACTCCCATAGTAATCTTAAGTGTACCGGCCAGACACGGTTTGCTTAAATTAGAGACATCAATAACTATAAAACTGGTTTCATACCAAGAGCTGCTGGAAGGCTGGGGCTGTGCAGTGGAACATTGTTATCTTGAATTAACCTGACGCGCCAGATGGTTTGTTGCGCAGAACCATCTGGGAAGTCGTCCTTGGAAACTGTTTGGAGAGGGCAGTCATTCTCAAAGAAAATTAAAAAATTAAAAAAAATACAGGTGACTCGACAAACCATCTGTCCATCACTGTCTGTTACTATGTTCACATGGGCACTAGTGTCCTGGTAATAATTGGAATCATAACGCAATCAAAATGACTCATGTAAAGAGGCTAAGGGTTGCATGACTTCAGGTTTTTTACTGTTATGTGACAACACCGATTAGCCTCTGATGATGTCACTAATAAAAACACAGGTGAAAGTAATGCATTGCAACAACAAAATCTATAATCTTGACCTGAATATATATGCTAAGAACAGACACATCACGTGCACTGCAGATATGTATAGCCTGCAAAAAAACAGGCTGTGACCCAACGTCATTAATAGCATTTGATAGTACTCCACAGCATGATGGGATAGTAGCAGGGGTAAAAGAAAAAATGGTAAGGTATATTAGTTGGTTAATTGTTTTGGTTTGTGTTCTTTATTGTTTGGACCCCACTAATTGCACTATTTCTCGTATACCTGGCGTATACCTGGCTGATTTTTGGTTTGGTTTGGGGGATCAACTCACCCCCCCTTCACTAAACCACTTCCCATCTTCCCACCTGATTATAGTTTTGAGTGACTGGTGTGTTTTAAAAGAAAAAAGCTTTTTAACAAATGATTTGTTGAATATTTTTGGAACCGCGCCTCTGGCCTGGTGAGTGTAACGGACCTGTGTGCATTGGGTGTTGAGAGAAAATAATTATCCGGGTGAAACTCCCAGAGTGGTGTTGTCTGGCAACCAACTTTTTTGCGCTAGTGCTTCTCGCACCCTGTAGCTGCCACAAGTCTAATAATTTTGCAATTTCAAAAGCAAATTGTTGATGTGCCACCTCCTCATCTCTGTAAGTGCGGGGAGTTTAGTGAAGTTGTTAATTGACTGCTGTCGAGAGGATTTGGACTGTTCCTATGCTAGTGTTAGCTTATGCCTTTTCAGATAAGTGTACATTACAATAGTACTTTTTTTATATTTTATATTCTCCATGTCATGGTAGAATGGGCACACTCGATCAACCACTGCTAGTTTGTTGCGGTGACTCACTGGGGCCTTCACTCCTCGATACTAAGCGTCATGACACGGCAGTGAAGTCAGCAAACCAACTAGTCGACTAGCGACCAGCAGGAATCTTCAGTTTAGCTGAGCGGCAGAACTGATGTGTCTGTCGTAGTCCATTTCACCTGTTCAGTGGGAATTCTTCTTCCCTTTCTGTTATATTTCTGGATGACTGGAGGCTCAACAGCGGGCTGCACCACTTTTCAGTATCAAAAATGTTCTATATCACATGTGTCACATCAGGGGAGTTAATTCAAATGAATCAGTCAAATGAATTCAATAGAGGAACGTCGAAGAGTAAACACAACTACTGTACCTGCGGTCTGAAGTAGTTTCTGTAGTCAGCTAGGCATTTAGCAAAGATTTTCATCTGTGTGATCTAAAATCTTTGCATACAAGGCATCTAGATCACGTCTCTGACACAGACACAGTTGCCTGGATTGCCTCATAGGAAGCTGAGTATTGGGCACCGCTGTGTATCAGCTACAAGTGCATGGCCTGAAACCGTGATCTCACAAAACAAGGAGACCTAATGCCTTGCAATGTAATCTGTGGCGCAACAGTGCCGTGTTTAATGCTGTAGCCTCACAGCTCGGAGGCCCTGGACTCAAATTTTCCCACCAGGAGGAGGAGCATTGGCATATTTCCTCCCACTGCTCCAGCTTCTTCCTATAGGATAAGCGGTAACAAATGATGTCTGGATGAATAGACAACAGTGTTTTAATTGTCTTTGTTAAAAGTCCTGCTTATAAATACACAGAAATACAAGATCAGTTGTTAATACATGTGTTATAAATGCATCCAGTTGCTGTAGATATATTCTTTTCTCCAGAAATTCAGTTTTCTTAATTCTGTAGTAAATGTAGAGGGTGCAGGAAAAAGAGCCGTTGAGAAACTTCTAATCCAAGCCCATACCCTCACACCAGGCAGAATAAAATAAAATAAAATTCATGCATATGAGTAAGTATTTGGTTTTTAATTCGCCGAACTTCAAACATGATTTTTATAAGTCTATGGTGGTTTGTGGTGCTGTAGTTGCAGTAGCTGTTGAAATAGCCGTCACCACATAATACAGATTCATGCAAATTAAGAGATTTGTTTCAGAGATGGATGAAATGCATGAAGGCATGTTCCTATAATTATGTGACGTTTCTGTTGGTCACGTCAGTGTATTTAGAATAGTTTGGCTATTTTGATGTATTTGTCAGCATTTGCAGCCACAGTATACTTACATCCTTTTGTGTTATTTATATGTATTTGTAGTTCTATGCATTTACGGTTAAGCTCAAGCATTTTTCCAACATTAAGTTTGTGAACTGGCCAGCTGAATGCGAACTGAGGAGTCTTACATGTTGGCTACCGGTGAAGGTACCCCTAGTCTACGTAAACGATAGACGACACAGAAAGTCTGCTAACCCATCGTTAGAGGAGCATCAAGTATTTCACTTGTTTGGAAAATGTGACTTCAATCAGAGGGAGATGTATTCATATTCATTAAAATGTGTAAATCAGTGTCGTGTTGCTTTTATTCAAACTTTTCCAAAGGTGTCAAAATGTAATACAAAGCGCTGAATATTGTTTCTGAAATCATTCTTTTCCTGCCTAATGACGCCGGCGTCATGTTGCGCTTCGCTCCCACTGCCAAAGAAGATGCTGGTCAGAGGACACCAAAACGAACATGAGTGCAACGTTGCATAATTTAACACTTCTCTCAATATTGTTTTGACACGTCGCTGCGATTGCTCTCGTTCTGACAGCCACAACACTGGCATGTTAATTATTCACTGATCTAAACACTGCTCAGATCAATAATTAAGTGCAGAAGCGGAGAAGAATCACAAAAAACCACAATAGATTGAAGCACTATATAATGCATTAACACATCCTTTTAATGTGGGAAATATGGCGGAGGCACATTTTTCAATCAATTCTTTTTTTAAACGTGTGATTTTAGCAGCCAGTTGAGACAAACAAAAGGAATTTTAGCTAGTTTTTTTTTTTTTTCTTTTTTCTTGTCAGGTACTTCTGCATCAACTTGCTGCAAAGCATAATGAGTGAGTAATGCTGCGAAGTGACGACGCGACTGCCAGCTGCAGTCTGTTTTGTGCCTTTTGGATGCATATACTTCTTCTAAATGAGAAAGATGTTTAATATAGATAACGCACAATGGGTGCATTTGCTGTGACAGTCATTTTGCGGCAGCACCTGCGGACACAAGCTGCGTCTGCTGTGTGAGAAGCAGGAAAACTAATATTTCTGGTGTTCGTCTGGTGGATCCGTAGAGGCCTCGTGGCTCCGCGGCTGCGTGACTCTGATTTGTTTATGTGCCTGAGAGGTTGATGACTGTGGAAATAATTCACCTACCACATAAATATAGACATCACGGGGTCGGAAAGGTCGCTTCCATGGCGCCTGTGCGTTGACTGGGAGGAGATAAACACACGCGTTCGGTTTACTCCATTATCAATGTTTCTGCATGCAATTATTGGTTTTGAAGACGTCCACTCATTTTTTACACGTGTGTGCGTTTGTCTTGTGTGGTACACGTACCTTTAAAAAAAAAACTCAGCAGGCTGGCCATTATCACACTTTAAGGTATTTTTCTGAAGCACACGCTAGTTATCCCTCGTCATGTAGTGATTTGTGTTTGAGGCTTGTTTGTTGCGTTGTATAATTTGAACCACTTAACCACCACTGTCTGACTCTGACACTGAAATTGCACAGAGCTTTGTATGTGTGTGTGTGTATTTTTCAAGTTACATTATTGTAAAAATTTACTGCTATACACCACAAAAACAACGAAGCAACCGATCAAAATTATATAATCCAACTGTGGAACTGTGGGCTACCATCAAATGGA
Organism: Mugil cephalus; assembly: GCF_022458985.1. Lineage (NCBI taxonomy): Eukaryota > Metazoa > Chordata > Actinopteri > Mugiliformes > Mugilidae > Mugil > Mugil cephalus. The sequence goes on from NC_061780.1 coordinate 12,968,680, forward strand.
TAGTCAGCACAGGTGGAAGCATTTAGAGGCTGATGGGAAAAGCTGCAACACATAAGGTCATACGTTGACCTGAGTTTTTTTTTTGTTGTTGTTTTTTTTTTTGTTTTTTTCCTTTTGCATAAAACCTGTCACCGCCATTTCCTCCTCGGCTTGTTTTGCTCTCAAAACATGTCAGCCCTCTTGACTGATGCCGAGCCCCTCTGGAGCTAACGCTAACAAACATGTCACCGCGTCTGTGCCTGTAGAAGCCGCTTCGCTGGGCTCTTTCGGCGAAAATGCCAGAGTGGAGCCAGGAGATGCGTCACGCTCCTCTGGAATCTTTCTCTTTTACGTGGCTGCTGTAATTCTGGGGGTCGTGCATAAACTTGCACGCTTCATGTGATCTGGGGAAACAAGGACCCAGACTGTGTCTTGTTTTCTTACTACATAATTACTGTAATCCTGGGACACATTTTCCAAATATGGCATTAACTGCTCCCCTTTTCAGCAAAACTTCTTCTCTTCAGCTGGCTTAGCAGCGAAGTGACTAACAACATCCCTTATTCGGTTTTTCCAGGACATTCTCGTCTCCTCTCCACCTCTGCCTCTGTCCTCCGCGTCCTGTTTCAATAGAATTCAGCTCCTCGTCTGTGTACTCCGGCTCAAATAAATACGAACGGCAGTCAAACTAAAATGACCTACCGTCCGCCTCATGATGGTCCGTGGGGTAATCTGCTGCGGCATTTAATTGCTGAGTTTTCCCAGCGAAAGTCGGGCCTCGCGCAAGTCAACAAACCGGCTTGTGCGGATGAATATGTCCGCGATTAGGTGAGCGGGTGTGGGTACCAGATGTTCGCCAGGTTGTGTGTTTACAGACGATTCTGGAGCCTGGAAGGGCAAGCGGACCCAGATGTTTAGCCCTCACGCATTCGGCAAAAGGGCCATTCCACGCACCTGATTTCTGTGTTTCATTTTGTTCACACTTAAAACAGATGTTCAAAATAATTTGTGCAAAAGTTGGATTTTTTTTTGTACGATTACTTGTTTCACCACATATCAGTGGAGGGGAGGTTAAAGAAAGGATTTTTTTGTCTGACTTGTCTCTTTTGCTGCGATCCATTTGTTGTAGTTGTTGTGCTATTCAAACACTCCTTAAACACACTTCCACAGAAGTGGGTGCTGCCATCCATACAATCTTCAAGGTTTTGTAGTAGCTGCAACTTCAACAAACTCTTCAAACACATTCAGATTTGACCTTTGTAGTCATATCTTTCTTTTTTAATTAAATTAACTAAAAACAGGCTCTTTTGCAAAAATGCATCTGCACTTGAACTGACTGGCTCCAGCTCTCGACTTCAGCAAACCATGTGATTCTGTTGTTACTCAAATAAAATGTTCAGGACGAGATCGAAGCATTTCATCATACAAAGGATGCTTTGGTTTTGCCTGAGACGCAGATGGCATATTGACCGCTGACACTTTGCACCGCATCCTCTCTTATGCCGTACTGCTGGCAATTTCGAGCAATATGTCTGGCAGAGGCTAACATGTTCAGTCCGAAAAACGGCCATTGCACCAATCACCTCCTGCTGCGTGTCTGAAAATTACATCCAGCCACGGCAGCCGCCAAATCACACCCTGCTGTGAGGAAGGCCGCCCGTCAGTACAATGACACTGATGTGAGGGAGCAGAGTTCCTTCAGCTTTGATTTCAGAGGCGTCCAGGGGGTCTATAGACGAAACCTCTTCAGACCTTTTGTAATTCAAACCCTGCTTTCTGAGCATAAGCATGCTCCTGTTAGAGCATGACACCGACGCAGTCACTACTACGCTTTTTGGTCTTTCTCATTCTTGTCAATTTAGAGGGAAAATATCAGAACGGCTGGAGGAGACGAGGCCTCGTGGAAAATGAGGTAACAAACCCCCGAGTCACCGTTCAAGGATTAAAGTGATTTGCACAGGTTTGTCACAAGTTGGTATGAAGCAGCTCCGGCCACGTTCCACATCAGACTGAAGAGTAACCAACCATGTTAGACAAAAAAAAACATCTACACAGTGTTTATGTTGCATCATTGGCAATACACCAAGCTTCAGGGCTCATTCCTAAAGACACCAACGTACATCAGCACCAACATAGCAGAAACAAAACAAAACATTTATTTTTTGTGCTTGTGTCTTGAGCTACAATACAAAGGTCTGCGTCTGTAAACGCACAATCCTCTAAATATCAAGCTAGAAGTCGAGCACTGCTCATACAAGTATTTTAGAATTTGCATTAGCTCTCTGTGTGCACGCTGTGTTCAAAGCTTCAGCTAAAAGTATTCCAAACGTTTTCCAACCAAACCAAACACTTTTGACTGACACTACATTATACTGTCCATTTTCAATCTATTTCTCAGGCCGAGCCAGGGAAGCTGTCTTTGAATAGACTGACACCACAATAAATTCTCACCCACATTACTATAGATAGGACGTAAGTGCTGTGCTTACTAAGCTTGTTCCTCTTTAGCTTGTATCGCTGGGGATGTAACTCTATGCCCCTCTCTTATCTTATCACAGGGCTGCATTCAGCGTAGCAGCACACAGCAGAAGTCACCTTGGTGCTATACAAGATGCGAGCGCTCCTCCGGAGAGGCATGTCATGGCGTTGAGATGTGCGCCGGTGCAGTCAAGTCGATCTAAACAAGCCTGAGATCCTGTTTAGCGAGAGACTGCTCCAGCACCAGCTCATTTAGCTGACATAAGGCTCACTCTGCTCGCGACTAAGGTGCACCAAGCAAACTTCGCGAAGTAAATAATGCTCTGAATTTAAATAGTTCTCAGAAGAAATGATTAATGAGGTGCTATTTCTTAGCCTAAGGGTTGGTTACGTTTAACGCTCGTGTTATGTTTGTTTCTCAGGAAAAGCAGCGATGTTCCTGGTTCAGTCTGACCCAGGTCATGTTTAATCGTCTAGAAGTGAAGCCAAGAAAGGAACTGAAAAAAAATCCGAGGTAAACATTATTTCTATCTCATTATTAACTCCATCACTCACCAAAATCTAATGCAATGTTTACCACTCACAGAGTGGTAAAGAACACCAAGGTTTTTTTTTAATTTTTTCTTTTTCAAAAAAAAAGAAAAACTCTTCTGTTCAGGTTCACATTGACCTGCTGACTTAAAATCAAGCTTTAAGGATTTGTTGAGGACTTCATATCTGGTACATGAGTCACTGCCACCCTAGTTGGCCCTGCTACTATCTTTATTATGTTTTCTGCATGCCTGATGCATATTTTGGGTAGGCCACTGCAGTTCAAGATTTATTTCATGCTTGGAGGAAGATGAATAGCAGTATCGTCTTTGATTCATAATCAAAATTATCAGACTCCAAGAATTGACCCCAAGGCGGCCTTCATTTTCAGGCGCTTCAGAGTGTAGTGTTGATAGGACTCCCGTGCGTTTCAGATGCGAAATGAACCATTTCCAATTTTATATATTGATTTCACTAATTAAAATTGGATCAAAGAAAGTATTATTTAACGCTGGAAAGAGTTTTGGCAACAAATGGGGATACAGCAAGTCTAATAAGCATCGACATATTCGTCTTCAGCTCTAAAATCCTACAGAGCATTTTAGTGAGTTTCATTAGTTTGGGTTTTTACACTGGCACCCTCAACAAAAGAACGTTTTCATTTAAGAGCTAAGGAGGTGGATATTTCTCTCAGGCGTTAGTGGAGTACAAAACAGAGATGAAAAAGAGCAACTAGTAACTGGAAGGAGCAGCCATGAGCTGAGCTGCTGGATGAAGAGCTGCAGTCCACTGGATGCACACCTCCGACTTGTTGAAGACTCACGATGAGCAGCATAAAATCTGACCTCATTTGGTCAAATAATGGTGGAAAAAAGATACATTATTATCTTTATTAAAATAACCACAGCCGACTTTGGTGACTCGATTTTGACAGGTGTTGTCATAGCAACCAAGTTTAAGTTTAACTTTTTTTTTTCATAACATTAAGCTTTTTCCATCCATTTGTCACTTAAAAATACCAGAGATTTTGTCACTACTTACATATTTACATGGCATTCAAGTTCCTCAAATACCAAGTAAGTTTGGTTAACTTGAACTTCATTTTATTCTACCAACATGTCTGCATGCAGTCAAATAAAGACTATGTAGTGTTGTAGCCTTCAGCTTTATGTTGAAGCCATCACTGCTATGACTGGTTCAGTTACATGTTTATTTTATGTAAATTAACTTAGCATATGTCAGTGGTTTCTAATATAGTTTGTATTAATTTATTTGCATTTTGACTGAACGGCTAAGAGGGATTAGCAGCCGCCAGAATTAACAGATAGTCCGATAACTTCCAGTGCCAGTTGCAGTGACCACACGTTTGTTAGAAAATGACATTAATAATAAGTCCTTTCTGTAAATATATCCCAGTAATTATGAAAGTGCACAATGAAATATGTCGGTCTTGACATTACGGTACTGAATACAGATAACTGTCAAAGCAGACATGTAATTAGCTTGTCTCCCACGTTTTAAAGATGTTGGCGGCCACACTGCTACCCACGCAATGAAGTCTCTAATGTTATTATTAGCGGGTTTTGACCCTTATCTATTAAATAAACAACAAAAACGGCATCTTTAGGCTGTTATTAAGCAGATAGATCCTTCCTATCTTTTATCATCATTATAGGATGTTTACTTGTACTCCCCACACAGGAAGATTGTGGGTAATTATTAAGTCTTTGATGTAATGGGGAGAGAATGTGCGGAGAAGAAAGGATGAGCAAGATTGCATCTTTTATTGTTTTTTTTTTTCTTCTTCTTCTTCCAGCTAATTAACCGAATAAATCTTGCAGTCAGCTTTGCTCTACTGGAAATTGAAGCATCTGTGTACCTATTGATTGCCGCTCTCCACATGAGTAAGGATCATTGACCAGAGGAGGGAGAAAGAGATGTCATGCACTTCTTGTCCTCTCCAACCATAAAAGGGATGCCGTGTCTGAGGCGGTATCAGGTGTATCTGGTTTGTCTGTATTAACTAACACATCATATTGACGTGGAAGGGACGGCTCTCGAGGACGACAAAAAGCCTATTGATTACCCTTTCATCCTTTATTCATAGCAAACTCCTCTTAATTTCAGGAATTACACAGAGCTCTTAGGACTCGGCCGCTCGTTGGCAGAAATGGGACATGGGTGAGTATTTTCTCATTTGGTTTCCTCACATCGCATTGGCCTCCGCCTCTGCATGCTAGTGGAAGGCGCTGGTCAATCTGCAGTCGATTCCAAAGACAGTGATACATGCTTCAGACCCTTCAGCTGATAATAAGAATAATTAAGAAAAAGCAAGGTGTCTTACGAAAGTGCTGCAAGATTGATTTATGCTTTACAGGGGGTATTTTCTGCTCTCATAACTTCCCATTCCTTCTTAGTGGAGGGGTCTGAAGAAGGCCGACTTCCACTTAGTCGAATGAAATGATACAATCTAGAGTGACCAATAACCACAGAGGGCAGCGAAATATTGTCCCGAAGGTACAGCCACAAGGTGAGAGTGATAATCCATGCTTTAATCATGTCTGCGTCTAGTGAATATCAACAATAGCCATGTCTGTGCCTCCGCGCACTCTGTCTCTTAACGATCTTCTTAAGTGTCCTTGTCTCACTTCTGACTGCAGAGCAGCATGAGATGGAAAAAAAAAAAATAAGCAGAAAGCGATAGATAGAATTAAATGATCATTTATGGACGGAACATAGAGCTATTCGAAAATGCGTGATGCATATCAATGGAAGGACCAGTGGATGTTGTCTTTAGGATACGTGAGTGGGATTCATGTGTCCGTCTTTAGGCTTGGATCTGGTAAAGTTAGAGAAAGAGTATAGTGTGTCTCAACAGAGATAAAAAAGCATCACGCAGTCCATCGAACAAAGCTTCATCAAAGCAAACAACAGATTTCTTTCATACCGACTTTGCAATCATCCCCAGGTGTGTCAGCCAAGCTTTACGTGACTATACAGCCATAACTGACGCCTAATCAGAGGCTTTGATAAAATGCAATTGCACATTCGCCTGTATCATGAAAGTAAACACAACTAACAATGAGACATCTGCAGAGCATTTTCCGTACACAAAGTTCAAGTCATGTATTCTGAGTACAAAAAGTTTTAAGGAAGCCCAAATTAAAAACCTCACATTATGCAGCAAAACCAAGGCCACTGCATAGACGTAGGTCAAGAAAAAGATCACGCATTCTGTCAAAGGAGGAATTTGTCTAATAGGATGTTTAAGAAGTAAAAACACAGTTTTTGTTATGAAATCGTAGATGGCTCTGTTCTGAGACAAATGGGCAAATGTTTCCTGTCAAAAGAGTAAGATCTGAATTACAGTCGTATGTATATCAAAATCTCAATAAAGCTTAATTTGATACGATGGGACCAATTTATTATTAAAACGTGTACTATTTTAATGGGACATACATAGGTTTACCTATAGGTCAAACATGCACTACGGTATCACAAGCATTTACATGACCAAACATGCTCAGATGTCTCATTCATAATAGTATTTATAGGGATGTCCCAATCAAGTTCTCTTGACCAATCTTTTTGTCCCAGATACCAATATTTTAATATTCAGTATCGGCTGATCCAAGTCTGATCTTAAATAAACAAAATTTCCTCCCCATAAGATTCAGAAAGGCTCTGTCAAAGCTAATGTAGCATCAAGAGGGTAGGTAGAACCTTTGCGGTCTTTGCCGTACACTTGGCGTATTCCTTTTTTTTTAGCAGTAGTAATGAATAATGATCCTCTTGTCATGATTTGTCACTGATCACTGTTGAAACTGTAACACTCCTACCACCATGGCACCAAGCGTCCACACTGCACAAAATACACTTTGCTGTCTGACTGTAGTACTTCCACACAACAGGCACGTTTAGTCAGTTTTTTAGGTTTTATATCTTCTTCTTCTTTGATTTTTTGGCAGCTTTGACATCAGCCAAGCTCCAAAAAATCAGAAGAGGAAGATGAAGTCGTCTTCTTCGTTTGCTTTTTGCCAGCTTGCCAGACAATCGCTGTGGTAGCCCAAAAAAAAATAACTACAAAAGATCTGACTTGGCTGATACCGATCCGATCCAAACATTTTAAAAATGCCTGAACAGGCATCCCTAGTTTTAGACTTTCGGTCTATGTACAAACTTTGGACAAATATTAAATGTCTTTGAACGAACACAGAACGTACAGATTTCTTGACTAGAAAAATTTTGTTTTGCTTTTGTGTTGCTATAGTGAATAGTAGTTTTAGCAAAATGCAACACAACAAAGGCTGAATGAGTCTAAGGTACAGGTTTTTTGTAAGCTTTTGTGAGTTCAAATTGCTGATATCCAACTCTGCTTTTGTGCGCATTTAGTTTTACATGTAGACTGTACACAATAGAATCAACAGTTGCTGTACTCTTGACAAGAAAGGAGCAGAAACTGGACAAAAAAAGTGAAGGGTTTCTTTTCATTTGATGGTAGAAAAAACAACCCCAGAAGTAAATTGTGCAGTTGTTGTGTAAATGGAAATGTGTTCTATAACCCCAGACTATTTCTTGAAATGTTCACCTGCAAAAACCTTCTTAATGTAGACATTAATAGCTGTACACCTGTAAGTCTGAACTCAACAACGTTGGGCTCAAAGGATACAAGGTGCTCGGGAGATACAATACATCACCCAAGGCAACGAAGAGTTTTGAACTTCAGTTAAAGTAGATTTTTTTTTTTTTTTTTCTTACCGCTGCTCAATACAAGTAACATTTTCACAACAGATGTGGTTCAGAGACATCCAGGGCCGAAAGGGTTAAGCATCGCTGAGTGGTTTTGAGCATATAAGCCAAAGTCAAAGACCAACTAATTTGCACTTTTCCTCTCATTTTTAAATTGATTTCTTGAGAGAGAGAGAGAGAGAGAGAGAGACAGTGTGCTGAATTAATCAGATGTCCTTATTTTCACATGAAACATGCCCAGTCCTTCACATGCACTTTACTGCAGATGCCCTGTACAAGCAATGCTTTTGTAGTAGCAAAATGTGTTTTTAAGCTTTCATGTTGAATGGAGAATATATGATAGGAGGATTAATTCATAGCATTATATTAATGAAATACCTTACATAATATACTTAATAATATACCAAATTGCACATGGGACATTGCTGGAACACTATAAGAGCAACAAAAAAAACAATAAATAATAATAATAATAAAATAAAAAAAGGAGACATTTTTTCTTCCATTTGAACTTTTGAAGAAATTGTAGAAACGCACCCACTCTCTGGAAAATGAGACGCTGGAGATAATGAAGTGAAAAGTGAAAATGCAATGATATTTATTTATCGACATTTGCATGAAGAGCACGTCAAGTAGTTCATCCTCTGCAGTGGAAAGAAATCTTTTATCTTTAAAAGCTAGGTGGGAAATAATTTCATTAGGTAGATTTCCATTTTGCGCGAGAACATAAAAAAGATGAAGTGCCGTGTACCATGTATACGTCCTCTGCAAATGTGCTGTTTGTGTTTGCTCAAATGCCAGATTGTTGTTTGTTCGGATCATTTTTTAAGCACGGTCCCGAGGGGGGCCTTGATCGTCCCGGCAGCTTTCTATTCATCTGGGCTCCGCGGGGAGTTGTTTGATGTTTTCATTAACCTGCGCCCTGCTCGTCTGGAGGCCGCGGGGTGGCTTCTGGACCTTGGCGCTCCATGCTTCTTGCACCTCACATGCGCCCAGGAGAGTTCAATCACATGCCCTGCATGGGGGCCGGGATGAGTGGTGGGATACACCGCAGCCTTGGAGAAGATTAAACTGTATTTCCCAGCTCAGTGTGTGCAGAGGGAACAGTTCGGTTAAATTCATACACCACCGGTGTTTGACGGGGCTGAGCTGTTTGCATTGATGAATAAATCTGGACATGTTTGACAGCAGCACCAAGTGAGAGGATGCTCTTGTCATCATAGGACAGCACATAGAAAATGGAGTTATCACTTGGTGATGTGTTTTGACAATGTTTTAGATTTACACTCTTTAAAAGTAAAGGGAAAGTGCTGTATTTGTCATTATACATTTTTTGTTGCACAACCAAATTGCGTGATCAGATGGAGGGTTTGACCTGAGTTGCTGCGACCGAGCGCGTCACCACTTTCGGTCAACCTGACCTGGCACCTAGCACCAATGTTTTCTGATGATGATGATTTAGACTGCGTTCATAAGGCACCGTATCAGTTATGTATTACGGCGTTTAAAGAAAAGCAGCTGGACTTTTTCTTGAAGACGTTTCGCCACTCACCCGAGTAGCTTCTCCAGTTCCAGAACTTTCTTTAAACGCTGTTTGGATGATGACCTGGATGACTGAGAACCTTCACAGAATTATATATTATATATTTCAGGCTGTTATAAAACATACTGTAATGTAAAATATACTCGATCGGGAGAGAACGTTTTGGAGGTGACACCACCTGCCTCGCTTCTAATTTCTTTTTAAGTGATTGTTTATAATCACACTTAATATGTGTGAATTCACAGTTTGTATCATGCAATGTGTACTCTATCATTACATCTTCATATGTTTTTATTTGCTACATGCTGTTAATCACTGACCTCCAGCTAAAGTTTGAACTTCTTTTATTCGTTCAGTTCATTTCAAGGAGGGAAGAATCCGCTCCCGTACCTTTTTGTGCCGGTGACAGCGGTTAATTACATACGCAAACTTAGTTTCAGCTTCATGATGTTTGCTCATCTTCCAGTTTGTTTAATTGCTGCCATAATGTAACCAAGTCAATAACTCAAAATCACCCAAGAGTTCAATATTGTGTATAATTATATGTAATTCTCCAGTGCATACTGTAATATGGTACGTGCTATATTCCACTGAGTATTAGCACGAGTGAGCACAAAAGGAGCTTCTCATTGTCCTCGTCTTGATAATGCCTGATTGTTCTTTCCACGGACCTACGCTGCATGTTTGTGTGTGTCTTTTATCAGTGGTTGTGAGGCAGCCGAAGCAAGTTTTTCTCCCACGGATCTGCTTTGTGGGTGATGTCTTCTGGCTTCTGAGTGATTTTTATTTTTAAGGCTGCAATCATGTATATTAATTCTGTGGCTTCACATTTGTGTGAAACATTCCTGCGGACGTTTATTTTTGACATCGGGATCGCGATGTGTGACAAAATAATTGATGAGAGGTGCGACTGAAGGTTCCAGAAAACTGGTGAATGCGCTTGAGTTGAGGACATTTAGTCACACGTAACGACACGCTGTATTTTGAGTACGTGGACTGCATTCACTTATAGCTTTGTTTGTCACTCAGTTACCATCTAAAGTTCATCACAAACTTAATTTACTTGTTGAGTTGTGGAAAGAGCAAAATTTGTTGTCTTTAGTTCTGATAGATTTATTCAGGACTATTGTATATGATATATAAGTCTCCTGCCTCTACAAAAACACCAATTTGCTAAAGTTCAGCTGTTTGTTTTTTTCTTCCTTCCCTGCACTCACTGCCATTACCTTGTATATTAAATTACTGACGGTCATCTGCTGCTTATCTACACTGAGGGTGATATTGTCTGATCCAGCCTGTGGAGCACACAATGTCTGCTATGGATTTTTGTGACAGCATGGTTAGATAAAATAAGTAAGTATCTGCCTCATACTGTACCTAAGCCCACTGCTGTAAATCTGGTGCATGTTTGGTTGTTTGGTTGTTTGGTTTGGATTAAAGTCACGTATCCAATTCACCGTGCATTACAGTTTTTCCCATTTTCATGAGTAAAAAGAGATATTTTGTCCATCTATCCTATATATATATATACATATATATATATATATATATATATATATATATATGTATACACAAAAATCCTCCTTTGTGTTTCTTTCTCTTTGTACACGCCTGTGTCTGTATACGAGTGTACACACACACGTGCACATAGCTTACTATACACAAAATGAAGTATATCCATAGATTTTTCGTTTTACGATTATTCATTTTATATTAAAACAGCTGCACGCTGGCAAAGTAACTTCCATAAGAAGGAGTGTGAAGGAGTGTGTGTACACACATACCCAGGTCTTCCAGACAAAAACACAATTTTCCTGTGTGCAGCAACACTTTGAATTTTGTCAATACCATGAACCATTGTGAGTTAAGTAATTCAAAAACCGCAAGCTTTCAGTTAGTCGACTGAATCATTTATGTGCGATGCAGCACTGTGATATTTGAAAGAGATATTTTCTAAATCTGGGCGTTTCCATTACCTGTTTTTTTTTATTGCGATATTTAGGTTTTGCGCATTTCTACGGATAATGGAAACAAAACAAATGACTAATTATGGCAATATGTAAGGCTCTGCGCATCCCGACGATGGACTCACAACAGTCAAAAGTCGACAACAGGCTACATACAAAATGCTACTTTCAAACCCATGCAAACAAGAGCTGTTGTAGTGTTGTGTTCATTTTTCGCCAAATATGTCAGACAAAATAGAATTATATGAAAAGTATGCCAGTTCTTTTGCAGCTGAGCCAAAATGATTCTGACAGTGCTCTTTTCGTGAAAGCACTGTGTCTACAAAAATACTCAAAACACAACTGTCTGTGCAGAATATACATCATTCCAACGATTGTATTCCGTAAATACTTTGGTTGTGGACATTTGAAAGTAATACTGTCAGACTGCAGGTGTTAATGATCCCTCTTAGTTTTCAATTATGATTTACGAACCAACTGGTCTCTTATTTACATAGATACATACATCTTCCGTCTTGCTTCTCTTTCAGTGCAACAGCTGCGTAGTTGATGCATCTTTTTTTGAATCGGAAAAGAAGCCGGTGAATAAAATTGCCTCAGTGGAACGTTGGCTGAAAAAAATATGGAAATAATGTTTAAAAAGAAAAAATCTACAAATAAACACAGACGCGGGGAGCTGCCGTCTCATCGGTGAGTAGGATTGATTTAAACAGCATCTTGCTTCCTCATCTAAGTGAAGCATTCGCTTATTGTTTTGAATACATTTCCTTTCACCAAATTGAAAATGAAATAAAAGGCACGGAATTCTGTTATTGAAAGAGAGACCCTGCGTTGTTTCCAGCCTCTATTAAGTTGTCAGACACTGAGATCTGTTAATAGTAATTGTTAGAATCTGTATATGCTGATAACAAGTTGTGTTCACATTATTATTATATATGTTATTATTATCCCCCCCCCCCCCCCTTTTTCTTTTAAATGATTAGAATATGTACACTGAGTTTGGAGTTTTCATTCAATTAAATGAGAAGGTGCATCTAGACTTTTGACTGGTAGTGTACACTTGAAAAGACATATTCGCAAGTATGAAAATATAAAAGGTCTCCCTGCTGCAGTCATTTTATTTTGATCATCACTGAAATTCTACCCTGCGATATCTCTGTAGTATCGCCCTCTTTAGCGCGAAGAACTTCTCGGAGGCATTTCGCATAATTGCCTTTCAGCCTCTGACATTGGCTTGCTAGCTTGTGTTTATCGACTTTCCTTGGCTTTGACAAGGTCACACCATAGCCCTCTGTTTCGCCTTCACGTGCCAGATAATGAGCGCGGTTCAGATCATTATCCTGTTGAAAGGTCCTCCACTGGTTCAGCTTCTGCTTTCAGACAGAACACGGCACATTAACTTCAATAATTCTTTGAATATGACGGAGAATTCAAAAATGAATCAAGGACCAGTTCCTGGTCATTGAAGCTCCCGCAAACCATATATAAACATTCCCACCACCATGCTTCAGAGTTAGCGTGGGGTGTTTCTCAGTCCACTGTGGACCACTAACTCCTTTCATTGAGCCATCTGTCCAGACCACAGTACACCAAAAGGTCTCGTCTTTGTCTATACGTTCATTGACAAGTTGTGGCGTAATATGCTTTAGATACCTTTAGAGGCGAGTCATTTAAAACCTACGCAACTTTTAGAATATTTTTTATTATTAAGACATTAAAAACCACAATCAACTACTAAAAACACAAGAAAGAATGTGTTGATTAAGTTGATTAAGATGGTTAAGAAAGTACACCTGTAGTTATTATTACATTTTGATATATTATATATTTCTGCTAGTAAGTTGTTATTTTAGGGTTTTGTAAAACAGAAAAGTCCAGCAATAAGCTTTCAAACCGTCTTGAGTTATAATGAAAATGGACTGAAGTTATTACCAACTCCAGAACAGTTTGTAGGAGTAATACTTCAGCCTTGTCTGATAATTAAATATTATATTACATGGTCTGATGCCATGTGGTAAAATAATAACTCCTGCCTTTTCAAATGTTTCAGTCGGCCAACCACTCATACCTGCTCACAGTGTGATGAAACTTATCCCCTTATGTGGCCCTCGAGGGCATGTTTTCACTGGACAGGAGTCTATGCAACCATACTTTCAGAGAGACAATAACAGAGAAATGGCTATGGGAAAAACAAGGCATGAAAATGGCAACACGAGTCCCTGTCCAATCTCAAGCGATGGATGTTGCAATTACGGGATCAGTGCTTGAAGACTTCGAAACACCTGGGTGCCCATCAAAAAACATTTTTTTTTGTTTAATTTTCAATTTAATTAAACGACTAAGGAAATTAAATTAGTGTCCAACTGAGTACTAAAAAAAAATCAATCTCCCACAGATCTGGCATTAAATTACATTTTAATTGAAATAATAATATTACCAATTCTTGACATTGTCTTTGTAGTATTAACATTCATTGTCTTCCCTTCCTCCCATGATAACATTGGTTACATATGGTGGACCCAGCTTCCATGATCCTACAGTATTTAGAGGGCTTCGCTTGTACCGTTTTTTGTCAGGTGACATCACACTCGCAAAGCTGTAGCGACACATTTTCACAAAAAACATGTACTAGGAGTCCGTCCTTTTCACTTCTATCCAAATGACAAGCAGGACAAGGGACCTCCCTCTATGAATTCCTACAGTAGTTTAAATTGTCCCAAAGTGAACACAGCATGTTTCTGACTGGAAATGATGCTGCGAAATCACACAAATGTCAGTATAGCAAAAACTTCCATTTCACTAAAAAAGACACACTTAATCGATCTTTGTCAGGTGACGTCACACTCGCAAAGCCACAGTGCATTTTGGCACCATTTTGGTGGGTAAACAACATGGTGAAGCGCGGTTGTGTGAAAGGATGCAATATAAGGGTGTACAAAGCAGCCAGTATTTGTATTTGTTGAGAAGAAAAAGTAATAGTTATAAAAATCCATCTTTTTAGTTAGACTTCTAATTTATGATATGTACGTGTACAAATAACTATTCTCTAATTAGCTGTTATAATACTTATGGATGTATATGCAATACGGGTGTGCAAAGCATCCAGAATTTGTATTTGTATAAAATTGAAAATAGATGTAATAATAGTTTTTTTAGTTACACTTCTAATTTAGGATATGAAAGTGTGATTTAAGTATTCTTTAATTAGCCATTATAATAATTCTGAATGCATATGCAACATTGGTTGATGTTTTGCATTAAATGCAGCTAATAGAGGTGTTTTAGGGTGACTTGAAGGGACACAACATGACTGTGATAATGATTCTGTGCTTGTCAATAAGGGCGACTGTGGCTCAGCAGGTAGATTAGCGTTTAGCGTCAATCCCCGAAATGTGCCACATACTGAAGTGTCTTTGAGCAAGACACTGAACCTCTGTGACTGTGAAGTGCATTGAGTGCCAATAGTTAGAAAGGTGCTATGTAAAAGCAAGACCATTTACCATTACCAATAGACAATAGTTTGAATTACCGAGCTAACGAATGCTAACTAAGACGACTCACTAATGTACCATAACAGAATGATCTCCCAGTCAAACTCCGCTTCCCAAAAGTTATATGCCCCCTCTGCAACACAGTTAAGTTAAAAAAAATTTTTTAAAAAAATCTAAAATCTGTTCTAGCCTCCACTGCTACTGAGTGGAGGCTTCACTAGCAATTCACATGGTAAAAGAGTTGATATTTGGTGTTAGCTAGCTGCTAGAGATGTGGAGGAAACTAGAAAAACAGCTCACAAACCATCGCCCAGTTATAGTTTAAAGATAAGACAGCTGAATCAAGTTTCAAACTTTATTCTTTACACAGAAAATTATTCACACAGAACTTCCCACTCAAAACATGAAGATTAGTAAATTGACATGTGAAGTCATCTGTTTGGTTTTGTGTAGTACAACTGCAATGTTTGAGTTTTAAACGATAAAGTGCGTATATGACATTTTACATAACTCTGGTGTTATTAGCTACTGTTCTTCAACACGCTGACAAGCCAACACTGGATATAAATCAAATGAAATTAGGATTTAGAGAACAACAAACTATGTATGACAGTAGTGCAAACTGAAAATGATGCCATGATCATTACAGAATCATTACATGATGATGATCTGCATCAACTTTTGTAGCTCTTGCTCTCCGGTTTGTGACTCCTTTTCTTTTTCTTTCCCCTGCACAGATCCTGCACCCAGCCGTTAGATAAGTGTCTATGAGCTTCAAGGGATTTGTAATTTCTAAACTCATTGAAACTATAAGTACTTATGCCATATACCAGATCGTTTGTGATCTCCAGGGAAGAAGTTGGAGGCAGCAGTTCTGTGTCTGAGCTGTTTGCCCTCAGGTCGAACTGATCGGTATTATTTATAGTGACCAACTTGGCCAAGTACCTGTCCCTGGCATCTTTGCTGAATTTGTCTCGGTATCTACTCCAATTTATTCAGTTTTTCCGTCTTCCATTTTCAGTTAAACCTCCCCTGTCATCTGTTCCCGTTTTGTTTATCCTCGAGTAACCATCCAAAATTGCGTCGAGGTGCGTGTCACTCATGTGTCTGTCTCATAGAATCTCTGGTAACAGCATGTAACAATTCTTATATCCTTTATTTTACACAATACCGACTCATTAAACTATGAATTGATTCTTGAGAATTCTCTTGACGTTGGATAACAACATTTGCTGAGATCATTTGCCTCCTTTACTAGAGCATTTTCTCTCATGTCTGTATACATGTGAGGGTTTTTAGGGCTTTCTGAAGCAAATGGCACAGTCGTGAATGTTAAAATATAACCTCGTAGTCGACCTAAACTCTAGTATATCTGGCTACAACACCTCATTTAGTAAATGAACTGAACACAAAGTTTATAAGGTAATCACAATTTCAAATAGATGAGAAAATGAAATTCATGCATCATAAAACCTTTAGTGGCATCTCCCCAAATCACTGCTAGTAGCCTGAGAACTGCTCCTTTTTTTCACTGCGCTTAATTACGCTTCAACATATGGGTATGTGCGTGGGTTACAATCTACCACTGTTACCTGGCGCCAGTGTTACATTGTTCTCGACCCATTTGTGGTGTCTTTACACACAAGAGTGAAGCTTTGAATGCCAGTGTGTCACTGAGACTGATTCATTTCCTCCTCAGACATCTGGTGAATTAAAACACACTTGATTCGCACATGATTCTTTTTGTAATGGTGGCCTCCGCTAAGTTGTTAGGAGCCACTGACAAACCATTTGAAGACACATAACGCAATGTTAAATATTATCTCAGACTGAAAAGCCTGCAGTAACTTTATTCTTTGAGAGATTAATATGAAATAAAATGAGTGATGGCCTGTTACTTTGGATCGTCTATGTATTTTTTATTTTATTTTTTTTAAGGTCAGTTTAACTCATCTCATAACTCATCTCTTCCAAATGACTGATGGGGTCAGACAAAATCTATAAACTAAACAGATTTTGCTTTATAATTCTCTAGTCGGGAATGTTTAATGGCACATCTCAGACTAACATATATACCTCCACAGCGGGACATTTCTTTCACGTGCTTCTGCTCTGTGTGAGACTCACCGATGCATCCGTTAAAATAATAATAATAATAAAAAAAAAGATCTCAGCCCCTTGTAGTTCTCACTCGCCGATAAGTGACAACTTAATAGAGGGATAATTCCTAGAGACCGAGCCACTGAGGAGACACTGCACTGTTTGCGGGAGCTGCGAGAACAATTCAAATTAGACAATTTAATTTGGTCATACACATGAGGGAAAGGGCAAACACAAATTAACTGAGGGGGGCAGATAGCCAGAGTCTGTAAATCAGTTAAATTGAAAATCAGCTCCTTCTTTCTTTTTCATCCTGACAACCAGTTCATTAATGCGTTATTAATATGTCAAGATATCCAGAGTCTTTAAAGAAATTGTGAAGATGATGCTACTGTATATAGTCGAGTGCCAATTAACATTAAGGTAATGCAGAGAAAAGGAGATGAGTCTCTGCAGCTATGGTGACAGCGGATGAAGCGCCGGCACTGTAGCTTTCTTTGAGGCACGATGGAGAGCTTTCTGATGTCTTTGTTCAAGGCTTTATAGGAGTCTGCAGTGTGGCCCACATAATCATGCCATGCCAGTCGATCCACAGCTTTCGCCACCGCATCAATCTGTAACTCACTAACTACTGAAGAAACGACAAGGGAATAATGAATAACAACATGACAAGCCTTTAACATTTCATCTACATCCATTGAAAATTTTTTTTTTTTATTCGGTTGGTAAAATTTAGAAGACACGGGGGACTCCTATCACTATTTCATGTCGTTCTTGTATGCATAGATCCTTTGGGAAACAAGGACGAGCCTCAGTAAGCTCATAACTGATAAATACTTTAATATGTTTTTATTAGTAATAAGTCTTTTTTTTCTACCGCATCCATGAACGGGAGATGGTGAACGTGGCATTTAGCTGGTGCCACAGAATAAGTGTCTGTCTTGCATTACCTTCAAACTGTGGTGTATTTATATGTGATGATACTGTATTTGATTCAGTGCTCTCCTCTACATATAATGCAGAATATTCTGTGGTATTTTTTCCATTTGAGTCTACTTGCAACCAAATAGCGAGCGCTACCGAAAAGGTCACTGCCAAAAACACAGCAATATTTCCTAATGGCAGCTTAATATGGCATTCAGTGGATATTTTCTGCTACTATTGTGAGCAATAGTCAAAATGCTTGGTATCTCTCCTCTGCATGGAGCCCATGAAATAATATTCCCTTGCAGAGGGAACACTTGGTCTTGGTGGGCTGACTAACTGACAGGAAGGCACGGGGATGTGTGCGGCTGCCGTTTGATTGATGTGTCATCTCTGGTTTTTCCAGCTCTCCTCATTTGACAGTAATATTTTCCATCCAAACTAGGCACTGCATATGTGAAACCATGTTTACAGGCGAGTTCAGATGCGTGTGTGTGTGTGTGTGTGTATCCGCCTCCTGCTTGTCTGTCTGCCACCGGCGTGTGCAGTCATACGGGCCAAAAAGAGACGAGGTTGTTTTAGTCTTTCATATCTGCATGTCTTATATCCGCTCTTAGCGCGTGATTGCTAAATGTGTGTATATATACTATACATGTATCTTTATACTTTGTAAATGAATGGGCAGAAGAAGTTGCAGCACATATCCCCTGCTTGCCAGAACACTGAGCTACAAGCAGAGAGCGTGTTTAATGAAAAAGACATAAGACACTAGTAAAAATTGAAGTGGGAGCATTCTCTGTCTTCCTTGAGTCAGAGAATAGATAAAAAAAAAAAAAAACAGCAACAGACTGCAGTGCCAATTTAATATCGTTCTTTGCAGTTATGGTGGAGGGAACTGACGATTTCTTGCAGGGGTTGCACGTGAATGAGTGGTGGTGTGGGTGTGGGGGGTCCTCGGTGATCAGTTTTGTTTTATGTTTGATGGTGAGAAGTGTTCCCTCTTTGAGCCTGAGACGAATAAAGAAGTATAAATTTGTTCTAGTACAGGATACACATTCCATGCATTAAATCTTCCAGCTGGAAGCCAACACATCATTTGGTCCATAAATACGGTTAAGTAAGTTATTTAAATGAAAGTTTTACAGCTGGGTAAGTTCATGTACTCTTTTCGGTTTATATATATACATAATTGTGTGTGTGTGTGTGTGTGTGTGTGTGTGTGTGTGTGTGTGTGTGTGTGTGTGTGTGTGTAAATTCATGGAGTATTTGGCTCACAACACTTCCTCAGTCTGTCATATCTCACAGCCTTAACTTTCCTTTTCTGACCCACAAGTTTCACGTGTGTTATTTGGACTTTGACTTTGATTTAGACTTAAAAAAAACAAGAAAAAATCAAATAAAATAAGATTAGATTCAAATTATTATCTAGCAAAATAACCAAATTTACAGAATTAGCAAGTAGTTGGCAAAAACAGTGTCCAAAGTGATGTGGTGTTGCATAACAGCAGCGGCATGGATTGTGGTGTTTCCTTGCCCACTGAGGGAGGGATGAAAATGCCAATGGATTATGTCAACCCATAGAGTGCTGAAAAAAAAAGGAATATGGTATTCATATTGTTTTATTAGCTTATAATTATTTGTAACTATAAATCAATGTGCTTCTGTTGGTAAGAGTCAGGCTTTCTTCTGTGGGGGCTGACATGTTGCGTGGCTACTTTTCACCAGTAGCCCAAAACCAGATCGGATTAAATATGTGTTAACATGACAAAGACAGAGGTTTTTCGGACTTTTCAGCACTTTGACCACGTGTTTATCATGAAATCAAGTGTGCACATGCTGTCCAATGCAGGTCTTCCTTTCCTGTGGGTCAAATCTGGAGAATTGGCACAAATGTAACCCACTGTACCGCATATGTGGTTGTTCAACAACATAACATCTTAAGGGCTGCAGATATTTTTACACCCACAGTATTTGTTTGACAGGGCAGCCAGTCACTGATTTAAAGCGCACAAATCAACTCTTGAACAAAGCCATTAGCAGTAAACTCTGACTGATAATGTTGCTGATTGACAGATTTATGAGGCTGGGATCTCCACCTTTGCCAGACCCAAGACAAAGAAGAAAGACCCTCCTCCTGCACTGACTCCTCGTGCTGTCAGAATTATTTATGAACGTAAATACTGCTTCCTCTGCCTAGTAATTACTTTAAGAGTGCACTTCAATTAGAGTAGCTAATTAGTGTTTATCGTGTTTATGTTTTCCCTTCCCTCCCTCTCCCGTTTTATGTGTTTGCGCTTCTCTCTGTGGCCGTGCGTTCGCTGTCATCTTTAACATCTGCCGCTTAAAACCCTGCCCAAGCAGTTCCTCACATTTTTTTGAATTAATGATGTGGTACAATTTAATATTTAAATGAGTTCGCTTTGAAGTGTGGGAATCATTAGATTTATCTATTTTGGCTCTCCTTGACTCACAGGAAACAACCGGGGGACAATCTGCTGGTTCCCATAAAGAGAAAAACACACAAACACAAGGGTTTGGCCGTGAATGCAGGACATAACCCGTGTGTTTTACCTCTTACTCTATTAGTAGCGCTTCTTTTATCGCCTAATTCTACAAGGCTACTCTTTGTCTTGCCCTTACCTTGCTCTATTATTTACACTGGCAGAGCAAGAAACGGAGCCAGCACATGTCCATGTGATGAGTTGTAGAGTTCTTGTGGAACCCAGAAGAAATGATGCTGCATGAATAATTTGTCATATTAGATATCAATTTACATTTTTTCAGGATTTCGCCTTTTTTAAGTTGTATATGAAGGATTGTCATTGCTTACACTAATCTTTATGGGGAGGATTTTTGGAGCTCTTTTGACGCGACCATATTCATTCTTGAGATGGTGTAAGCTAAAAGTTAATTTTGTGAACTTCATTTTTAACTTCTGTAAAACCATTACCGCAGGACACTCAGTCCTAACATTTCACTGTCGCCTGTGTAGATGTTACAGTTCAGGTGTGCGAAATAAGAGTTCAGACTGAATGAAGCAGACTGCATTTATAAATGTAATACTGACAGTTCAACAAGTGTCTCAATCAAGCATAAAGTCATTCAAACCCAAATCAAAGGGCCATTCAGTAGCTGCCGCACTGAATTTAGAAGATTGCCTACGAATTGGACAGACCTCTGAAAACCCCACGGGAAAGGCTACTAGTGCTCCGCTTTCATTTTCACATTTTCATTCAACTAAAAGAAAATAACACATAATCCAACAAATCATGAACAAAGAAGAAATTGTGTCTTTATTACAATAATAATTCCACCAAGAATCAGAATTTTTTTTAAAAAAAAAGGC